>NC_048299.1:196989100-197305203 GCF_013100865.1 Trachemys scripta elegans
AAGAACAGGAGTACTTGTGGCACCTTAGAGACTAACAAATTTATTAGAGCATAAGCTTTCGTGGACTACAGCCCACTTCTTCGGATGCATAGTGGGCTGTAGTCCACGAAAGCTTATGCTCTAATAAATTTGTTAGTCTCTAAGGTGCCACAAGTACTCCTGTTCTTTTTACACATTTGTGGGTTTTTTGGCTGTGCCGTATCAATTTGGCATGGTGTATTAACATACTTTTGACATTGCTGATATACAGAGATAGCACATCCCACAGAATGCTGCTCCCTTCATCCAGGAATGCAGCTACTTGGCGATGCTAAAAATGACTTGACAGAAGATCCAGCACCAGTACTGCATCATGACTGGCATTTCTAAAACTGTCACGCAGCAAAGAAAACACTGGAAAACCCTTTGCGGAAGCATTTCAGATGATATTTTTGTCTTTGGTTTTTCGGCACAAACAAATGAGATTGAGATAAAGTTAATATCTTCCTAAATGGAACTCTGTGTAAACAAAAGTTGGAGAATATTGAGCAGGCATTATTGGTTAGTTGTTTGGCAACCAACACACTTAAATCTGCCTCCACATTTGGGGGCTATTAGCTAAATACAGACCATGGGTCAGATCCTGACACCCTTTCTCACACTGAACTCTGCAAGCAGTCCCATTGATTTTCAGTGTGAGTAGGGTCATAGAATTTGGCTCCATATATATTTCAGTGTTGAGGCCCTGGAAGGCCCTTCCTACAAGCAGAGCTGAATTGCATTACCTGATCTGCAGTGCATCCAGAAAGGGTTCAAATTGATTCCAGTTAAGCTGCTCACACTCGGATTTCAGAAATAAGAATTACTGAATGAGCAAAATTCATCTCTGTGCAGAGGGGTTAAGTGGGACTTCAGTGATATATAGACCTTGTTCTCACCCTTTGAAGGGGGTGGGGATTCACCCCACGTGTGTAAGATATAGAATTAGGCCCTAATTACATCTGTAGTATTAGGAAAACAATGGAAGTAATCTGGTTGAAAACTCTTTATAGAAGCAGCTAATCCCCCCTCCCTTCCTCTCCAAACCAAAACAACTCCCCTGCAATAATTTAAGCTAAGACTAACATCACTGATCTAAGATTTCTACTTTTTTTGGTTAACATTTATATAGGACAGATCTGTAGGACAGAACTCAAAATGAGCAACGAACAGGAAAAATGCTCAAAATAGAAAGTCACAATTAGTAGTTGCCAACCATACATTGGAACGTTAATGTAATTTGGGATGGGCTGGAGCAAGACTAATACACATTAAAATCCCCAAGGTAATAAGCATTAGAAATAAGAAAAAGAAATGAATGACACCATGGGCACAACTGGTGGAGACAATATCAATTACATTTGGAGGACTCTGAAGGAGATAATGATTCTCTACACAGTAGCTGATGAAACAACTGCTTTGCTTGTAACTTTTTCTACATTTTCAGGTGGAATCTATTGAATCAGTGGCATAGAGATAATTATGCAAGTGCAAAAGCTCTGGAGTTAGTTAAGTGGAAGCCTGGTAGATGGGGTGGGAGTTTGAAGTCCCTTAAGGGAAAATCCATCTAAGTGCTCATTACAACATGGGGCAGGACACTGTGAATCCAAGGAGCTTAATTTGCAAAATCCTGTTGGGGCACTTGCTCTGCAGGCAGATTTGCTTTGCTGATCTGCACCATTGAAGTACATTTGCTTTCCTTTCCCAGTTATTTATTATTTATTACTAAAGGCTCAAGGGTGGCCCATCCATATAGGCGAACTAGGCGGTCGCCTATGGTGCCAAATTAAATGGGGTGCCAAATTCGAGGAAAAAAATCAAATAAAAAAGAGGAAAAAGATGAAAAAAATACAAATAAAATAATGAAGATGTCATTATTTCAATTCCCGTGTGCATACAGAGGGAATATGAATTATAATTCATTTCTCTACATTTCTGAGAATTTATTAATATGTCAAATCTTTTATGTACTGCAAAAATAAATAATATTTTAGCGATTTTTTGTTCAATTTGCAACATAGGGTCAAGATGACCCACTCTGCAATTTTGATAAGCAATTACTCAGCCACAATGAAAAACATCCACCAGTGGCAAGAGCTGCAATGCTAGTGACACCTAACTCGAATATACATCAAGGTTGCATAGCTGGAAATTCATGTAGAGTGGCGATATCGCGAATTGATTCATGTCAAACAGTCATTTTAACACACGTCGCAGGTAGATGGTTAAGAATCGAGTGAATACTGTGGAAAATTGTGTTTCTTGGTGCCAAAGAACAAAGAATAATGTCTTTCAGCATTATAAATCCAAAATGTGAGTATCTTTAAGCATTATTAAACCTCAGCATTATTATCGGGCTGTATAATTATGAAATTTTCTTTGTTATAACTGGTTCACATGTAATAAATAAGGTCCATAAAAGAAAAGTAACAGCGTTAATGCTTAATAGACTATGAAAGTGATGATGTAACACTCAAGTGGGTAACCATGAGGAAGGGAATTACTTTCCAAACAACTGGTGTCGGGTTAGAACGTCGAAAAAGGTAATTTTGTTTCCGTGTAAATGCTGTAACTAACTATTAATAGGTAAGTGAGTGTATGTTACTAATCATTGAACCTTTAAGCAGTGAAAAGACATGTTGGGATGGCTGCAATGTGGTTTAAATTGCCAATCATGTGGTGTGTCAGCCATCCTTAACGCTATAATGCTTGCAGTAGGGAGCACAGTACATAACAATATTCAAATACCCTATGTCAGAAAGAGGAAAAAGATAACCCTCAGGAGCTGAGTATCGTGAACAAAAGGCTGAGAAGGAAAAGGACCAAGCAAAACAATATCTTCTCTTTAATCCAAATAAAGATGGAAGCAGTTCACAACATTCAGATAAAGGAAGCAGCAAAGAGTCCTGTGGCACCTTATAGACTATGTATTGGAGCATGAGCTTTCGTGGGTGAATACCCACTTGGAGAGGTAGTTAGCTCACATCCGCATGGAAGCAGTTTGGAACATCGAGATGAAAGTATATTACTTGGAGATGAGGGTAGCTCACATCCAAAAAAAGAAGTTTGGAAACTCGAGATGATAGAAACTTACTTCTAGATGAAGGCAGCTCACAGCATCAGACTGATATGCAAGTGGAGAAAATGTCTTCATGTTCAGAGACACATGCAGAAATTGAAGTAAATGAAGTAGAAGGAAGAAAGGATGAGGAAGTTACAAACAAGTTAAAGTATGGCGACCCAGCTTCATGGCACAGATGTGATGACAGTGTGCGGCAAATATCTTGTGGAACATGGACCCGAACAAGTTCATGAATTTCCCTTCCTTAAGGGTCGAAATAAAAGAAAATTCTCTGCTCAGCATTACAAGAGGAAACTCATTATTGGGGAAGAAATTAATCGAAACTGGTTACAATATTCAGTGTCGAAGGACTCTGTGTTTTGCTTTTGCTTCAAGTTGTTTAGAAATCAAGCAGTTGGTACATCACTTACTGAAAATGGTTCAAAGGACTGGAGAAACATATCTTCAATTCTCTCTTCACATGAAAGAAGTACAGAACATTTGGAATGTTTTCAAAATTGGAAAGAACTTGAATTACAATTGAAAAAAGGAAAAACTATCGATGAAGAAAATTTACGTGTGATCAAGGAAAAAGAAGAATATTGGCAACAAATATTAGAGCACCTGATTGCTTTAGTGAGAGTTTTCGATGGGCAAAATTTAGCATTCCATGGCTGTGGTAGAAATGAAAAATTATACACTCCAGGTAATGGAAAATTTTTAAAATTTGTTGAATACCTAGCTTTGTTTGATCCAGTCATGAAGGAGCATCTACATAAAATAACTGATCATGAAACACAGGTTCATTATTTAGGAAAAAATATGCAGAATGAACTGATTCAAATGCTAGCAAATGCCATTAAAAAGAAAATTGTAGAAGCCGGCCATTCTGCAAAATATTTTTCAATAATACTGGACTGTACACCAGATGTGAGTCATGTTGAACAAATGGCGATGATCATTCGTTTTGTGGATATGGAAAAGTCTGCAGATGAAGATAATGTTGAAGTGCTCATAAAGGAACATTTTTGGGGTTTTGTACCACTGAAGGAGACAACTGGAGCATTTATGACTGAAACTATTCTACAAGAGCTTGAAACAATGTCATTATCTGTTGAAAACTTACGTGGCCAAGGCTATGATAATGGGAATAATATGAAGGATAAAGACAATGGTGTGCAAAGGAGAATTATGGGCCTTTTTCGTTCCTTGCAGTGCACATTCTCTGAATTTGGTTGTCAATGATGCTGCTAGATGCTGTTTGGAGGCAAGCAGTTTCTTTGACCTGGTGCAACATTTTAATGTTTTTTTCCTCAGGCTCAACACGCCGTTGGGAGATTCTGGCTTGCCATGTGAATTCTCAAACTTTGAAGCCACTTAGTCAAATAAGATGGGAGAGTTGCATTGATGCTTTTAAGTCTCTTCGCTATGACCTTGGAAACATTTATGATGCCCTAATTGAAATTTCTAATAATACTACCTTTCCTGGATCATCTGGCAATACGGCAAGTTCAGATGCAGAAGCTCTTGCAAATGGCCCTTCCAAGTTCAAATCTGTGATCATTTTGTGGTATAATATCCTTTTTGAGATTAACCTCACTAGTAAGCAGCTTCAGGAAAAGAACTTGAATATACATTCTGCTATTCAAAAACTGCAGCAAACTAAAAATATTCTGGAGGATTCAGAAGTGATGAAGGGTTCGAAAGAACATTGGTAGATTCTCTCGAGCTTGCTGAAGAAAGAGACTTTCCGACAGAATTTGAATCAGAGCCAGTTTGCATTTGGCAAAAGAAACAGCAGTTTTTGTATGAAGGACGAGACACACCCATTCAGAACCCAAAACAAAGGTTCAAAGTGAATTTCTACTTCACAGTCCTTGATACTGCTGTTCACTTGGTTGATGAAAGATTTCAACAGATGCAGCAGCTAGAGTCAGTATTTGGCTTTCTATATGATATCCACAGCTTGCAAAAGAAAACAGCAAAACAGATAAGAGAATTTTCTATAAAACTGGAGTCGGCATTGACTCATGAAAATTCAAAAGACATTGATGCTACAGATTTATGTAATGAGCTTCAGGCTTTTTCAAGACGACTTAAGAAATGTTCCACTCCTGAAGAAGTACTGAAGATTGTTTGTGAAAATAAACTCAGACGGTTTTCCAAACATTTTTCTAGCTCTACGCATTCTTTTAACTTTGCCAGTTTCTGTGGCTAGTGAGGATTGTAGCTTCTCAAAGTTAAAATTGATAAAAACATATCTGCGTTCAACAATGGTGCAAGAGAGACTTGTTGGACTTGCCACAATGTCAATAATAGCTGGAAAACTGGATCTAAAAGAACTAGTAACTGAATTTTCAAAACTTAAAGCAAGAAAAGTCATGTTTTAAGAGCACAGAGTGTTTTTTATTTGGAGTGTTTTGTAAATACAGGTTAAAGTTCATTGAAGAGTTTTCTTATTTCTTTCTATATTGGATGTGGTGGTAATGGCAGTTAAAGTAGGATAGCGTAATGGATGATTTTGGATTTGTAATAATAAAAATTATAATTAACATTTTTAATGCATTTTTATTTGAAATCGGACTGAAATATCATCTAGCTGTCGTGTACAAATCTATTCTGAAAATTTCATGTCTCTATTTTATCTGATCTCAGAAACATTGGTTGGACAGACGGACGGACAATTAAGCCTCTGTTTAAAAAAAAACCCTTAAAAAACATTAAAAGGAAAAAAGGGACAAAATGTTTCCCAATTTACCAAAAACCTCAGCCTAGATCTGCCCTTGGGGTTTGGGGGTGGGGGGCGCCGATTGCATGGTTTGCCTAGGGTGCCTGTTGCTGGCAGCTAGCCTAGGGCCGCCCCTGTAAAGGCTCCAACTGAAAGCCGGGCCCCATCATATTAAGGAATCATCATAAAGTGGGTGTGTTTCCAGCAAGGTCTGCAGGGATTGGTTCCTGGCTCTAAGCTATTTAACATGTTTAATCAGTACCTAGAAGAAAATAAAATCACTGATAAAGTTTGCAGCTGACACAAGAACTTGGGGAGGAGTGGTAAATAATGAGGAGGTGAGGTCACTGATTCAGAGCAATCTGGCTAGCTTGGTAAACATTTTAATATGACTAAATGAAAATGTGTACATCTAGGAAGAAAGAACATAGACCATACTTAAAGGATGTGGGACTCTATCCTGGGAAGCAGTGACCCTGAAAAAGATGTGGGGGTTATGGTGGATAGTCAGCTGACAATGAGCTCCCAATGGGGCCAGTGTGGCCAAAAGAGCGACTGTGATCCAGAGATGCATGAGGAGGAGCTTCTTGAGTAGGAGTAGGGGGGTTACAATACTTCTGTAGTTGGCACTGATGTGATAGCTGCTGGAATACTGTGTCCAGTTCTGGTGCCCACAATTGAAGAAGGATGTTGATAAATTGGAGAGGATTTAGAGAAGAGCCGCGAGAATGGTTAAAGGATTAGAAAACCTGCCTTACAGGGATAGACTCAAGGAGCTCAATCTATTTAGCTTAAAGAAAAGATTAAAGGTGACTTGATTAGAGGCCACAAATATCTACAAAAGATCTACAAATATCTACATGGGATATAAATATTTAAGTGTAGCAGAGAAAGTTATAACATAATCCAATGGCTGGAAGTTGAAGCTAGACAAATTGAAACTGGAAACAAGCTGTAAATTTTTGACAGGGAGGGCAGTTAATCATTGGAACAATTTACCAAGGGTCATGGTGGACAATCCACCACTGACAATTTTTAAATCAAGAGTGGATATTCTTCTAAAAGTTCTGCTAGGAATTGTTTTGGGGGAAGTTCTGACTTCCCATATAGCAGAGGCCATAGATCAGATGACTAGAATGGTCCCTTCTGGCCTTGGACTCTGAAGATTCTGCACAAACACATACTAAGAGCCAAATATTTTCAATCTAGTGATTCTAGTTTGGGACTAAGAGCCAAGAACTGTTACATTCTAATCCTAGCATTGATACCCCCTTCCTGTGTAGCTTTGTGCAATTAACTGCTCTACCTCAGTTTCACCATCTGTAGAATGCAGATAGTAATCCAGGACTTGCAAAACTCCAAATGATTTCAGGGGGAGCAGGAGCAGGTCCAGAATACACAATTCTACCTCAAAGTTGTACTGTGATTATGTAGTTATTGTTTGTAAAGTGCTGTGAAGATTAGAAGTGATAAGTGTATTTATTCTGCTGGTATCCCACAAGTAGTTAGACACATTGGCACTCTATGGCCTTGGCTACACTTGGCAATTCACAGCGCTGCCGCGGCAGCGCTGTGAAGCGCGAGTGTAGTCGCGCTGCCAGCGCCGCGAGAGCTCTCTCGCATCGCTGTAAGTACTCCACCTCTCCGAGGGGAGTAGCTTGCAGCGCTGCAGGCGCTGATTACACTGGTGCTTTACAGCGCTGCACTCGCTGCGCTCGGGGGGGGGGGGCGTTTTCACACCCCTGAGCGCCGCAAGTTGCAGCGCTGTACAGCGCCAGTGTAGCCAAGGCCTATATTTCCTTTCCTTATTAGTGTAAATTCTTCACTCCCTTTATCCCCACTGAGTTGGAGTCTGTGTTTGAGGGCATTTTTCAGCTGAACCCTTGTAGAAGATACCTTTGAAACTTTCATTCCTGGTTTAAGAGGATTCTGAAATGTCACCATCAGCAGTAAGAATCCCTGTGGGAGCAGGGGACAGAACAGACCCCAGCCTGAACAGAGTAGGAGGTTGCGTGGGGCAGAAGTCCCATCAGTAACATACTGAGTTCAGCCCTTAAAAGGCTTTAACTTCAGTGTGAAGATCCAGTCCCAAATGGACAGAAGCAAGATTTGGGAAAAAGCGGACTCAGTAGCTGCTCCTGCTGACACATCTCCACTATGGGATTAACAGGGGTTGCTGCTCTCATGACTAGAGAGGGAGCAAGGTACAACTCAGTGTGAGTAAGGGTGGCAGAACTGGGCTCTAACATTTAGGCCCTCTTGATCCTCCTGGTGCCACAAGCTGTTTCCACAAATATAATCACTTCCCATTGCAGAAGAAAGCAGTTAATTTTTAGAAATCTACTTGGTCCTGACCTTCAGCTGTGGCCAAGAGTGCCCCAACTGAGACAGGGTCCTCAGTGGGCTAGACACTATGCAGGTATATAGAGACAGTCCCTGCTCTCAAGATCTTACTCTCTAAACAGACAAAGGTTGGGGAAAAGCAAGCATTGTCATCATCCCTATTTTACAGATAGGGAGGCCATACACAAAGATTGTGACAGAGCCAAGACTGGAACTGCTCTCTGCTGAAGAGTCCCCAGTCTAGGACCTCAACCACAATCTCTCTTTCCCCCCCTCTCCCGACCCCAAGGGCCAGAGTAGATCTGATTGGAATTACTCCCAATTTACACTGGCGTAAAAAAGAGCCGAATTAGGCACCAAATAATCAGAGTCAGTTTTGGGCCAGCAATATGGGCTTATATTCATAACATGCAGAAAAGAATGCACACGAGAGATCCTGAAGTTGCCATGGTAACATTTACATAGCATTTCTCTCAGCTTATTATATTAAGTCAAATGCAAATGATTCCCATAAAAGGGTATACTTTACAAAAAAAGATATATTCAATTAAATTTTTGAAAACAAAAAAACTGGAGAAGGAATCAAAGTTGTACAGGCTATCTTCCAAGTACATGGAGCAATCAGAAAGCTAACTGACCAAGGACATGCAATTTGCATGGGTTTAGAGTTCAAGTTCCAAGCCAAAGACTCTTATTGGCCTGAACAAATCTTAACATTTTCCTCCCTGAAAAACAAGCAGAAGTTATTGAACCAAGGGGAGGGGGGGGAGAAAGGGGTTGAAAGGTATAATCTGCTGTATCTTGCACTGTGGGTGTTAGCTTCTAACCTGTAGGTCATTTGACCTTTTCCCCCCCTCCACCTACAATGGTTCTCACCAGGGCCGCCCAGAGGATTCAGGGGACCTGGGGCAAAGCAATTTCGGGGGCCCCTTCCATAAAAAAAGTTGCAATACTATAGTAACATGTATTTGGAAATGTAAAAAATAACCAGTGAAATACATTCAAAAATTAATTTTGAATAATTTGAAAATACACAAAATACATTATTTAAAAACATTAAATGCTTTAATACATTTGCAATTACATAATGGGCTGTTGCTGGGTGATGGTTGGTGCCAATGGGCTGTCGCTGCCTGGGGGTGGCGCTGCTGTTGCCCAAGGCTGGGTGGGGAGCTGGGCTCTGGGTCGGGGGGTGTCTGGCTCAGAGGGGCTTACCATGCTGCTTACTCTCACCTCTCCTGGAGCCTCAGTGAGCTGCGTCCAGGAGCGGCCCTGGACAGCGCTGCAGCGGTGGGACCTGAGCTCCTCCCACTCAGAGCCGCGTGGTAAGGGGGCGGGGCTCCGGCGGGACCTGAGCTCAGAGCCCCGCCCCCTTACCACATGGCTCTGAGCGGGAGGAGCTCAGGTCCCACCACTGCAGCGCTGTCCAGAGCCACTCCTGGACGCGGCGCGCTGAGGTGGAGGTGAGGGGGGAGCCTCTGACATTCTCGTGGGGGCCCCTGCATGGCCCAGGGCCTGGGGCAAATTGCCCCACTTGCCCCCCCCCCCCGGGTGGCTCTGGTTCTCACCAGCTGTTTGGTGTCACTGCTTTACAGCAAGACAGAAGTCTTCTTCATGCCTATGGCCCTGTATGTAGGCAGTGGCAGATTGGGGGGCCCCTGGAAAAATGGATACCCCTTCACCCCGTTCCACCCGGCACTCCTGCCAGGGAGCAGGGTTGGAGCACGGGCGCTTGCCCTGATCTGCCCACCTGGCGCTCCTGCCGGGGAGTGGGGGAAGTCCCTGCGCCCCGACCCCTCTCTCTGGCAGGAGCACTGGGAGAACTGCAGGCCGAAGTCTGGGGAGGGGCCCCCACTTGTTCTGCCCCATGTAGGCGGAGCCACCTTCACACTCTCCTCATTTTTTTCCTTAGTGCTTCCACCAGACATTGTGCCAGATAAATCAGGTTCAGTTTAATGTCAACACAGTGGGTCAATTTCAGAGGAAATGTATAAAGTGGTGTAAGTTAAACGTTAGTGGGTCTCAGTTGATGTGACACATGGAGGGACTAGAAGAGGTATATAAAAGTTGTCATAGTGGTGAGCTACACTTTCTTACACCCTCTTACTAGTTGCTTTCCCTGCTCCTCCACTCTTTTCTGGCCCATTGGCATGTAAATTACACCATTTTCATCTCTTCCATCCCACCTCTTTCCAGAAGCATAACTCACTGTACCATATGCATCACCCAGTTTGGTTCAGTTTGTGGAACTAACTGTTGAGATATAGTACAACTATAAAGGAATTAAGTGAACAGTGAAAGCTACTTACAAACAAGAATCATATGATTTTCTAAATATAATACTTTGTGCTTCTAAAACACCTTCTATGCAAGGATCTCAAAGTGCTAAATAAAACTAGGGTTTTATTTGAAGTACAATAGTGGGATTTACAGGAGGAGATTTTTCTCTTTGGGTAAAGATTTATTTTTGCCTTTTACACTTAGAGTGGAATCACTTGTGGATTGGAGTGAAAGATGGACACAGCATGAAAATGAAGTGGATAACTCACGATGTGAGTGTAATGCCATAGAGACCCTGGATGAGACCAAGATTTGTGTCACTGATATAAGAGAAAACAAAATATGATAGAGAATGCTGTCTGAAAATATCCTGCCAATGCAAAACCAAAACTTTTTACGGCAGAACTCCCCGCAACCTTTTATTCTCTGGTACTTCCAAGTGAAACCTGAAGATATCCATACTTTAGGGGAAAGAGATATGTGCTCACAAAGGTATGTTTTCTCTAAAATATTTCCCTGTAAATAAAAGGTTAAGTTTTAAGAACATAACTATATCTTTTTAATATATGGACCAACAAGTGGTAATCATTACAGATGAGTCAAACTAGGGGCAACCGGAGCTCTCACTCTTTGTATGTTTCCACTCATGCTGAAATAGATCAATTTATGGAGTATAGGCTGGGGAAAATTTGAATAATAAATTCCAGACTTTTGAGATTTCAACACAGATCGAATTATTAATTTAGTGATTTCATATTTTAAAACCCCAAATGCACTCCAGATTTGTAAGATATGCATAAGAGACTGTGGTTTAATTATGATTGATAATTATACCAGCAAATTCACTTACAGTAGAACTTCAAAGTTATGAACACCTCAAGAATGGAGGCTGTTCGTAACTCTGAAATGTTTGTAACTCTGAATAAAACGTTCTGGTTGTTCTTTCAAAAGTTTACAACTGAGCATTGACTTAATACAACTTTGAAACTTTACTATGTAGAACAAAAATGCCACTTTTAACCATCTTAATTTAAAGTAAACAAGTTCAGAAAGAGTTTCCTTACCTTGTCAATTTTTTTTAAACTTTCCCTTATTTTTAGTAGTTTACATTTAACACAATACTGTACTGTATTTGCTCTTTTTTGTCTCTGCTGCTGCCTAATTGCATACTTCTGGTTCCAAATGAGGAGGTGTTCATAATGTTGAGGTTCTACTGTATTTTTAATAAAAGAACTTAAGTTGGGGGAGACATAATTTTTGTGATACATTTGTTTCACTCTTGCCTGTTATGGAGCTGCAACATGAGAGTTTACACAGAAATAGTCTGCTCAATTCTCTACATTGTGATGGTTAATTAAAATGGGCAATTTGCTTTTTCACCTTGATTTTCTCCACATATATTTCTTATGAAGGCTATCCCAGAGACTAAATTTGGCTGGTAGCCAAAAAAATGTAACAAGACTCACCAGATGGTGCTTTTACAGATATTGTTACAAGTTCTATTTTAAACTACAGTATAGTCCGTTCCATTTTGGAGAAATGCTTATTGTTGACAGGGCTGTGGTTCTTTTTGGCAGCTCCATACATCAGCAGTAAAGTTTGTTTACTACTATAAGCCCAAATTCAGGAAAAATCCTGTGACAGATTCCTCCCAGGGTGCCACTTGGAACTGGGATACCACTAAGCCCGCCTATCCCACCAGCCTGGGCTCCCCTTACTCTGTGTTGCTGTGATAGGCTCTCAAGCCCCCTTCCAGCACACACACACACACACACACACACACACAGCTGCAGCTATATTCACACAGCTGCTGAGATCAGCTCTGCATGGGATAGCTCAGCTAAGGAGTTGCCCAGCACACAAGTGCACACCTCCTCTGGAGTGTAAACCCAAAATTGTAGAGTCTTGCGCTGGACAGAGAATTATATAGTGTAAGCTCATAAAAGTCACCCTCTCCCTCAACGTGGAGAGAGATATGCAACAGCTTTCTGCCCCAAGTATGAGTTCCACACTAGTTTTAGAGACAAATTTATTTACTACAAAAAATAGATTTTAAGGGATTATAAGTGATCGCAAACAGATCAAAGCAGATTACCTTAGTAAATAAACAAAAACTGCAAACTGAGCTTAACACACTAGATAGGTAGGATATAAATTAGCAAATTCGCACCCTGATAAACAAGGCTGGCAGATTCGTAAGGCACAAGTTGCCTTGGCTTTCCCAGGTTTTCATACACAGGCTAAAAATCCTTCTAGTCTGGGACCACCACTTCCCACAGTTCAGGCTTTGTCCCTCTGGTGTTTCCATGTGTTGCTGTTGTAGGGAGAGTGAGGTTCCCCCCACCCCCCGCCCAACCCATGACGTAATTTTCCCTCTTTTATATCTTCTCCACAGTTGCTGGAAAGTTCTTTTGTCAAACAGTTCCCATCATGTAGTGTGATCTCTGAGAGATTTTTATTGTACATAGTTCCTGGGGTAATCCCAGTGCTAGTGTGCATTTCCTCAATAAGCCATTAACAGTGTTTGGTCTTTTTACTGTAGTACCTGAAACACTGTGTGGGTTTTTTCAACCTCTTGACATGTTTCAGTAACACATACATGGCAAACTTCATAACTTCACACATGACAATAGCACATGCAATCCTATGAGCTATTACTGTCTAGCAGATTAAGACTTTTAGAATGACACCTCACAAGGCATACTTTGTATCAGACATATACTAATTATATGACAGTGGTGAATATTGGGGTGTCAGGGTGTCACAAATCCCTATTCAGAACAGCACTTAAACACACGCTGAAGTGCTGTTAGGAATAGGGATGAACTTCAGCAGGTCCTTAAGTACTTTCCTGAATCGGGGCTTATGTCTCCCTCAGACTAATTTTTTTTTTTTAAAGATGCAGAGTGATATATGCTACAGTATATACTCATGCAAACAAACAATTTACAGGATATCAAAACATTACAAAGTAACTGTTCAAGAGGATTCTGAAGTTAAATTCTGTGTTTATAGAATGCATATATAAAAGCTAAAGAGATTCCCTAGATATGCATGTTTTTCTGTATATTGCAATAAGTATTTTTTAAAAAGGGTATTAATCCCGGTTAAATATGTTTTGTCACATATGAGGTTTTTGGTCAAATCCTTCAGAGTTTACTCAGGTAAGACCCACTGGCTTAGACAAGAGTATTAAATTAATCATTTGTCACCCAGGACTTCAGGATTTGTCTCTTAATATTCAACAGCTGTTTTAGATTCACTAGCACAGAGACTGAATACTAATTCTATTGAAGTCTAAGCACCCACGTAAAACATATTTCCTTTCATTGCTGTTACAGAAACGGTGCTATCACATTGGGGGCCCTAAGCAGGGCCGGCTCCAGGCACCAGGCACCCAAGCACATGCTTGGAGCGGCACCTGGTAAGGGGCGGCGGGGGGAGCGCGGCGCGGTGCGGCATTCCACGGGGCGCTCCGGCGGCGCGGCGCTCGGCGGGGTGGGGGGCGGGCTCCCGCGGCGCAGCGCTTGGCAGGGGAGCGGCGCGGGCGCGGCACTAGGGGGGGGGTGTGGCGCGGCGCTCGGCGTAGGGCTCGGGGGGCGGCGCTTTTTTTTGCTGCTTGGGCCAGCAAAAAAGTTAAAGCCAGCCCTGGCCCAAAGCAAGAATATGTGTCCCTCCCCCCAACACCATATAGTGAAAAGCAAATAGGGGGTCCCCTTTAGCTGCTTAGGGCCCTACCGAATTGCTTAGTCTGCTTATGCCTCACGCCGGCTCTGCTGTTAGCCATCAATTAATATGCTGCTATTAAATAGGTTGTTTCTCTGCCAGTTGCTATTTTATTAAGTCTAAATGAAATGCATATTCGATAGAATAATCTGTTTTTCTGATTCCTTCAAGTGGAGAATTGTGCAGCCACTCCCACTTTATCTACTGATGGATGAAGTGATAAGTGTTAGGGGTCTGAAGGAATATCAGTGTACAGAACTCCGAGACACTGGGGGAAAATAGATGTAAGAGAAAGTGGGAATGCTTTTAAATTTATATACCTCTTTCAAGGTCCCTTCCAGTTCTAGGAGATAGGATAGCTCCATTAATTTATTTTCAAAAGCTCAGTACTCTTATTTATGGTGACCAGACCTCATTGCCCTTCTTTACCTACTGCCTATCTCCACCTTAATATCATGAAGATGGAACTTCCACATTCCCTTCCTGAGGCTGATTGTGAGCTATACTACAGCTGATTAACCACTGCTAGCAGGGCACAGTGACCTTGGCACAGACTGAAAGTATTCACCGAAGACAGGAGATGTGTTAAAACAACAAGTTTAAATGGCTTTTTGCCAGCTGGCAAGAAATAGCTTCTGGAGGAGTTAATCCATCTGGATTAATACAGAATCTTAAAGACTGCTTACTTGGCTACAGCGGGTCAGTAGTTGATCCATTTGATTCCCACAGCAAGTACCCACCAACACAGGGAAAATGGTTTCTGTTGCTTGATCTGAACCAATTCTTGTGGAATTACTTGGATGAGTGTGGAACTCTCTCTCCTTCTGCATTGTGTCTCAGTTCCACCAAACAGATTGATAAAAAAAAATGGATGGATCAATCCTGCAAACCCTTATTCCCACAGGTAGTCCTGGCTTATGTGAGTATTCCCACCACAGGAATATTTGGACAAGGGCCAAGCTAAGGCTGCTTTATGATTGTCTGATGGAAAAATACAGACTTAAAAAAACATTTTAAGCAGCTACCTGGGGATTCTTTTTTTTTTTTTTTTGGCGAGGAGGGGAAGATCTCCAGGTGTTGTAGAACTGGCATAGGCAGCCCAATAGCATCTTCTTCCTAGCCCCAGGAACCTATTCAGGGAAGGGATATGTCCAGAGTGCTGCTGCCTTAGCAGCAATTGTAGCAGGGTGTAATTTACAGCAGCTCTGACCCTGCCCTAAACTACACCAGGGCCCAGCTGGTCCCAATAGTTTCACAGCCTGAAGGAATTTAAAGCGATTCAGTGGTGTGCTGGTGCAGCTGAGTATCTGTCTCCATCTGCGTGAGTAAGGGGATTTTAGGAGTGAGCCTTTATTTAGATAATTTAATCTGTTGCGGTTACATAGAAGTGTCATGTGTATTCTGTAAAATGATTGCTAGAGCTGGAAAGAGCCAAAATTATTATTAAGATTTATATTGTGGCATAAGTCTGAAGATCAGAAGACAGTTATAACGATTTGCAGATAAAGACACATTTGTTCAGCACTAGAAAACTAGCTCGAAGACTAAGACAGTTAAATCACACCTAGCTCAAATGAAGGCCCGCAAAAAATCATTTTTAAGGAGTTCTTACATGCATCAGAGCTGCTTAAATCCTTTCCATTCCAAAGATACACAGAGAAAAAGAAGGAAACGATAATGTTTTGGACCTGTGACTGGGTCTTTTCTTCCTTGGACAAACTATCAGCAGACTAGATGAAACCTTCAGCAACTATTTATTACCTGGGTCACTATATTTCAATGAATGGGATTAAAAAAAAGGGTCAGGGGAAAAAAATTAAAAATATTGCTGCAGGGAAACTTGTGATATGGAGTAAAAAATAAAATGTGACAGTAAGACTTTTATGCAGTGTGGTTGTAGCTGTGTTGGTCCCAGGATATTAGAGAGAGACCAGGTGGATGAGGAAATATTTTATTGGACCAATTTCTGTGGGTGAGAGAGACCAGCTTTCAAGCCACACGGTGCTCTTCTTCAGAAAGCTTTTCTTTTTTCACCAACAGAAGTTCTCCAATAAAAGATATTTCCTCAGACACCCCTTGTTTCTCTAGCAGGGCTTTTAGGCTCTCTGGCTATTATTTCTAATTTGGTGCTTTGCACAAAGTCTGGTAATTTTGTCCAGGACTGTTTTGCACAGTCTAAACTCAGAGCTATAGTGGATATTATCTGGGATACACATACATGGAGGATGCTATTCCATCTCTATATTTTTGGACCTTTTTTTTCTTGTCAGCTATGAACTCTGCTCTTTCTACACCTCCCACCCCCTATGCAAAAAGTTTAAATAACAGATTCCAGTTCCTCACTTCTCCATGGTGAAAGCCAACAATCTTCTTTTAAAACAGAAATCTTCTAACTGCCTTTCATTCTCTTGCTCTGTCTAATCTACCTATCTTGTGCCTGATTATAAACAAAATAGAGTGCCAGATGAAATGTTCACACTGTCCCACAGGTATAAAATGTCAGTAATGCTAACATGTCACTGTAATAAAATGGCATTAATCTGTCACTGCTTCACAACACTGTTGTATGCCTCAGAAGCATGGCAGATGATGGAAGTATGCAACTGGAAGCTGATTGCCTTTCACCAGTGTTGTTTAAGAAGAATCTTGGCAATTTGTTGGTGAGATCATGTGACCGGTGTGGACGTGTTGCACAGGTCAGCAGACTATGGACTCTAATGACATGAAGGGGACCTAGTGAGACAAGCCTTGCATAGTGCAAGATAATGTATTGTGCATACCATTTATTTTGTTTTAATCTGATTTCTTCTTTCTATTCTTAAATTAATCTTGTTTTGCTACAGCCCTGTGGTTTAAGGCTTTTTTTGGGTGGGGAAAGCAGAATTACACACCAACTAAAACCACCTCAATTTTCAAGAAAAGAGTAGGTGAAGGACTCTTGTCTGGAGCCTACTATAAATTGCATACTTGGACAGAAGGGCACAGACTAAAAACTAGGAATCTTTTCTCTTAAAGTATGTCCCTTGGAGGGAAATGGTGCTCCAGATGCATGGAAAATGCGAGATAAGCAAGAAATCTCTATTCATCTATCTAGTTACTTATTCTAGATAGATGGGCTGTCACTGGATTGTCAGCAAGGCACTACACTCTGAGCACACCGTGGGCTGGTTGTAACGGCATTCCTGTTTGTACACGGCGTCCTTCATGGAAGTCTGTGCAACACACATTGGTCAATTATGACAGACTAAGCTTCTGATTAGCGTCAGTTTGTGGGCCTATTTTTTTTATTTTTTTAAAATTCAGAAACATTATTTCACACACGCACCACTAACCTTTCTAAGCTAGAAAGCAAACAGAATTAGCAGGATCATTTATAAGTGCATGCAGGAGCATAAAATAGACAACATTAAAAAATCCACTATTACTAGAACTGCGAACAAGACCATGTTACATCCGCCAACACTCAAATGCTATAGATAGGGACATATAGGAGAGAAATATCTTTGGAAACATTGGCTTAGGAGAGGTTTTGGAGCCAGAGTGGAAAAGCATAAATATGTTGCTAAAAAGAAACACCCCATATGCAGCGGGAGATGGGTGGCATAGAGCTTTACAGCACCCAACACTTCTGTCCTCTTTGGGCTGCCGGAGCAGTACAAAGATGACAGTACTATGGGCCATGATCTGGCCCAGTGCGCTTACATTCCCCATTCAGTACACCAACTCGTAAGTGTATTATGGAGTGCCTGTAGTTAAAGTTGCAGTTGTAAGCCTGATTTTCCTACCTACAATAGCACGACTGTTTTGATTTGGTAGTTCTTCACACCCATTTGGCATATACATGGCTACACCGGGTGCATGGCAATGGAGAATAGGCCCCTGAGTTTCCTTTACAAGCCTGATTTTTGTCCCCCACTTTAAAAATCTACAAACAAAACAAATGTAACCCACAACTATGGTAGGTCAGGTCTTGTCACTGCCACCAAATGCTATGTGGACTGGACAAGACAAAAGACATAAGGTATAAGCACCTAAGGCAAAACCTTCAAAAGTAGAATAACCATACCAGACCTAGTTAGATGGTAAGGAGATCAATCAAGTGCCAATTGAATCCAGAAGAGCTGGAGTTTGAACAAGTACAGTCTCCTTCAGAGAGCTCCTTCGCCAACCACAGTCATGAAGGAACTGATTGGAACATTCCAAGGGCGGCATTTACATTTGACTGGGTGTGGTCTGCAATAGCCTGCAGTGGGCCTGGCTTGCACCCTACTCATTACAACTGTATGCATCTAAAAACAATAAGAGGTGAGATAGTTGCCAGTCTCACATGAAGGAACTAAAACCCTGCAAGTTATTTACAATACTTTCAGGAAAGCAGAATTGTTTGCAGGTAAGTAATTGCTCTACTTTTCCTGCTGAACTGCCAGTTTCGCTTTCCAATTGCCTTAAAAAAACATCAGGAGACGATGCTCTGAGGAAAGTGAAAATGCCCCTGAGCATTTGAGAACTCCCAACTAGCTGAAGGCATAATTTAACAACATGTTAATGAATATAGCAGTTTTTTTCTAAGAACGTTTCATAGGGTGTGCAGTGACACTAACAGCAGAGCAGTCAGCTTCTTGCTTTTTGGTACGACTTTGGTGATATATAAACTGGGGACTTCCAAATAACAAACAGCACCAGCAGAAAAGGCTTCAGTGGACTGTAAATCTCACAAACTATTATCGAATTCTTCATCTGCCTGAAAAATCAGAGTCTATTATTTTCTATTGACTGGGAGGCAAAATAGTTCAGTCACTTGCTTTATGCCGCTTCAAATGCAGTACAAATCTACCGCTAACTTCAGCGATCTTTGCTTCAGGCTGTAGATTTATTGTAAAGTAATTCCTAAAGCATTTCATCTGTGCATCACCAATATACATTAGGATACATTTCATTTCATTTCCATTATATTGCTTTTACACTTTTATTGTCTGCCATTGACTTTAGAGGTGACAAAACATTCCACTGAGTTATTACTGAGGTTCCCCCTCTCCTCCACATACACATGGATTAAAAACGTACGTTGGAACTGAAGCACTGTTTGGGCAAACTGGCCACAATGGAGCGTGAAACGAGAGAGTAAAAAACAAAACAAAACAAACAAAAAACCCCAAATCGATCAATTATATAAATCTGGTGATGGAGCTATGACAAAACTACTACCCCTCTGTAGTTCTCCAGGCAGCACAATGCAATGCATTTCCAGGGGGCTTTATCTGCACTGAACCAACCAAGAAAATAAATGCTCCTGTGTTAAATATAAGGTTGTAAAAGTAGTTATGATAATGCATGAATGGTGACCCTCCTTGCAGTGCTGCCTAATGGTCAGGCAGGGATCTGGCAGGTGCTTCCCCTTCCTGACATCTCCCCTTTCTGCCACAACTCAGCCCTGTGGGATTGATCCCTTCTTTTATGCCTCAGCCCTCTGACAGGGTCCTGTGTTCCAGTCCACCCCTCTCAGGGTTGAACAAAAAGGGAAGTCCAATAACAGACAAGTCTTTTGGTGCCTGCAAGGGTTTTCCTCTTAGCTTTAGGATTTAGAGTCTGGGCTCTGGACACTTGCACGTTCAGGGCCTTCCCCCACTGGATTCCCCATCAAGGGGCAGGCTCCTATTGTTGTCCCATGTTTTGGAGTTGGTAGGTGAGCCTGGGCTCATCCTCTCCACCCTGTTCTGATCCAGGACCAGATGGTGGGCAGCTAAGTCCTGCACCTTTGGGGTGCTAAATAGATGCCTGCCTGGGTCACTTCCTATCTCAATTCCCCCTTTCCCCACACATGGTAAATGTAAAGAACTGAACAGAAAATAAAGTTTCTGACCTTCCCAGAGAGTTTGCAGGTTTTGTCAGGACTCTGTGCTGCCAGGTCTCAGGCAACAAGAGCTCCCGGGCTGCTACTTCCACAGAGCAAAGGTCTGCTTCTTTCCATTGCTTGCTCCCCTCTGAGCAGCTCTGCCTCCCCTTGTAAGCTCTGCCTCCAGCTTGTGCAGACTTTGCAGGTGTGTCTGGGTGGGGCTGCCTGGGCCCAAAGCTGCTCCTTAACCCTTTGCTAGTTGCTCCTTAACCAATGTGGAGTTGGTATACCGTGTCACGTGTCAGAAATAGCATCAATAAAAGATGTTGGGTTTATGAGGGATAACAAGGAGCTCCTCCTCTCACTGATAAGCTCAGGGCCTGTTTCATTAAGGAACTACTGTATGAGACTTTGATACAGGCATTTGCTTCATAAAGATAATCACATTTCATGCATCAAGGCATAAGCTGTTAACTGCACCAGTCAGGAAGGGATTCTGTGTCCAAGCCACCCACTCCTTTTGTGTAGCTTCATGCAATTGGCCTCTTTTTCCCAACTCCCCTACAACTTCCATTTGAACCCACTTAGAACAGCAGAGACTAAAACGTCAGCAACAGCCACAGCTCTACCTTGCCCTTCCCATCAGACTGGAGCACGACCCTTTCACAGTTATTCAAAGGCCTGGTCAAGGTCAGCCGCAGGATGACAAACAGGTACGGTGACGCCAGGAAAAACTGAGGAAGTTGATGGAGAGAGGGAAGAACTTTATTAAAGTTGCGACTTCCAGAACATCACCCTCCATATTAAAGAATAAGAAGGGCGATAAAGAAAAATAATCAGAAGCTTAAACTAACCCTTGATCTCTTCTTTAGTTTGACCTATTGCCCATCTTTTTCATTTCTTTTCCTTTGAGAGTGGTATATTCATTTTCTTGTATTTCTTATTTATTCTCTAAAAAGCAAGAAAGAGTCCTGCGGCACCTTATAGACTAACAGACATACTGGAACATAAGCTTTCTATAAGGTGCCGCAGGACTCTTTCTTGCTTTTTACAGATCCAGACTAACACGGCTACCCCTCTGATACTTTTCTCCCCACTGTGTCTTTTTTCTCTCATTGGATTTTATTAGTTCAAACATTTTCATTTTATTTCTTGACCTATTTATTTTTTTCATTCTTCTTATGCTGCTTCTCTGCTAGCCCACTCCTGCATGCTCACTCTCTGCATCTCACTGAAGAGAGCAGGTCTGATTCTTCACTGCCTCACACCTTGTCTAGTTTTTTATACCCAGGCAAAATGAAGTGCAAACGGGATGTAAAACACAGCCAAATCACAACAGCTGTGTGCGTTATACTCACTTCAAAGCTGGAGAAAACAACTCTGTGAGGTGCAAAGCAGTGGGGAAACAGGCCCAAAGAGTTCCAGCCGAATCCCTTAAAACTGGTTCATATAAATTGGATTTAAGAGCTCAGGGTGCACAGGGCATGGAATAGGCAGAAGAGTTGCAAACTCCATATAGAAAAGCATTCTATACACTTTTTTGATAGAGACTGTGCTTGTATATCTAAACAATATAAGTTTAGAAACTTCACCCATCATCTACATACCTTCACATTTATTAAAACGAACACAAGAAAATCTGTGTCCTCATTTCCTTGCTCCATTCTGTAAGGGTGTTTTGTTACTGTTTTTTTTTTTTTTTTTTTTAAAACAAGGTCAGTGGTTTTTACCCTTAGCATAGACAATGAAAACCGGTGATGGACAAGTCCAAATTCGACGGGATGGGTGCAGTAGAAAAAGGACGTGTTTTGCAGATATGGCCATTTGGATGTTCAGATGAGTGCTGAGGTTTTACACAGTCTTTATGATCTGAGGACAGACACCCCTAGTAGAGAGAGATATTATGGAAATAGCAAGTTTAATGTTCTTCCTTTTCTCTACCAACTTCACCTCAGTTTTTCCTGGATTCATCTTAGCCGACTGTTTGTCATCCTGCTGCTGCATTTGGCCAGGCCTGTGGATAGCTGGGAGAGGGTGCTATTTGAGTCTGATGGAAAGGCAAGAAAGAGCTGGGTGTCATCGGTGTATGTTACTGACATTTTAGTGCTTGCTGTTTCACAGACTCCTTTAGTGGGTTCACATGGATGTTGTGGAGGAGGCAGGGTGGGAGAAGCAGCTGGATTCCTTGTGTTAATCCACAGGGCTCAGGAGGGTCAGAAGCAGGTACCCCTCACAAATTCCTGGGTATGGTCTAAGGGGGATGACTAATGCCATCTCAACACCATCTGACTAATTTTTGCTACATCTCTGATGTGGGCTAGACGCATGCCCTGGTAGACTGACCAAATGCTTCTGAGAGTTCTAGCAATGCAGTTATGGACAGCTGAGCTGACCTTTGTACATAGTCAAGAGAAGATTATCCATCAGTGTCAAAAGGGCTTTTCCTGCCCCATATCCCAGCCTGAAGCCTGAGTGTGGGCAGTGTCTAGGTGGAACTACAGGTGACTTTTGGTGAGTTCACAATTCGCTTGCTTAGGCATGGGAAGTTAGATACTAGGGGTCAGTTGGAGAGATCAGTGTGTTGAAAAAATGATTTCTTAAGTATTGGCTTTACTACCATGTGTTAAGCGTAGGTGGTAGATTTTCTTCCTCAACAGAAGGTTCTCACAATCTCAGCCAATAGAGTTCCCAGACGGTCTTGATTATATGGGATTGGAATATTTTTGCCTAGTCTATGCCCTACCCACACTGAGCTCTTAAAGCAGGTTTAGTCAACAACCGTTTTAAGGAGTTCTGTTAAAACCCTGTCTCCAGTGTGGGTGCAGTGGTTGTCTTCCATTCTCCTTGCCCCTTCTGCTCTGCCCCAAGTGCTCTCTCTCTTCCCCTCCAATTCTTCTCCACCCCCAACATCAGCATGTCCCTCACAACTATGCACCTGAGATTTAGCTCCTTTTAGATTCCCCCAACCTTGCTCCCTCCTCCAGATTCCACATACACAAGTTTAGTCTCCTACAGATCTTCTCAAGTCAGTTCCTATTAAAAAGACAAGAAAGTTTTGCTTTAAAGAGACCTGACCTGCTTTTGCATCCTGTAATGTCATATGCTGCATTGGCACTAGATGGTGCTATAGCATCCTAAACATTAATGCTGGGCGTCTGCGACCATTTGATTTAAAAATGTTACTGGAAGGGCCTACATTGTATCTTAAGCGTTCAGTTGTAGGTATGGAGATACCAGTGCCTTTTGCTAACAGTTTATGTTTCAGCTTATACCACCTGCATTTTAACCTTGCCCAGATGAGTCTGTGCAACTTTTACAGATGGGTGTTTCATGCTTGAAAGTTATATATTTCCTATTATTGGGACCCATCATTCCATGAAGCAAGCCCTACATTCTGTACAAACAGGGAATGACAGCTTATAATATACATTCTCAGCTCCCTCGTAAAATCTGTGAGGCTACAGTTTGGCCTGGACAAAGTTTTCCATGCCTTAAAGTGAACGCTGTTGCATGAAGCTTTCTCTAGCGTTTAGGGAAGTGTGCAAAGGGACTGAGCTACAAATAGCTAAAGGAACTATATATTCAAATTTCCTGCCGTATGTTTATGACCTGAGCTATAATATTAAATGTAGATTTTGTGCTTAATACACAGTAGGAGAGCATAGCTGTATATATGCAAACCTGCCCATTTGGCTGAGATGGTCCTGGGATTTGAACACCCATCTTAAACAGCTGGTGTCTTGGCCAATGCCTTCCCCCCTCGATATACCTGCTCCTCCAGGAAAAAAGGTCAGTGACTCAGGCCCAACAGGAGAACCACTAGCTCTTCTCCCCAAAGGGAAGGTGACTGGAGAAGCAGAGTTCTTGTCAGAGAGAGCAGGTCAGGCAGTGAAAGAGATGGGGTCAAGGAAAGGTGGCTCTGCTTCTCCTTCTTCTCCAGTGGAATAGCTTGAGACTCAGTGGACCACAGAGCTGCCAGCTGTTTTACTGGAGGGAAGAGCATCTGGGTGTGCACAGGATTGTTATGAGTGGGAGGAGGTGTCAGAGTAAGAGGTGGGGGGTGGCAGTTTTGTGGCTGAGTGGGAGGGAGGGCATTTTCAAACATAAGGATGTAGGCAAGACATTTGACTGTGGATGGGTGTGCTTGTGAGTGCACATAGGTTGGGATACTGGCAACTGGGAGTGTGCATGTGGGTAACATCACTGCACTTAGGCAGGTGGGAAGCTGTACCTCTGCTCTCAGCTTCTCAGCAGCCATCTGCTGACTGCCCCATCTGTGTCTTTCAGACAGACAGCTCTTCACCCCACCATCTGCAGCTGGCTCATGTGGAGGTTGAGAGGCGGTCAGCATCGAGGGCATGGTTGGGGAGCATGCAATTATACAGACAAAGAGAAAAAGGTCATGAACAGGGCAGTATTTTTCTAAGGGGCAAGTTTATATAGAAGCCTGGATTTGGGGGCTGGAGTTCAGTGAACTTGATGTTATTTTCCTGTATCTTTCTCTCTCACCCATTTGAGAATTCACAGCCTAAAATTCACCAAAATGGGAGGTGCAAAGGTGGGATAAAGCCACCTTTGTCTTTTCCTTCAGTCTGGTGCATAGGAAAGGAGCAACAAAGAATCAAGGTCACAGTCTCTGGTAACATTAATTCAGTCCACAGCCCCCCTGCAACATGCTTTTACTTCAGAAATTACAGGATATGCATAATGACCATTCCTTTCACTCCGAGCTGAAGGTAAAACCCAGGCTTCCATGACTAAGGTCAAGCATCAGTTGCCTTCAGTCAGAGTTGTCTTTCTGCAATTCAAAGTTTATTGAATTGTAAGTACAGAAGAAAAGAAAAATTACGCCCAGACAATGCAAAGTAATGGCTAGACACAGAGAAATAGCAGCAGGAAGAAACCAATTAAAGAACAAAGCAAACCAAACAGCCAGTCATGTAATCAGCACAAAATACTAGAATGTAACTGTAATTATGATATTATGACCATAGAATGAGTATTTACAGGCAGGTAAAGTAGGCTTTCTGGTCTACACTACAAACGTATGTTGGTATAATAATTACATCGCTCAGTGGTGTAGAAAATCCACACACTCCTAAGTGACGTAGTTATACCAGTCTAACCCCTGGTGTAAAGAGTGCTGTGTTGATTGGAGGGGCTTCTCCCATCGACATAGCTACTGTCTCTTGGGGAGGGGGAGTACCTATGTGGATGGGAGAAGCTCTCCCGTTGGCATAGGTAGCATCTTCACTAAGTGCGACAGTGACGCAGCTGCACCAATGCAGCTGTGCAACTGCAGCCCTATCAGTGTAGACACTCACAAAGAGGGAGAGCAGGCCAGGGATGAGAGCAAATTTCTGCATCGCACCCACAGTGAGGCACTCATGTGTCATGAGTATGACACAGTGCTTGGATGAGGGGGCAGCGGGAGGGAACCCAGTAGTAAAGAGGGATGGGAACAACCACTGATCAGAATGACAGGTGTGATGGGACTCTTCATGCCCTACTGTGTTGGGGAGTGAGAGAATAGGTTCTAGGTTGAACTGCTTGCTCATGACGTGTCAGCACTGGCCCACTATGGATGGGAGCTGCCATTTCACACATGTGAAAATGGGAAAGAAAAACCTCATAGCATTTGCTTTCAGAACATTACCAAAAGCAGAGTTAAAGCACTGCCACATGGAGAGAGCGACATTCAACATTTTTTGAAGGAAATTTCATAGGTACTTGTCTGAAAGACTGTTCACCCTGATAATGCATCACAAAACCCTGATAATGGTGCTTGGTCCAAGGCAGGTATTGATGTTGTTGTCAGCACAATTTTGTGTTCTGTTTTCCCAAGAGAGAACATGCACTTTCCAACCTGAATGTCTTTATGGAAGACAACAAAAACAAGAACAAACACAAAACACATGTAAAGGCTCTGTAAGAGAGCACAGCCTGGGGCTCGCTCTGCAACCACCGCCATCTTGAACTGAAACTGGTTTCCAAAATGGAGGGTTTCATAGTAGACTCTATAGAAACAAAGGTAGAGTACGCAGAACACAGTCATAACTGTTACATAGCTACATATGCCATACAGCAGGGAACAGAAACAGGCAAGGAAAGAAGTGGCTAATACTCTTTTGGAAGGAAGGATAAATAATAAACAAGACTGTTGCTAGATATCAAATGACTTAGATCATTCAGTAGCTAATAGAGAACAGTGACAGTTCCCTGCAAATAAATATAGAAGAAAGGCAACCATGACAAGTCTTTTTCATAAGAGTATGTGTTTTTCATAAAAAAATAAGACCAAAAAAGTTAAAACGCAAAAAACGTCACCTCCATGTGTTATTAATGCAAGAGGAAAATCTGAAAGTGGCAATGGTCCCAGTGAAAAATCTGTGTGCATCACAAAATGGGTCTGTAAGGAATAAGAGTGACAGAGCTAAAGCACTGCATGTGTGTGATGAATGACTGATGAGTGGAGAAACCAAGACATAAATCTGTTAGCGGGATAAAATATGAGGAAGCAGTAGCAACTTGCTAACATGAAACAAGTGAATCTGAAAAATAAATGCATCCCTGGCATAACCCTACTTGAATTACTGAAGATATGCTAGGGATGGATTTGGCCAAAAGTATTTATTAGGATGCATAGATTAATGTTATTTTCTTTCGCTTTACATTAATATGATACTAGATTGTGAGCACTAACTCATAGGTCATTCAATAATCAGTAGCAATAAATAGCAGGAAAGAGAGGTGGGAAATATATTCATTGACTCAGTGCAAGGGTCCCACATTTGGAGCCCTCTCATGTCACCAGCTACCACACGCAGTATGGTGGCACAAATGACCAAAATATAAAATGAAACTAAAGAGATCCTTTAGGGAAACCTTAAATAAACGCAGAAATAATTCCATGGCTTCTTAAGACAAAGAAAGAAAGAGAGCTAGCTTGTCAGCTAGAATGTAGCCCCCGATCCTGGAGCACCCCAGTCCCCAAGAATCCACTTGCTCCCTTTTTCTCCTAAAAAACTCTGTGTCCTAACTTAGGACCAATGCACCCTGGGTTCCCTGTGCTCCTTGGGCTGATGGCAGGTGTCACCCCTTAACTTGCTTGAGCTAAACTGAATTCTTAGTGCATGATGCCTCCAGTTTGTTGCCAGGTGAATAAATTATTCTGCAGTCCCTATGACCTCCACACCATGAAGAATTAAAAGCAATCAAGGACTAACCAAGTTTAAAAAGGAACAAATATTTTCTTAGGGGAAAGGACAGGGTTAACTTAAAAAGGGGTAAGGATAGAAACTGGGTAAAGGGAAAAGGCAGTAGAACCAAGAGACATAGATAAATGAAAATGTTAAGCCACACAACAATAATCAGACCTTCCCTCAAATAATTAATATAGTCTAAGGGATTTTGACTATAAAAGCAGGTAGGTGCAACCCCATTCTGCCCATAGGCCAGCCAGATAGTCTGTGTGCACACTGGTCTTTGTGTTGGAGCTCTACAGAGCATACTGAATACAGGTATGTTTCTAAAGTAAAATAATCAGGCCTGACTGTTGCTAATGTGTGGTGCCACATACCTCTTCAACTCAAAGGGAGTTTTCACCTCACTGTGCTCTCACCAACCAGGACTTTCCTCACCCCAGAGCCCTTTCCTATCTAGCTCAGTGATATATTCCCTGTGTTGGTGTCATTAGGCATAACCCTAGGTAACTCGGGAGGGTGGAAGACCACGAGTGTCAATGAAGCCTTCCTGCACTAGGCCTAAATGAACCAAACTCCTTACATGTTTAAACTCTAATCGACCTCAAAAGCCAGATGCAGAAATTGGAATGTGTAGCAGTCAGTTATCAGGTGTAGCACCACTCATACCGGTGCCAAGCGGTAATAATGAGGCCTGCATACTTCTGGCTGAAAGGTAAAATAACAAATCAAAGGAAAGGGACAAGATAATAATTCAAAAAGAAGTTACTAACAAGCTGGACTTATAGCCGCCAAGATGACTTAACTGCTTAAATGTAATTGCTTGCTACTTGCTTAATGTAAACTATTATAGGAGGAGGGAGGGGGAAGGGGGGGGAAGAAGGAAAAAAAAGAATAAAAAGGGAAAACTGCTCGTCTCAGGGTGCTTGATCTGAGACGTGCCAGTCTCCTTGCACCACTTTGAGATGTCAACTAAACTTTGATTGCTTCTCCACCCTGGTGTGTTCATTGGCGCGAAGCACACCGGGCAACGAACCCTGCTGTTGCTTTCCTCGGGCACTCTGTGCCGGCAACACCCGCATGCACTATTAAAGCTGCAAGGCAGATCCTCACTGGATGGAGCAGGTCCCGGATTACTCAAACTCTGGCTTTCCCTTGTTTCCAGAACAAGGGAGGCCTAATAGGTGAGACTGGTACAATGTTCTCTTCTGCAGGATATGGAGGCTCCATCTTTCCCCTGGATCCAGTTCAGAGCTGGTGATCACGTGCGTGGAGGGACTGGTTTCTCTTTTCAATAGCCAAACTGTTTCAGAAGCAGTTAGCTGAGGAGGACAGCCCCTGGGAAGCCTGGTGATTCTGGTCAGCAGGGCCCTTCCGGCTGAGAGGCAAAACATGGTTCTTTCCCCTACTGCACATAGAGCAGCTCTGCCTCATTTTGCTGCTGGATGTTGACACCTGGAAACTGATGCCCTTTCCCCTAATAGTAAACAGACCTCAGGGACAGGTATGTTGTTGTAAAGGGAATGAAGAAAAATAGAAATAAAGACTCTTTCCAAAAGTTATTGATTGATGAAAATGATGGGCAAGAGGAGACCGTCGGAACAACATCAAATGCCACATATTCTTCAGCAGGGAGATGGATCACCTACAGCCACATACCTTGAAGCAATATGTGAGTGGGTAACTATCACAGCACAAGGAAGCAGTAGGGGTGTTTGAGAACCTCATCACGTGCCCTCCTGTACTAACAACACACTGTAGAAGCTTTTGGACTTTGGTGATTCTTGGCATGTGGGTGGAATACAACTCTGGTTTCTCTTCAGAGAGCATACGTCTTTCACCTTTATACAGTACATTCCCCTTGAGGGTTGGTGTTCTATACAGTTCCCAAAAGCCAAGTGTTGGTTTCCTAGCAAGAAATGAGGTAAAGAGGATGTGAAGAACTATGCTTTTGGAATCCTCTTTGGCAATGAAGGGACACAACTAGAAATTTCCTAGAGAAGCTGGTTACCTGCCAACTTGGCCCCTGCTATCTAGCTCTGGCCTTCTCCTCTCTAACCCTTCATCCTGTAGATGTAAAAGACTTCCCCTCCAGGGACAGGGCTCTTCACTCTCCCTGCCCCAGCAGCTCTCTATCTTGAGTGCAGCTCCCCAGCTTTGCCCTGCTGTGCGCTGCTCCCCATCCCTGTGGAGAGTGTCTCGCTAGGAAGTGCTCATGGGACATGGTCTGCAGGCATGGTACGGTCAGTCCTACTGCATGGATTGCCCCACACCTGCTGGGAGCTTCACAAACACCTTGAGCCCAAGGCTGGATCCTGTCTCAGTATCATCCCAGCAAGTAAGTGTGTGTGTGTGTGTGTGTGTGTGTGTGTGTGTGTGAGAGAGAGAGAGAGAGAGAGATCGCTAAACAGGGCTGGGTCCAATGTAGAAGGTGGGTGGTTATGGTTAGTGGGGGCTCAGACCCCCAAATCTATCTATGCCTCAGTGCCACAGCCAGAGGTGGTCACAGCCCACCCAGTTAGCACCCACCCCCACCCAAATGTGACCACAAGGCATAGTGCTTAAAGCAAGGGGGATCATAGCCCCCCAGTATTTTTTTTAAGGTTGAACTGAGTAACAACTGCTGCTGTCTTATTCAGCTCCGACTCTGCCTACACCACTAAGCTCCAGTTATTCTCTTCTCATTGGCTCTAAGCTCCCAGTCAGCCAGGCAATCTGGTTCTGGCCAAGCGCTCCCTCCATGCAGCGGGCGGGTATAGGGCACACCTCTGTCAATGGGGAAGAAGTGATCAGAGCTGAGTTATGTGGCCTAGACCCTGTGTCATGGAGAACAGAGTGGCCCCTGGGGCTGGGAACAGGAACCCATGCTTCAGGTCGCAACTCCCCTCATATTTGGCTTGGGCACTCCTCTGTCATGCCAGCAGGGAAGGGTCTCTTTCATTATGTCCCCCAGTTCTGGTTACTGCCTCCCCACTGGCAGAGGTGCACTCCAACCCACTCCTGGTGAAGGGCTGGCCACAGTCAGGTTTGCTGTGGGTGTTGGGAACCAAAAACAATTTGGACTTCCCTTTCTAACCTCATCTTTCCTGATTTTTTTTTTTTTTTAAGGATAATAAAAACTTGCAGGGAAAAATACAGCTATTTTAACCCTGATAGCCGGTGTGACTTTTTCCTCTTTGCTCTGCCCAACACAAACACAGAAAACCTATGTTGAATTTTCTATATACAATAGATGTTCAATCTTAATAGAGTCCTATGTGAAGATAAATAAGAATAAATATATTCCTCTTTACACTTCCCACTTGAATCTGCTTGAGTTTTCACAGAAAGTGATTGGAGCCTTCTGTATTGAAGGAATCTCCTGGTTGACTTTTAGCTGACACAACTGATTTAAAAGGTTATGGCTGTAAGTAAGTGACAATAATATGATTTCTCTGTTACTTTCTATTACATAAAATTAATTAAAAGTATTTTTAAAAGTATCTGAACAGTGGCAGAACAGGTAGCATTCTCCATCTCTCATCTAGCTAGGTAAAGCACACTGTCTAGCACCTCATAGGTTTTTAATTTTTTTTAAACGAGTGTCTTATATTTTAAGCTTCTCTCCCTTCTTTCCACAACTGAGGAATGGTGATACCCATATTGAGAAGTCTTGCTCTCTTATAATCTGCAGTTTTACAGTATGCTCCTTCTGCACCCACCGGAGATCTATTGGTGGAGATGCAAATTTCTTTCTGTTAATATCATAACATTAGATGCAGAGGTAGGATAAGAGCAGGAGGAAGAGGGTGATGAAGATGACATAACTGTGGTTGCAAAAATATACTGTCAGATCTATGTAAGTACCTATAATGGTACTATCAGATGCCAAATTAGAAAGTAGCTGTGACCGCTGCACAAGTTTGAAACTCCCTAACATGTCAGCAATACCAGGAAAGAATCTGCTATAGTTGCTGAATTTTCTAGGGCTTATCTCTCAGGAGTCAAAGGCCTTAACGGTGAGGTTTTGGGTAAGCAACAATAATTCATTAATCAGAAAAAAAAAAAATCTCTGAGACAGCCAGTCACTCAGGAATGTAAGGTCATACTTGCACCTAGTGTGAGTCCATATACATTTCAAAAACACGTAAGAAGGAAAGATATTTCTCAAGAATAGGATGTGAGCCAGGGACTAAGGAAACGTGGTTGTTTTTTTCTTTCTTTTTAAAAAAAGACTAGCTAGATCCTTCTTCCCCACCCCAGTGATTGACCACCCAGTTGATAAGGACTTGGTTCATTAAAACATGCCCCCTCCCAGAGGTCAGGCCCCAAGCTTTCTGGCAATAAAAATCAATGAAGAAAAAAAAACTCTGCTCGTCACCAACCCAACAGGACTCAGATGACAGATTTTACTTCAGGCATGTGGCTAAGGTCCATTGACTTCCATGGGATTAAAGTATATGCTTACGTGTTCTGCTGAATAGGGATGAATTTAAGTATACTTTACTGCACTGGACACCTAAAAAAATAAATACAATGCTGTTTTAAATTAAGATCCTCAGATATTGAGATTTGAGTGTCAATATGGTGTAATAAAATAGATTGTTTTAAAAATATTTGAGGTTTTAAAACAGAGAGGTAGATACCTATCACATAGTTGGTTGTCAGTGTGAATTTAATGCTTGTGAGAGGTATCAGATTGACTGAAGCCCTCTATTCTGAAAGCAGGAACAGCATAGCCACTGGCTTCTCCATGCCTGATTTTGACCAAATTTCCAAAAAGTTTTCAGAAAAAAATTCAGTCTCAGAAAGGTTTCAAGATTTGTTTCATTTTCAATTTTTCTTCACCTATTTTTATATTATTTCATGATCTCAGTAGTAGCGGGTAATATGTCATGCTATGTCAGCAATAGTGGTTCATGACATGACAAGTCATAGCATGACAAGACATGTCATAGCATAATAAAATAGTTGAAATATTCTGTTTTCCCTTTATATTTTTAAATTCATTAAGGCAACTGCTACTTAGTAGAGATTGAAAGATTTTATCTTATTTTCTAGCTCAGTGTCACCTGTTTGTGTTGTAATGGAACAGTGACATTTTATTTAGACACTTTTATTAATACATTAAGAGCTTATTTTCTAGAACAGAGGAGCAACTCTTTTCAATATCCTAGACAAAATTATTCCAGGCTAACACAAGGATGTTGAGAATAGATGATTGAAACTCACAATTTTTGTTTCAAGGGAAAATTTGAAATGTTGACATTTTCCTGCAAAATGAAAATTCCAAGTTTTGACCATCCCTAATTAGGACTACAATTAGCAATCTGGAAGAGGAAACGAACAGTGAGGAGGCTAATTCTGCACATGAAACAGCATCTTTAGTTTAGTTGTGTCTAGAGAGAGGTTTGTGAGGAAGTTCAGAATAGACTAGAAGTCAGTTTTGCAAACACGGCACAAAGTTTAATGTAGACAAGTGTTATAGAAATAACCAGTTAAATAAAAAATGCTAGGTAATGAACACTGAAAGTAACAAGTACTCAAATGCATTGATGGGTTCTAAATTAATTGCAACAAAAGGAAAAAGATGGAGAAGTCATTATAGACATTTCAGTGCAAACATCTGGTCAGTTTACAGCTGTGATCATAAAAATAACAGTAATTCTGTTTTCATGCTTATTCAGGTACTTGGCTTCACTATCTCAGTTTTCCAACAAGGTGCCAGTTGTGTTGGTGATTTCTCTAAAATGGTCCCTTGTCCCCTGGGAATTAGATGGAGACCATCAATTTAATTTCATGTTGGCCACTGAACTACTATCAGATGGCAACAAATTTTGATCTGGTGCTAAGTAGGAGCATGTGATCTAATGGTAACATCTCTTAACTATTACAGGCCTCCTGAGCCAGTCTTCCCATAAACATGTTGAATAGTTCTGTAGATTTATCATGCAATAACTGTTCTTATGAATATTCCCAAAAACTCAGATTAGAGTTGAAAATGGTAACTATATCTTGAAGAACAAAAACATTGTAGTTTTTAAAAAATGCAGCATTTGAAATGTAGAGTTAAGATTGCACAAGTAAGCTCTGCCCCTTAAGTTCCACCACACTGAGCCATCCAGATAACAGATATGGGACTATAAGTATTTTAACCCTTCAAATGTTTAAAATGAAAAAATAATATGTATGTACATCTCAACTCATCTTTCTGTTGATGAGACAACATCATAGTCTCTTTCAAAAGAACAAAGTATTTCAGTTCTATACTCCTGAGCCAGTCTAAACACACTCCTCTCAGGGAAGTAGAAAGCTTTGTGTCTGGTGATCTCTTGGTTTTATGCTACATGTACAACTGGATCAATTTCTTCACCACAGAAAATCTTGAACAGGTAGCTCGGCAGTGCCTACTTCTGATGGAATTGGAATAAGAAAATACAGATGTAATTTTTTCAAGGTTCTATATCACTGGCCAGGATACAGAAATAGGCTTTATTAGTATGTCTCGTCTCAGTTTAACTGTGCAGAACATTCTCAGGATAGAGCTTATCCTAAATCCCAGCATAGAATTTAGTGCCATACAGATTTATTCTGAATATTTTAAAATAAAGAGGGATTATTTTAAACATGTGGCTGTCCTGTAAACACACAGCAAATGTTGCTGTATTTCCTACTGCCCATAACAGTATGCCTAAGTCCTGCACAGCAAAAGTATAGAGAGCTCAGATCTGAGAAGCAATCTCAACTTCCAGAAAATAAATGCTAGTTTAGGAAAGCTAATTAGTCAAACATTATTTGGTGAGTATCACATTCATTCAAAACCTGAAAGGAACAAAAAGCGTTGACAGGGATTGGAGTCTTGCCAAACCCTTGCTTACAGGAACAGTTATGAAGAGCAAGTTCTAATGTCTTTGAATAAGCATGCCCTTCCATGGACCTCAGAAAGCTGAATTCTGGGCACTAGCAACCAAGATCCCCCCATGGTACCTCAACTGTGACAGCAACAAAGAGGCAATTCCTTAAATATCTGGTTCCCAGACCACATAGGGTTTTAAAGATTGTCTAGTGATCTGTAGAATAATATCCAGAATGCAGTTGGTAAGTGAGCACAGAGCATGGAGCACACGTTAGGGCTGGAAAAGGGCTACTGTGCTCTGCCCCAGATAAAGCTTCCAGCGGCTCCTGGATAACCATGATGAGCAGGGCCGGCTCTAACTTTTTGCCGCCCCAGGCAACCCCCCCCCCCCCAGCCCCGCGCCACCGACCCGCCCCCAGCGCCGCGCCAGGCCGCTGAACCCGCCCCTCCCCCCGAGCGCCTCGCAGGGCTGGCCAAACCCCCAGAGCGCCTCGCCAGGCCGGCCAAACCCCTGCCCCCCTCCCCCGAGTGCCTCGCCGGCCATACAACCGGAGTGCCGCGCCAGCCAACCCCCTGCTCCCCCTGGAGCACCTTGCCGGGCCGCCCAAACACCCGGCGCACCACGCCGGCCAACCCCCTGTCCCTCCCCAGCGCCCCGCCGGGCCGCCCCAACACCCCCCCCCCCCCCCAGCGCTGCGCTGCACTGCGCTGCCCTGCCCAAACACCCAAGCGCTGCGCCGCGCCACCCCAACCCCTGCCTGCCCCCCCGCCCCGCCCGAGCGCCGCGCTGCGCCGCCCAAACCCCCGGAGCACCGGGCAGCTCAAACCCCCAAGCGCCGCGCTGCCCAAATCCCCGCCCCCCCCAGCGGTGCGCCGCACCGTCCCGTCCTGCCCGAATCCCCGAGTGCTGCACCGCGCCGCCCCAAACCCTGCCTGCTCCCCCGCCCCGCCCGAGTGCCACGCCGCCCAGCCCCCGGAGCGCTGGGCTGCACCGCCGAATCCCCCGCCCCCAGTGCCGCGCCGCCAAAACAGCCCCTGCGCTGCCTAGCCGAAACAAAAAAACAAAACAAAAAAACCCCCACGAGCGCCCCCTGCCACCCCAACATTGGCCGTCCCTTCTAAGGTGCCGCCCCAAGCACGTGCTTGGTCGGCTGGGACCTGGAGCTGGCCCTGATGATGAGATTTACATCTGAGAGGAATAATTGCCATCTCTAAGCTCGCTGCAGATGGAAAAATCACTACGAGCCACCACTGCCTTCAACATGTCTGAAAACAGTGAAGAATCTAACAAGATTCCTAGCCCCTGAACCACAGCGGAACCACACCCCAAGACTATTCCATTGAAGGTACTGGCAAATTCTCCTAATCTCTTGATATGTCAGGGAATGCATCAAGAACAGTTCCATCTTATCTAGATTCAGTCTCAGTTCATTCACTTCCAGCTCCAGATCTCATTTGAGCAGTGAGAAAACAGAGTCTGCGTTCAAGGAGACACAGAGCCAAGCCTCATCTTCCTATTGTCTATACTGCAGCCCAAAACGCTTCACATGCTCCCCAGCTCACTGCATACAAATGAACAGGAGGGTTACAAGATCTAACTCTCTCACAGTCTCCATTTCATAGCCCTCTGGCTGTAGCGGCAGTGGTTATTACAGCCTCTGGAATCTCAGCCAATAAAGAGCAGAACCCTTGAAGGACTGTCTCATCCGCTCTAGCAATGCACTTCAAGCAACATTGCGAAAGTGACATAGGCTTTGTATGCAGTATGTGCTCTGGGATTCAGTGTGAATACACACCCTGGGTAACACAAACACAAAAGAGGGAGCTCTCGTTTTGTGGTGTGATATAAAGGAACCTGCTACGTGCAGTTACTTCAGGTATTATGTTCTCTTGATCCTTTCTGTGTCAAAGCTACTGATAAGGAGACCACTGGGTTGTATTTGTCTTGAGGGGAGTAGAGAGATGCCGTTATTGCACCTTTAAGACTGCTTGTTGTTTGTAAATTTCCAGATAAACTATTTTTACACTCTCTGGAACTCAATCTTGATCATCTATCATACAGTCAGAGTTTGAGGCCAGAAGGAACTACTACTAATCTGACCTTCTGTGTAGCACAACCAGCCCCCGCTCACTAATCCAACAACTGAAATGACACCAAAAATATTACAACCCACAGGAGACAAGACTACTATGTATCACAGACAGAACAATTGCAGCTGGGGCAATGGAGTGGTGCAGATGTGCTTACAGTCCTGCAGAGAGTGGGTCTACGAGATGAGCAGTGGGCCACACTTGCTACTCCTTCTTGTGGTCTGAGGTCTGTGTTTTCAGGAGTGGATCCTTTGCAGAACCCACTGTCAATTCTTCAAGAAAGAGGCACTGAGTGACTGGGCATGTGAAAATACCTTGGCCCTGCATCAGAGGCTCTTTTTAGGTGATGCTTTATGTTTAAGTTCTTAAATGTTATCTTTGTCATGGCACCCCAGTAATGCCTCCTACAAAACAATAAAAGCCAGTGTGGCTGGAAAGACAATGCCAAATTACCATGTATGTCCAATTTTGGTTAAAGAGGCCGTCTTTCTTCTAAGCATACTCTCGTTATTTACCACTGAGAAGGGTCATCTGATACATTTATTCCAATTCCAATATTTTTAAATTCATTTCACGTTTAAAGAACAGGAACTAACTAGTTTCTTTTACAGTACTTATAGAATGTTACATTGTATGATGGACTGTGTTCTGGTTTGTATCAATTTTATACCTCTGTAAGCTCCAGTAAAGGCCATATGCCAGATAGCTGGGAATTCATTCTTTAAAGTAAAAGAGACCCGTTAAAATGAAAGAAAAAATAATTATGCCAGTAGTAGTTTCTCAGAAAAAAATAGGGTGTGCAATCCAAGGAGTTCTTAATCTATAATACTGGTTTACTGTGTTTGAGTGACTTTCTTTTGGGAAGAGCAGAAGATTGTTTCTACTTGTCCAAATATGACTACAGTGCTTCACTGCTGTCCTTTGTTAAATTTCATACCCAGTGTACATAATTCTCTTTGATTTTTAGGGTATGCTTGCATTTGTTCTTGCCAGGAAAATTCCCTCTCGCAAGACAACCATATTACAGGTAAAGAAGGGAAACAATTTTCTTTTGTGTTTAGCCATTAGATAAGCCATTATTGGTACTAGTCTTATTCATGTCAGTAATGCCTTATCTAATGGTAAAAGGCAAGAATTTTCAGAGCTCCAACTTATGAAGTTAAAAAACAGACAAATCATATTACCATTAAGTGTCCTGTTCTTTTACTTATGCTATGTTACTGTAAGCCACTAACTCAAGCAGTTTCAGCTTTACAAGACAAAGTTATTATTTATAATGATGTAGCAACCAAAAGCCCACTCAGGATCAGGGCACCAGTGTACTTGGAGCTATACTAACATATAGGAAGGCATGGTCCCTGCTCCAAAGAGGTTACAATGTCATTTAAAATAAGAGACAACATGTGAATATAACCAAAAATAGGAGGGGAGAGTGGGAGGGGTAACAGGAATAAGAATACGTTTTTACATAGGTTAGCCTGTTTTCAATCACTTTGATGGTACCAAGTCATTTAAAAGTTAAAAAATCCCAACCATTACCCACAATCCCCACTGGCTCTCCACTTAAAAGTTATGAATTGGGCACTTTCATGTAGTCATCACATGAGCAGTATCCTGGAGAGGGACTCGGAAAAGGCAACCATAGCTGTAAGGATTAATTCAGGGATAGCGTTCCAGGTGCAAGGGACAGCGTGGAAGACAGTAGAGATGTTCTGAGGAGAAGTGGACAAGTGAATGGTCAAGACTGGCAGTGGTGGCACAAAGGAAATGAGAAGAGTGACTCAGTAAAATACAAATGTGTTTAAGTTGGGAAGAGCAGAGTTGTGAGGCCTTAATGGTGACATCAAGAAGCTTGACTTTGATGCAGTGGAGAGGTGCGGGGGTAGGAATGACACAGGCAGAACAACAGGCATGGAAGGTGTTAGCAGCTGAGTTTTGAATGGACTGGAGGCTGCAGACTTTCTCCACCAGTGCTCTAGTCTGGAGTAGGTTTCCTCCAGCCTTCTCTCAGAGGCCCTAGCAATCCTCCTCCTTGGGGACACTTGGTGTTCAGACTAGAACTTGGGAGCTTCATTTAAACCATTCAGAAAGAGTTCTCTTCACTTCTGTTGGCATAGGGGGCCCTTTATTTTGTGATCCCTTGGGATCTCATGAAGACTCAGGCAGTTAAAAATCTTCTTGCAGCCATCTGTACCCCTGCAGTCCTGTCAATTCTCCTGAAGTCGGCTGGCTCCTGGTATACCTGCTACACATATGGCAAATGATCCCCTTTCATTACTGCCAGCACATCAGGAAACACTTACATATAAAAGTTGGGCCTTATGAATAAGTCCCTTCTTTTTCATGCCCCCCGCAGAGGAGGATTACAGTTTGTTTACACTGACATTTTACAGAAAGAGAACCGTATTTCAGCTTCCAGAAGCCTATATTTTAAAATCCTCAGCCTATTCTTTGTGAATACACAGTATTTTCCTTAACAATTTCTTTATAAGCAAAGCAATAGACAGTAGGTGTTATTATAGCATTTATTTCTATGGTGTTTACCAGTCTAATGAAGTGACATATCTTAGAAAAAGTTGCTTAGGAACAATTTATTTAATTTAAGGCCTGATTCTGCAAGCCATTACTCACACATAGTCCTTTCTCATGCAGATATCATTGGTACCTATTGGGCTGCTAACACGAGTGAGGGATAGCAGGACTGGATCCTTAATCTTTAGATGATTGCTTAATGTAACAAAGGCCAACTGGCTGAGTAAACTAATGGAGAGCGCCACATACTTATTAGGAGAAGGGAGACAGAGAGAAAAACGTTTCCAGCATACAATGTGATTCTGTATAATTCAGCAGCAGAGCTTCAGTTTAGAGAGAACAAAACACATCTTATTTTCCAAGTCTAGGATCTGTTGTAAAGGGAAATGTTTGTAATCTGCATCTGTACTGTATCAAGAACTACTCTTCTTAAATACAAGGGAACAGACAGGGGATGTATGAAACCGGATCTTCAAAGTGAATGTTTGGAACTGTACAGAAATGCTTTCTGCTGCAAGACATTTCATCAGAAGACCTGAAGTAAGAATTTCTGATGCACACCTTTTGGGCCCTGAATGAGATACCATATATATATATATATATATATGGTAATAAAATGAGCTTTGAGAAGCTAAGGTACAAGAGAAAAGTTTGAGGCGGATGCTTAATTCATGTTAGTTTTTGATGTATTATTTATCTTTCCACATTACATGGTTAGACATGAGCAGGTTTTTCCTGAATGATGCTGATAATATCAAATAAAAGAATAGAAGATATTTTGAAAAAAAGTGTCCTGTATTTGCATATTTGCGAAGGAGAATGCATCACTCGCACAAAGGACTGAGACATCGCTAGGTAGAATGTCAGGGAATTTGTAAGTTTTTTTTATGAACATCATCTAGTATTTTAACATTGTGTTTATTTATATACCACTAAAGATTAAGGGCCTGATTCTCATGTATACCAAGGTCACGTTGACTTAGTCTGCACTCAGTTTGCACTCGTTTATGGCATGTTTTTAAAAGTCAGTTTAATGCAAAATCCTGTGTGGATATGCTTAATTCAGTTTAAACCTGTCTGACATTGATTTCGTTGATCTATTACCAGTCCGAGCAAAACCAATTTTAAACAAATATAAGTATATCTACACAGGACTTTGCAGTGATTTAACTACATCAGTTTGTTAAATGATTTAGTTAAACTGGTGCAACTTCTGTGTTTAGACAGGCAGGAAACCCCGGTGCCATTGAAGTCAATGGGTGTTGTGCCATTGATTTATATGGGGGCCAGATTACACACAGGGACTTCATGCTGCTCTAGCAGTGGAAAGAATCCTTCGAGTGAGGATAAGTTATATTTACATGTGGTGTAAGGCAGCCTTTGTGTGCATGAGAAGCAGGTTCTCAGTGTATGTTATCAGTGAGTCACAAATCTTTATAAAGTAGTATTATAATAAAACTAAATATATTTGAGACTTCATACAATAATACTGTATAAATCAAACCACTCCATCTACTGCCTGTGTAAGAGTATCTTTACCATCCCCCCCACCCAAAAAAAAGCCCCAAAGGCAAAAAAACAAACAAAAATCCTCATGTAAATTAACACACTAATGTAAGCAAACTTTCTGAAGAAACAAAAATAAGACATCTGCCAATAAATCATTGCTCTGGACATGGATAAACCACAGGGCAGGAATAAAATAATTCCTAGTAATTGGTGTCGGTGCCAAAACAGAAACTGCATCTTTGCACTTGCTGTTGTTATGGTGATGCTTCCTCCAAACATTCTCTCCTCCCTCCCAAAGACATTCTATGGTTTCCCATCTGGCTCTTGCTTTCTTGTTTAACCCAGTGAAATTAGCTCGACTGCTCATTTGTCACTTTGGAAGTGCAGTAGCTTAGAACATGTGCTGTGCGGAGAGGGCAGGGCAAGCAGATGGTACTTGAGAATAGACAGACAGATGCATTGAAGAAACAACAAAACTGTTGGTATGAAATAGTGTCTGGAAGATGAGGAATTAGATTTGTGTTTGATGATGCATGGCCAACTTCATTATGCAAAGGAGGTTGTTTCTCCACGCCCAGGCTAATTTTCTTTTGGACTGTCTGCCAGCACAGGCTGGCATTCTTTCTACATTGTTCAAGCACATGTTTGTTCTTAAAAAAATAAACGAATGATCAGTGACCTCAAGTTTCAGATGGTGAGCTGAAAATTACAAGGATTTGTATGTCTCTGAAACCTGGAATAAATAGAGTTTTGTTAAAGTTTCCCCTTAAAAATATAAATAAATAAAAACCAGACAAACAGCACAGCTACTGCAGTCCCGTTTGGTTACAAGATCTGCCAATTGTTTGAAAAGAGCTCAACTAGTTTGCTCTTTGCAATTTTTGTACCTTCAAAAGTTGGGAAATTTACTGCATGTGCAACACAAACGCTGAAAATCCAGCTTCGTTTCCAAAACCCACACTATATTTTAAAAAGGTAATATATTAATGCATTCCGTTTAAAGGATTTAAAATATTTTATTTATGCTTGTGCATTTTATATCTACAGGGCAGATTTCAATCAGTTATGCCAGGTATACCAATCTTTAACTTCATTGAAGTAAACAGATTTATTTATACCAGTGTAACTGGGATCAAAATCTGGCCCACAGTATCCAGAGATGAACAAAGAGAGACACCTCTTACAGACACCTCTAAGCTATGCAGAGTCAGCTCTGTAGACAGCAAATTGAGGCAAAAATCAAGCATTGTGAAAAATTCCAGAGGAATCAAAGGCACAAGTGAAGTAGTTATATAGGTCCGTGCAAGAGCAGGCATGTTGGAAGAAACACCAGATGTGTAAAAATGTGCTTTGTTCTCCACAAGCAACCTTTTGAGTCTAGTCAGATTATGGCTGGTTATGAAAAGGAGAGTGGTAGTGGCTAGTCAAGGGTATAGTGGAACACATGCATGAAATATTTTATTTTAAATGTTTAGCAACTACATTAATTGCAATTATTTATGTCAGATTATATTATCTGGAGAACAATTAATGTTGATCTAAAACACTGAACTCCTAGCAGCTAATCCTAGAGAAAATTACTCAATGGAGAACTCTATAGAACCACTCTACGCCCTCTTTGTAGTAAATATTACCCCAACATGGTTAAGAGGAAGATATGCAATAGTTTGAGTGCTTGTCCACATCTCAGTGATGACCTGTATGACTATTTCCTCTGCTCATCTGAGACCATGGCTTCCTTTGATTAATAAGTGATGATAAAGAGAAAGCACCTCATTGGTGGAGAGTAATTCCTTGTGGAGAATAATTCCTTGCTTGTGAGAAATAGCGTGGCTAAGCTTCAGATGCTGGTAAAACTTGTGGAAATCAGTATCGTCTCCTGTGAACATGGCTACAGATCAAGCGCATGCATTTCTGCAGCTTTCCAGCCTATAGCCAGTGTTGTGAGATGACCTCAGGAATATTTCAAAGGAGTTTTTTGGCGACAGAAATTTTATCCCTCTTTCAACAGGTGGTATTCTCAATGCCGATTTGTTCAGTATTGCAGGGTAGCATTCTCCGATGCAAGTGGCACATCCTCATTGATAGATCTATCAATCTTTGTCCTCAGACTAAGTATCTCAGTGCCATTTCCCCCCTCATCCACAATACTGCCTCAGGGTTCTGAGACCTGTGGAAGATTCTAGTGCCCTCACAGCATCTTCTGAAAAAACAGAGCACACACTGCACATAGGGAAGAAGTTATCTCTAGCTTGCACTGTCTGTTCAAAGGTCAAGAAAGTGGGATGAATTAGTTCATATTTGAGCCATACTGGTTCCCCTATCCCTAGTTTTCTTTTTCTGCTGCATACTGCAGAAATCCTCAGACGTGGCCAAGGTATTTTCCTCATTGAGACATTAATCCTTGCTGGTTTTGTCCTGCAAAGACAAAGGCCTCGTGGGTGTACGAACTGCAGTCCTAACAAGAATGAGTTATCACTCCCTTCTCTCTACATTATACAACAAAATCATTTGAAGTTTACAGGGAGTTAGAGTGTCTAACCTATAGGTTTAAAGGCAAAGTCTTGGTAGTCTATTATGCACTGAGTCATGATAGCTTCTTTCTGACCGTGCACCAGTTTCACTCTGCTGCGGCTCCACTGGGCCTCATTCTCTACTGCGTTTTTTGTTTTACATCTGTGCAATTCCATTCAATTGAGTTATAAGGGTATAACATTGGAGTACCTCGGAGGTGAGCTAATCCCACTGCCTTTGGTGGGATAACTCCTGATTTACAAAATTGCAAGTGAAATCCGAATCAGACCTCCATCACAATTTGCAGGAAAAATTGTGAATGTGAAGTCCCACATGCTGACCTTGGCTCTATTCTTGGAACACTTGGTAGCACAGCTTCCCCCCACCCTTACCTCAGCACTCGTTTTTAGACCCAGGTTTTACCCCTCTTCCTCACAAATCTGGCGTTTTCATGGTTAATTATTACTGTGAACAACTGACACAAAAATGCTGAAACAAGAAACTGAAATTAAAGAAAATTCATGCGCTGTTTGTTAAAGGAAAGAATCCCACCTCTTTGCAAGGCTTCCTCTTCTGTTAGTTTTTATGGTCACAGAATTGGTTCTGGGAGCACTGAGTACTAAATTGTAATAGAGGAGCTATCCACTCCCTGTTTCTGTTTTGGTTTTCTGGCATGCATTAGCAGAACCTGCTTCTTCATAATGGAGAAGATAGGTTTAAAATGCTTGGACTACCTGGAGACATATAATTGTAATTGAATGACAGGCTGCCAGCATGATTCAAACATCGGGTGCACAGAAGAACTGAGAATGTAAGTGATTAATTCAGAAGTTTGTTTTAAAATGCAAATGTAGTCAAGTTCTCTTGAAGTTCCAGTTTGCCCTTTTATATAAGGAGAGCTGTATATATGAGGGCTTCCATACATGACATATACAGATTTTCTTTGTAAACCTGGGGATTTGGAGGGGGCTGGGAATATTGCATACCAGAGGGATTTGCATATATCATAGTTGCGTAAGTGGGCTTAACAGGATCAGGCACGGCAAACAAGATCTAGGAGCACGCACACAACGGGAAGCACTGTAAGATGAAACTGCGGTAATTTAATTATGCTAATGCACTCGATCTTTAGCAATGAAATGATGGGCTTTTGGGTTCAGGGTCATTTTCTGTAAGCCCAGCAAGGCCTTTATACTACAGGGACAGGTTGGAAGGGATGGTACAGAAGGGATCAAGTTTTGGGGGAACACGCAGAAGAGTTCTGTGCCCACTAAAGCACTCACATCTCCAGAGCATGGAATAGAACCCAAGATTCCTGAGTCACTATTTCTCTGCTGTCAGCAAATACCTGTGAAACCCACTAGCAAAGTGTCCCATCCCTCTCTAGTGACAGGATGTCTCAGGATGACAACCTAATACTGCAGTGAGTTATTTGATTAGGTCAAGTGGCAGAGGTCTATGTGGAGGCTCTAAAAGTTCCTACTCCTGCTGATGAACCATGTGAGTGTCAACATAATGCCACATGATGGAATTTCTGATTGTTTTCCAATAATATCATCTTTAATTCCATCATCACATGCTATTTTCCCACAGGGCTCTTGCCTTATTCAGTACACAAGATGGACATGCTCTAAGGATGAATCAAGGTTATGTAATGAAGGAGACTTGTCTGGAGGAACCCTGCCTTATTTGTTTCTGAAGCCGGAAGGTGTGTAGGGAATAAGGCGGGGATGGCAGGAACAGAAATGATTGTTTCACAGTTAAGGTAATTGAGTGCCACCTGAGAGAACGGCACCCTGTCCCTGCTGTGACACTGAGTTCCTGTGTGATGCTAGGCAAGTCACACCAAACTGTTCACAAGTGATCATTCGTTGTGTGTTTCTCATTTGCTGAGTGCCTGACTTGAGACCCTGAGGCCTAATTAGCAGAAGGGCTGAGCACTCACAGCTGCAACTGAAGTCAATTAGAGCTGTACATCGAAAGTGCTAAGTCTGCTGGAAAATAAATCCATTCTTCAGTCTCTTGAATTGGACACCCAAAATCGGTGGATACATTGGATGTTCTCTCTCTGTGCCTCAGTTGCCCAATAGAGAAAATACACCCTAATTTCACTGAGATGTTATGAAAATAAATTAATGCCTCCAAAGCACTGGGATACTATAGTGATGAGCACCATAGAAAGCCAGGAGGAAATGAATAATTCTGTCATGAGGGAAGAGTTTGAGTGGTCTGGAGTAAGTCAGGCTTGGTACCATTCATTGAACAGTGAGGAGAAAAAAATATTGAATAACTGCTCATTAAGTAAGCAACTTCCACCTGTGCACTGAAGGAGGCAGGGGTCCTGTGCAAAAACTAGTGTGTGATATTGTAATTAACGACTATCATAACGCAGGTGTGCCAGGGGGCAAAATAAGATTGCACGGGTAACCTTAATGCTGCCATTTCTTAACTTCTGAGTACTTGGCTTTGCAACCTGACTAATGCGCTAACAGTTGCGTATGTGAAATATAGTAAGAGTGACATCAAATATGTTTATAGAAATTCGATATGTTACTATCGTTTCAATCCTTTTTTTGTAGAACAGCGCATGGAGCCTATTTCTCTTTTATAGTTGTATATTCCATACAGAAATCAGGAACCCTGGCCACCATCAACTGAAGCACATATAGGAAATGCAGCATGAATTCAGGACCTTTCGCTCCAGAAAAGAACAGCTCTGACCCCTTAGCCAGAAGGAGAATCTCGGTTAGCTGTCAGTGGTTACAGGTGTAAGATTTTAAAGAAGGGACATGGTAGAGGTATGCAAAATAATGGAGTAGTACAGAGAATATAAGCCAGGTGCTTCTATTCACCTTGGCTAGGATTTTCAACTGCATCTAATACCCTTAGGCACCTTTGAAAAATCTCAGCCCTTTTTGTCATAAGGCAAGACAAGAAGAACATTCAATGAAATGAAAAGCATCAAATTTAACACGGATAACGTTATTAAACACACAATGCATAATTAGCTCCTGGAATTCACTGCCACAAGATATCGTTGAGGTCAAGTGCTTAGTAGAAGCCAAAACAAGATAAGACATTTATATGGATAGTGGGAATATCCACAGACATACTACACAGGACAAAGTAGAAGACAAACTTCCATACTTCCCACCATAAGCCATTCTCTATCTGAAAAGGATTGGGAGGGGGGAAATCTACTATTCCACAATTGTCCACTGTGGGGAAAGTCAACTATCAGTTCAACTGAAAGAACTCCAAGAAGCTCAGGACCGTTTTCTCAATTGTTTTGCATCATGTACATCTATGTAAAGTGGACATAGAGAGGGTATCGGGATCCTAGCAAGGGCAGTCAGGGCCAAGGATCAAAGCAGGGGTATACCTGAAGCTGGGAATAGCTGAGGAGTACATAGCTGGGTTCCAGGCCAGGGTCAATACTGAGGGGCAGAGTCTGAGTCAGGTTTCAGGGTCTGAGTCAGGTGGCAAAGTCCAGACCAAGTCAAGGTGGAGCCAGGAATTCAGGAGTAGGAACAGTCATAGCAGCTACAGAAGATGAACATTTTCTGGTACGCCCCTTGGGTTTATATAGGGCTGGGAGCCAATCAGAAGCCATGACGCTGCTGTCTGTCAGACCCTTGAGGCGGAATTTCCCCTGGTCTGTGTCTATGGTGGGTCATGGGAAGTGGGGTGCAAGTTAGTTATAGGTGCTGCTGCGTGGTAGCCTGGAGAGATGAGCTGCCTGGTAGCTGTACAGTCCTCAGTTCTAGCCCTGTGGGGCCTTACAGGGGGTTGAGACGTAAATGATTGCCCAGGTTACAAGACAGTGAAGCTTCAGGCACTCAGAGCTTAAGAAGAGTTTCCTGTCTCCTACAAGGTTATTTCTCCCAGTGAGGAGGATGTGGTTCAAAAGGGAGCTAGATAGATTCATGGAGGATAGGTCCATCAATGGCTGATTGGCAAGAATGGTGTCCCTAGCCTCTTTGCCAGAAGCTGGGATTGGGTGACAGGGCATGGATCACTTGATGATAACCTGTCTGTTCATTCCCTTTGGGGCCACTCTCAGAGGACACGATACTGGGCTTGATGGACCTTTGGTCTGACCCAGTATGGCCATTCTTGTGTTCCCCCTGCTACCAACCCACCTGTACCAACAATAAGGGCTACATCTGACCCTTGCTCAGCTCCCACTGATGTCAAGGGGAATCTTGCCATAAATTGAGGGCATCTTCAGGGCTCTAAACCTGAAAAAAATCCATCTGGTTAAAATCACATGCCCTCCAGTTACAGCCTTACCCTTCTATTATATCTTTACGTTACACATCACATTGAATTTGCGTTGCAAGCATGAAGGCTAGGATCACACAACACCTGCCAAGAACATCCAAGCTGGGAAGGCAAAGGCACTGGTATCAGCCTAATAACAACTGTCAGGTCCAAGGAGAACAGTCACATCTTCTTACCATTTACCAGCTTAAGTGGCTCAAATGGCTTAAATGGTTTCTTTTTAAAACAATAAAATAATAGTGTTTGATAACTGGTGGATATCACTTGGGAACATAGGCTTTGTCAGACCACATTGGCCATTCATCCATTCAGGACCAATGATCCTATCTGAAGCTGGGCATGCTGCCTCTCTTAGTTGCCTAGGAATCATGCTTCAGAGGTTGAAAATCTCCCACAACACACTGGTCTCCACCATGTTTGGGCTAGTTTGTGAAGTCCTCACTCACTGACGTTGCCAATAAATGACTCACATGAGTCGCCCCAGTGATTTCAACTAGACTGTTTGCATGAGTAACTGCTCATCAGTAGGAGTAAGGGCTTCAATCTAATCCTTATAAGTAGCTGCACATTTCAGTGTAGCACATTAAACATTGAATGGGAATAAGTAAAAAATTGGTACACTGGCTCTCTCTTGAATTAACTATGAAAAGCAAAAGGAGTAGGAGCAGCAGGTTTTCTAGGGTATTTGGGCCAGGTTTATAAAAGGCTGTTTCCATACAGACCTGCTGACTCATTAAAAACAAGGAAATAAGCAGTACATTAAAAGATGTTTCTTAGTCATGTTCCCTAAAGCTGCAGAAAATAATTTAAAGGTGAGCATAGAATCATAGAATACCAGGGTTGGAAGGGGCCTCAGGAGGTCATCTAGTCCAACCCCCTGCTCAAAGCAGGACCAATCCCCGACTCCTTTAATGGGTAGATTGGAGCCTCAAGGTTCAGCAAGACTTTAAAACCATATTAATGGGTCCAAGAGGAGAGAAATAACTCAATGGGAATAACACAAGGTGAGGAATTTTTACTTGTACCCCAAGGGAGGCAGGGCTCAGGTGGTCTCAGGCTTCAGTCCCCCATCCTGGGGTCTTGTAGAAATTTTTGTTGTTGCAATGAAGTTTGAGAACCCCTGCTGTAAATAAACAGCATGGTGTCTATAAAAGGAAAGGTCTCTGAGCAGTCTGTGGGAAGCAAAGAAAGGACAGGAGAAGGGGACCCTGTCACAATTGGACGCACTTTGTAACTCATGGTTCTAAATCTGTTCTGCTTTTGGTTTTTTATAAAATTTTAAATACACTTTCATCAAATATTCAAGCTTGTGAGTATTTGTGCTAAGACCCTTAATTGATCAGGATAGAAGTGGAAAATGTACACAAATTACACAGAGCAAATTCCTTTCAGAGTTTTTTGACAGTATTTATTCAGCACAACTAGTGAGGAGAAAAGACAAGTGATGCCACCAAGAAAAGCAGGAGAAATCCAACATTTTGGGGAGGAGAGCAACTGAGAGCTGCGGCCTAACAGAATTGAGAATTTGTGATAGGAGCAATCTGAGAATTTGCTAAAGATTCTCCCCTGGAAATCACGCAGAGTTTTCCAGAATAGTAATGGACAAATTAGCAAAGAAGGTTTGCTTGTCCCTTTAAAAGAGGAAAGAGGAACTTAATTACCATATCTCCTCCATCAGCTGAATGTGCCTTTGCCAGAAGCAAGTAATTAAGAGCTCAAGACAGAGTGATAGAACTCCTGGGAGCTTTAAGGAAAAGTAGCCATTAGTTTAGTATAGCTTGTTTCTAAATATTAAATAAGCAAAGCAAGATTGTATTGCAGTCTGGCCCAGTATGTGGTAAGCCCAAGGCCTGAGATGTAGAGAGGAAACAGGACAACTTGGCGTGAGTCATCTGTGCCAGAAACCCAGGTAGTGAAGGGGAAGGAGGAAAAAAATCTCTTCCCCTGCTTCTCTCAAGGGACAAAATATTGAGAGCTAGGAGCGAGGTTCGATAATCATTTAAGTACGTACTGTAGAAATGAGGTAGGAAAACACAAACAGGGTTCGAAGTTCAAACATGATGTGAGTCCTGTGACTACAACAGCCAGGCAGAGAGTGAGCCGAGACCCGATTAGCAAAGGATGACTTGCTTGCTTTTCTGTTACCTCATCTGTCTGTTGCATTTGGTCAGAACTTAGTGTTCTTGAGGTACTGAGGGCAGAGAGCCTCTTTTTCCAGGAAGGCAGCACAGAACTTAGCACAAGTCCTTGACTGGCAAAAACCGCAGCAATCAATAATACAAACCAGGGATGAATTTGTCTCAATGATTCTGTATGTTTGGAATGGGGATGATTTTAGCATAATGTTATCCTCAGGTAAAATAATCGTGAAGTATGGCATGAGTTTATCCAGCAGACTAGGGATCATTCATATGACGTTTGCAGGACCAAGCTGTGCATAAGGGTGTGTGAGGCCACGTTTATCCATAGGACCTGCATTATTAGCTTAATAAAAAACCCCAAACAGAAATAAAAGGCTTTCTGTAGTAATCGGAGTGTGTGCATTAGAGTTGGGATCTAATAGGCACATTTCCCTGCCAGCTAGATACACTCTGCATTATTTATTACTAATGAACGAATTGCAAGAACAATCTCTATTCACCCTTTGCTGCATATGCAGTACCACCCCTGGAACACAGCAGCATCTTTGAACTGACTGCTCACCTCAAAGACTATTTCAGGGAGTGAGATTTCACATGTGATCAGTCCAGAATGTAAAATAATTGTTTTGATTTATGAAAGGAGAAAAAATTTGAAACCAAAATGCAATTTCATTAAAAACAGAAAGCAGCATGCACAAATAGCACTTTTCCGTCACTGTGACATAATCACCTTCATATCTGGGGCTCCTGCCTCAGTTTCCCTTCTTCCAGCTCCAGATGCTTTACTCTTCCACTCTTGGCTGAGCTGATTCCAGTGCTTCTAAATGATTTAGCCCTCTGGCCAAATCAGAGCAGCTGCCCCACCCCCTTCCAGGGCAAAAGAAGTAGTTCAATAAAATAAAGACTATTTTCAACTCATCACCTCAGTTCAGGGTCCTTCACACCCTTTTCTCAGTCAGGGCCTCACAAATCCAATTGACCCTTTTCTCAGGCTTTAGGGCCCAGGTATCTCTCAGTTCTCCAGATCCCTCTGAGCAGGAGAGCTCTGCCACTTGACCGCCAGACCTTGTCTCCCTAGAGAGACCTCCCCAGTCTTTCTTAACTCCGGGTTTCCCTCTTAAGTGATATGTCTCACCTTTTATTCCCTTCCTCAGGTCATAGCATCAGGCACTGGACCATTCCTCGCTGTCTTTTACCCAGATTACAAACAGCGGCAGCGATTCCCAAGGCTGGAGGGTTAACCCTGTGACGTTGTGCAGTCTATATGGTTTTATAAAAACTTGATAATAAGTCAATATAATGTAACTGAGCTGGTTTTAGAGAAAATACGGTAATAAGTGAATGTAAGTAACTGGGGTATGCCTCATGCAAAAGGTTTCTTGTAAGGTATCATTACAAAGCTTATAATCTACTGAGTATGATCATCTGATTTGTATAAATGTACCACTCTTGTATCTAAAACTAGAAATATAAAATGTAACTCTGAGGGCCTATTGTAATTGTGTAAAGTGTGGACCATTAATGATGGTTTGGAATCTTGATGACTCCCATTGTCTGCAGATGGCTGTATTTACCTGTGAGTCTTCCTGTATATGTGTGTGCTGGCAAGTGAGTAATGAAGTCTTGCAGTGACATGTGATCATGTCACCTGAACTGGAATCCATCTTTAACCTGGTGCTTTTCCAGTGAGGGGGGGTGGAAACCCAGAGAGACAAAGAGTTCCCGCCTTATGCAAAAGATATATAAAGGGGGGAAGAGAAGAGAGATGGAGAGAAGCCATCATGAAGAATCCCCTAGCTATCACCTGAGCGGCAACAAGAGCTGCACCAGGGGAAAGAATTGTGCCCAGGCCTGGAAGGTGTCCAGTCTGAGAAAAACTTACTGAAGCATCTCTGAGGGTGAGATTATCCGTATTCAGTTTGATTAGGCATAGATTTGCGCATTTTATTTTATTTTGCTTGGTGACTTACTTTGTTCTGTCTGTTACTACTTTGAACCACTTAAATCCTACTGTCTGTATTTAATAAAATCACTTTTTATTTAGTAATTTACTCAGAGTATGTATTAATACCTGGGGGAGCAAACAACTGTGCATATCTCTCTATCAGTGTTATAGAGGGCGAACAATTTATGAGTTTGCCCTGCATAAGCTTTATGCAGGGTAAAACGGATTTATCTGGGTTTAGACCCCATTGGGAGTTGGGCATCTGAGTGCTAGAGACAAGCACACTACTGTGAGCTGTTTTTGGGTAAACTTGCAGCTTTGGGACAAGTGATTCAGACCCTGGGTCTGTGTTGGAGCAGACGGGAGTGTCTGGCTCAGCAAGACAGGGTGCTGGAGTCCTGAGCTGGCAGGGAAAACAGGAGCAGAAGTAGTCTTGGCACATCGGGTGGCAGCTCCCAAGGGGGTTTCTGTGATCCAACCCGTCACAAACCCCTTCACTCTCAGTCCAAGGACAGGGCCTGCCCACCCTTTCATAGTCAGCAACAATTTTACAACGATTTTTAGCAATTTTATAAAAAACATGAAGCAACAATAACATTTTCAGCAATGATAGATGGACCTTAAAAAGACTGACAGTTCAGTTCTGTTAAGCAACCATTGGTTGGATGCTTAGCTGAAACCCCTGAACCTACTGAGGTAGCCCTGGAGAGATCCCTTTCCTACATGTGACCTTCATGAGATTCCCTCTGCTTCTACAAGTCTTCTTCATCAACCCAATGGCACTATTTAATCTTACTTACACATCATCATATTGGTGTTAGTCAATCATCAATTACTTTTGCCTGTGAAAATCAGCCACCTCCCACAGCATCTCTTGACAAAAGATTGCCACTCAGCTTACACATTAATGCGTGGGAAAAGTATGTCTTAAACGCCATGCTGTAGCTTTATACATTTCTTCTATTGTTGCATCTTGGCATTCGGCTCAAGGCTTTAATACTGCTCTTGTTAAATGAACCCCACCACCCCATTATGAGATTTTATTATTTCCCTATGTAACTCCACATACAGTTAGATATTCGCGTGGCTATCTGGATTTTTCTGTGTGTGCTTTATGCTGAATTTTGGGGCCTTACACCACACAAAGGCTTGGGATATTTCTTGGGTCCATAAAAAACCAAAAAGGCTGTCAGATGTTCTGCCAGGACTTATCCTATGAAGATATTTTATAATTCCACTCCAAGCTGTGTTTCATCTCCAGTCTTTGTGCTGAGGTCTGGAAGAGAGCTGGAAGAGACGCGCTTCAGGGGGGAATCAGCTGCTGACCCATTTCCTCATCCCAAAGCAGGATGGCCAGAGAGAATTGTCAAGGGTCTCCTACCCCTCTCTGAAGCAGGATGTCTGTGCTAGAGGGCTGCAGGAGCAGGAAAAGTTTTCATATGGAGCCCGCTGAAAGCCTACTCCGTCTTGTGCCCACCCACTTTTGGCAGCAGTGATCTGTAGTATTTCTGATCCAGCCTCTGGAGCAGCAGGGATCTTAAAACACTAACAGCCCAATCCCAGCTCCCATTCATAGCTGCACACTCTTTAGAGGGAAGATCACAACGGGATGATCAAAGGCAGGATGGAGGGATTGAAATGTCAGAGAAACGCCAGGCTTGCTGGTGAAGGGACCCTTGCAGGGCAGGGTCAGTTATGTGAAAGAGAAGACCCGTCTTATGCAAACTGATCTGAACCTTCCTTTCCCCCAAATCCAAGCTCATCTTTTAATGACCCAGGTCTCGCATTTCCAGAGGGGCAGAATGAGTTTAAACAGCCCCTTTAGCAATTGAATTGTTGAAGCTTTGCTAATATCTGGGGTGGAGTTGATCCTTTTGAAAGGCTAATCCTAGATGGTGGCGAGTGGAGGGTGGACTCTGATATGTATGTGTTTAAAGGAATAAATTGTAATTGTTAATTAGTGATTTTTTTAGATGTGTGACAGAATACCCCATTTCACACCTTTGTTGTGTCTGGAGAATTATATATTCCTCTAGCACAGGATGTAGTTATTAGGACAGCATCCACTGTCCTAAGACTACTGTGTACCCAGGCATTAATGCATTCTGATGCCATGAGAACTATAAGAGTGGGACACAAGTAGTGTGTGATGTCATCAAATCCCAGAGAGGTATAAGAAGCTGAGGTTGATACTTAAACATAAAGTATTTCATTACATACCATAGCCTCACGCCTATTCCAGAACTCTACATATGCATGATGTTGGGGAAGCAGCATTGCTAAGTGTACCTTAATTTTTACATTTCTTTTTGTGTTACTCTAAATTCACAAACTTAACATTGCATTAATGCAGAGGTTTTTCACACATTCCTTTAGTACAATAAAAAAAAAAGACACAAACAAGGAAAACAGCTGCAGCACTAAAAAGTCTCTTGCATAACTCCTTGAACAGCAGCACTTGGATACACACAAACCCTACTTCCCCTCTGGAACTACAACACCTATTTATTTTGGTTTTACATTCAAAGCACTATAGGGAAGGACTACCAATCCTCAGGAATATGAGAGAGGGAAAACATAATAGAAGGGAAAAATACTTACCCACTGGAAGGAAGGAAGGAAGGAATAGACTGCAGTGGTCTGATGCAAAATGATGCACCTTAAGATTGCAATCACTTACCTCTCCTAGGTTTGGAGGCCCAGCTACCAGAAAAGCATTCTGGGAAAGATTCCTATATGGGGCTAACCCATCCTGGAGAGTTCAGTGGTAACCAGGCAATTACCAACCCCTGGTGCTTTAGAGAAGTGGCAGAATTTCCATCTTTCTGACAGCAGGGAACTGGCTGTATGATACCCCAAGGTTTTCAGAACTGAAGCCTGCCTAGCACATTTGAGCTGGTTGCTTTTGTTTTCCTTTGATATTATCTTTTTATAATAAAAATCTAGGTGCTTTTTGAACATCAAAAACCCCAAATTGGTACTGGCCGTTTAATTTTACTGTGATCCCTTAGGTCCCTGTCCTGCAATAAGCTCCTTGGGGGCAAGGCCTCTGCACCTGTATGGAGCTCCCCTTAGTGCTGTGCTATCAAATTGTCTTTGACTCAGAAAATGGCAGAAATGATTTTTGACTTCAGTTATTTTTTACATAAATCAGCACATTCGCTGCTTGCAAGAACAATCAAGTTCTTTGAAAGCCCCAAGCTCTCGCCTTAAGAAGTTAGCATCTTAAAAGATGCAACAACAGTGTGTGTGCGCGCAGTAGTACTTGTGTGCGCGCGCACACACACACACACACACACACACACACACACACACACACACACACACACACACACACNACACACACACACACACACACACACACACACACACACACACACACACATCCCCACCCAGGAACCAGAAGATCAAAGACATATGTGCCCACCATGAACAAAAACCACATTTTAGGTGAGGCGCTATTGGAGATGTTGTTAGAGTCTTCAGGTTAAAGCCTAAACAGGATGTGGCCTCTTTACAGGGCCAGGAATAAGGAACTCCATCCCCTTTGCTAGTTGGCTGAAAGGACTCAGAGCATCCATCAGGCATCTGACAAGTGTGGTAAGAGGGAGAGAGAGCTCTGTTCAGGATGTGTACAAGCAGCCCTTAGCATGTGTAGATGGGAATCTAATAATACAAAGCAGCAGGGAACAAATGTGAGCATGTAATGCACTGAGACCTAGTGCTGTGCTGAAGCAAGTGGTAGAACTGCAGTTCAGTCTGCGTCTCCTTGAGCTAACATTCCCCCTAAGCCCATTCATACAGCGTGCCCAACAAGCTGACACTCTAGGAGCTTTCTCTACATCACAGTGAGCAAGAGGACTGGCCAACAAGCATGTCTCAGCATGGGCAAGCAAAGAACAAGAAAAAATGTCCCTCTAATGGGTGTGACGTCAGGGCAGCTGTAGCTGTCAATCTGGCTATTTTATCAGTCAGCTCTAAATCATTCATTAATTATTTAAAATCAGCCCTTTGCCTTTGCTTGTGGTCTCTTTAATTGGTCTCTGCTGCCTTGATGGAGAGAGAGGCAACCAGAGTAGAGTGCTTGGAGTCAGGTCAGTACAACAGGTGCAGAATCACATGAGCAGAGATTTTCTTTCTCTAAACGCAATCTGTTACTTTTCAACCACCTGAAAGCAAAGTTGGCCAAGAGGCTCACTGCAATCCTATCATAGGGCTAGATCCTCACTTACATAGGGGAGGTAACTAACCCTCTGCCAGCTTATCAGTGGTTCCTAACCATGGAGTGGAGGCACAGAAAGGCAGTAGGGCCCAAGGCTGTATTATCTCTTCTGAGGAATTTGCCTAGGTTAGGTGGTGTTTGAAGGAGGGTGGATGATAATGTGCAGGACCTCCACCCACTGGCCTACCCCTGCCCGTTTTATCCTTAGCAAATCTGAAAACTTGCAGCCAAGCCCCTTTTGCATGCAGAGGGCCCCCTCTATGCACTGATTTGTATGGTCATGTTCATAGTTTTGAGTCAAAGGGCCAAATTAGACAGTAAGTTACACTCGTGTAAATCAAAAGCCACGCCAGTAGATCAGTTGAGAGTGACGAGAACAGATTTTGGATGCATATAGCTTCGAGTGTAAGCTCTTCAGAGTAGAGACTGTATGTGTTTGTACAGCGCTTCGCACAGTGGGACGCCGATTTTGACCACAGCCTCTCTGTATGGCTAAAGAAGAAAGAGTGTTAATCATTTCACGGACAACTGAAATACAACCTCCTCTGGGGTGGAACCTGGCATCTTCACAGTACACAGCAGCATTATTCAGCTGTTGAGGATGGGAAGTGATGAACTGAAATTGAAACTGCTGAGAAAATTTAGGAAGAATGTAATTACACAAGTCTGAATAATCAACATACAAATAAACATTCGAGCCATCAAAGCTCCCCAGCTAAAAGTTTAGATTAACTTAATTTACAATGCATATTATATTATATATTATAGTATATTATTCAAAGCATTTGCAGAGCACGCACTGTATCCTAAGGATGGCAAGTGAAATCTAAAGAAGCCATTTAACCAACAAATGCACTCACTATAAAACTGGGGCTGGCACTTAATTTTACGAGAGCACAAGGAGAACATTTTGGAGGCAAATCAAAGTGATATGAAAGAATGACTTTATCTCCAATTTAAATATTTTCCAGCATGTGGTTTAGGAGCTAACCAGAATAATTTATCTTCGTGAAATCTGCCACAGCTCCCGGCTATGGATTCAAGACACCAAGTTTAACATGAAATGCCAGTTGTGGATTTCGCAAGCTGAAGACTTTCCCAAAGGTTAACTTCCATGGTGCTAAGCCCTTTCCTCTCTTTGGTCCTGTACACATAGGGAAAAGCTTCTGTGATAGCTGCATGTATTATTTTAAATGTTGCATTAATTTATGTTGTAGATATTCTTAGCGCCCAGTGCCTCTGTGACATCTCCACATTTAAGAAATCCCTTCTGTACACAGCAGGAAACTGATAGCAAACTGGCTCATTAAAGAAAGCAAACTGTATTTGTTTTGAACTGCCACTGCTTTTTATCCCGCTAACTTCTGCCCATTGCCTCTCACTTTTAGGCTCTATTGCTGCAATTGGATCAGGGCAGGATGATCCTTGCCCCTGGGCACAGCCCCATTAACATCACCACTGAGCAGCTCTAACTGCACAATCGGGGCCTTGGTTGCCTTCGTGCTACTGGTTAGGAGAGCTGGATGCCACAGTGAGCTGAAAAGTTATATCTGGACATTCTTATAATGCAAGGAGCACTTGGAACTGCCTTTTGCAATGAAAGTTGAATTTAGCTCCTCCATTGCTTTGAGATAAAGAATTGGGAAGTTTGTCATCCCTATGATAGACCATGAGCTTGTACTGCAGTTTCCAAGGTATCCCACAGCATTACACAGTAAGCAAACATACCTATTGTGCTAATAGACCATCCCCTGGTAAAGAGATTGCTGTAATAGCACATTTTTATTTATTCTGTTTTTATTATGGTAGTACTTGGGGACCAGCCAAGAACAGTGCCAGGATACTAGGCAATGTAAAAAATAGTAGACAGTCCCTTCTGCAATGAGCTTACAATCTAAATAAAGTTTGTTTTCAGTATTAAAACAGTTCTCATCAAAACCCTGAAGTTTAAGCATGATGTAAGGGTGTGGGAGGGGGAGGGGCCTTTACCAAGGGCTAAACTCTGAAATCTGATAAAAGGGAGCAGTCACTTGAACAATTCCTACTCCCTGCTTTTGGTGGACTTGCTGCAGATCTGGCTGTCTATAGAAACTCTGGGCCTGATTCTCCACTGCCTGGTAGATTCATTTACTCCCAGTGCAAAGAGGGCAGAAAATGCTAGCACACCAGAATGACTGGACCAATTTTTCAGCCAGTGTCACTTTAATAGAGTTCTGACAGCAGGGAATTTAGCCCACTTTTTTTTTTTTTTTGCACAGCTGTAAATGACTGCACATGTTGTAAATTTGTGGAGACTCAGCCCCTCTAACTGTAGTACGACCAAAGCCCTAAAACTAGTTTAAAACATAGCTATAGACTGAGCCAGAGTCCAAACCTGAATCTGAAACAGGATTTTAATCCCAACCGTAAAAACCATCCCCAGTGCTAACGTAATATTACTCCAGCTCAGGAGCCAAGGCAGAGCCCCAATCCTAATGCAGCAGTAGGGTTCTGGCTGGAAGTATGACTGGTCTGGGGGATTAATTTTCTGACCTGGTGTAAGGTTATTCTGTAGTTTAGGGTCTGGCTTGTCCTGCATGTAGGAATAGGATTTTGGCTTGGGCTAGGGCTAAAACTAAGTTGATAGCTTTGGTTCACTATAGGGTTAGGTTTCAGATTAAGGCTCAATTTAAATTTAGTGTTCAAGTTAAATCTGTGGTTGGGGGTGGAGGGGTATTTTTCAGGGCTTAGACTCAGCTCAGAGCTTGATAGTGCTTGTGTAATGAGGTTACAGTTAAAGCCTGGGGTGTATTTGCTATGAGGGATCTGGCTTGCTCTGGCTTTACTGTTAGGGTTAGGACACTGGATTAGTCTGGTGGCTAAATGTCCGGTTGGATTTAGGGCTTTGGTGCAATTTAGCCCAGACTTAATGCTATGGTTAAAGATTTGGCTAGAGTTAGGAATGTGGTTTGCCCTAGGACAAAAGTTCTGCCTGGGTGTCAGCTGTCCTGAGACAGCAGGAGAGAAGATGGACAGACCGGAGAATCATCATGTAGGGAGAGAAATCAGAGGAACTGGTGATGGTGAAGGCACCTATTAGACCCTTAGTTTAGTGAGTTGTCTACACGAGCTTCAGGGTCAGCCAGCCATCTCCATCAGCCAATGCTGATTAAGTGGGAGGCCTCAGGTGTATGCACAGCAGAGGACACGAAAGCTAGTTTTCAGCTCAGCACTTAGCCTGGCTTTTGTTTCCTTTACTCACTTAAAATGTAATTTGGGGATTTATATGTGAGCCTTGCTATTGACCCTGAATTTTAAAATGGAACATGACACCTGTAATGAGTAGGTTAGATGAAGGACACAGGATGCAAGTCGTTAAGGCACTCTGGCTATGGAACTGTTGCTCTTTGGCAGCTTAGTAGCATGTTGCTATTTTTGGAGCATTTAATGCATTCTGGTTCTTGGACCAATTCAAGTGATTGATTTGCTAAGAGCTCTAGAGACCCAGCATACATATTGGCAGTCTGTGGTCTGGTCAGAGTAGATTGATGTATCAACTACAAACTCCAAAGGCCTAATCTTGTATTCCTTTAAGCCCCGCCCCTGTTCACTAAATCCGTTGAGAGCATTAGGTACACATGGATTGCAGGGTCAGGGCCCAGGTGTATGTCAGAGGATAACCTGATTCTTCAGGTTAAATGACCCTTTTATGACTGATGTGATCTTCTATCCCTTTAAATATTTGAGCACTCCCTCCTCTCCAGTGCAAAGCTTCACTTTTGTGTTAGTTTCTATTTTGCTGACAGAACAATAAAACAAGCACAGCAGACAGCTGTATTTCCATCAGCTCTCTTTGTGTCTGTCTGTATCTCCTTTTCTGCTGGGTCCAAATATAACATTTGTTGATGCAGGATTTCTATCCTATGAGTGGCCACTGCTGCCTCTGCCTGAAAAAAGAAACAGTAAACAAATAATACTATATAAAAAGGAGAAAAGTTCACCTAGAGACACAAGGTGATAGACTGCCACTGTTGCTGCTGGGACAGTGTGAGCCAGATAGCGAGAGAGGGGGAAGTAGGCAAATGAAGATACAATAAAAGAATAGGCTGCTTCCCAGAGGTTCTGCACACAAACCAATGTGGAGACGCAAGCAGCCATATTAACTGACCACATGCAAGAAGGCCGAGAGAGAAACAGCTTAGCCTGCACTGAAGATCTACAGCCAGCATAGGGAGCCCAAGTACAGCCAAAGGAAGAATTCTGCAGTCTGCAGTGTTGGCACCTGAACAGAAGAGACAGAACAAGTGCTGACTGTGCAGTAACAAAAAAGTTTCCCAATGGAACAAAAGGCATTCAGGAGAGTGAAGTCCAATAGGAGAGCAAAGAAATGGTAACTTCTGTGGGCAATGTTGGTGAATTCCACAACAATTGTGAATCGTGGTTGGTGTACCTTGAACGTTTTGAGCAATTTGTAACCTGCAACACCATTCTAGACAAAGAGTTTCAATCTTGCTGACAGTGATGGCTCCGAAGGCATATGGATTGTTGCATGATCTATTGTCTCCAACTGTGCCTGGAACTGCCACGTACGCCACAATCACTGCAGCAATGCAGGAACATTTTCCTCCTACCCCATCAATAATAGCAAAATGATAATCATTTTCATCAGCAACATCAGGGAAGTGGAGAGTCAGTAGCACAGTTTGTTGCCACTCTGAGGAAGTTCTCAGAGCATTGTTAGTTCCGATAAACATGAAGTGATGCCCTGCGTGACTGATTAGTCTCTGGATTACGCAATAACCATGTCCAGAAGAAGTTACTGACTGTATCAGTGCTTACATTCAAAAAGGCTGTTGAAATGGAAACCACAGATTCTCTGGAACTTAGTGTGAACCAAAAAGTTCATCTCCTGAATTAGTGAGACAGAAGACCATTGGAATGTAAAACATTTCTGTGTAGCCATTGTGCACAAAACTATGCACTCTGAGAAGGATTGCTGGGCACACCAGTTTATTTTCAGGAAGTGCCAAAAGAAGGGACACATCGCTGTGACCTGTCACCCAGTTCAACGACCAGCAACACAAAGTAACCATCCGATCCAGCCAAGAAGACACCTATGAAGACTGATTCAAAGAAAGGACAGAAGTTGGGAATTCATAATGTAGAAAGACAAGCTCTAGTGACAGCGACCATGACCTAGCACTATAAGCTGGAGTCAGAGACGGCATCTGGGTCACCCCCTTGGCTGACGGAGTCCCTACAAGAATGGATCTTGGTTCTTGAGCTGCCGCCTCTGCAGCTACCTATCCCCAGACTTTTTCACAAGTTCCTCTGGAAGAAACCTGCAGGGTTTTAAGATTGGTTTTAAGAAAAGTTGTTCCCAAAAGGGATACTCCAGGTGAAAGTTCAACTAGATGCACAATCAGTTGTTTTATCCTTGTACGTGATTGAAGGGAAATATCCACCATTATCTGGCAGATCTTGATTTGAGAAGCTCAAGATGAATTGGACTGAGATGAAGGTGATCTTGAAAGCACCTCAAAATTTTCAAGAAATACTGGACAGACTCCAAAGTTTTTTGAAAAAAAAAAACTTGGACAGATGAGCAACCCTGTCAGTGAAGCTCACTATTAAGTCTGACAGCCAGCTAAAATATTGCAAAGCCAGAGTTGTGCCTTATGCTCTGAAGCCTTTGGTGGAAGCTGATTTGGAGCATTTAGTGAACATTGGAGTCTTGTCATTAGTTTCACACAGTGAGGGGTCTATACCTGTCATACCAGTGATCAAGAAGGATGGCTCCGTTGGAATTTGGGGAGATTTCAAAGTGATTCTGAATTCAGTTTTATGTGCAGACCAGTGTCCACTATCTTGTATTGAAGATTTGTTTGCTACTCTTAGTGGTGGACACTGTTTCAGTAAATTGAATTTCCTCAATCATAGCATCACAGGGTCAGAAGGGACTGCAAGGGTCAGCTAGTCTAACCCCATACCTACAAATGGAGACTGATCCAACATCTCGCTAATATCTCACAATCAGCACACTAAAAGGCTTATTTTGTTACAACAGGTTGACTTTCAATAGCACATTGGCACCTGCCCTGTTCCAGAAAGCCATAGATGAGATCCTGAAGGGTCTGAATGGAGTTCAGGTGACATCCTTGTTACAGAAGAGGATTGTCTCCGAAATATGGACGCTGTTTTGCAACATTTGGAAGACCATGCACTGAGAGTATGTTGAAAAACTCATGTTGTCTCAAACCTTCAGTTGAATACTTTGGACAGGCTTAAGGCAATCACCAGAGAACAAGAAGGTGGTTCTTCGCAAGCCATCACCAGAGAACATGTCAGTTATATTCATTTTTAGGACTGCTTTACAGTAAATTTCTGCCTAATCTGGTGACAGTATTGTCACCATAGGTGCCAACGCCGTGGGTGCTCTGGGGCTCAGGCACTCACGGGGGTGGGTGGGAGAGAGCCAGAGCTTGAGTGTGGAATGTGATGAGTTCCTTGTTGCTAACAACTTTTGCCCTTGGGGCAGGGAGTTTGTTTATAAACAGAGGCAGGGTGACTAAGATAACAAAAGGCTTGTCATTAATTTAAATTAAGGACCTTTAGATGATCCTGAAAGCATTCCCAGGCACTCCAGTTAAAAGGAAAGAAAGGGTAGGAATAAATGTTCCATTTTCAGAATGGAGCGATGTAAATAGTGGTATCCCCCAAGGGGCTTTTATGGGACCAGTGTTGTTCAGCATATTAATAAATGATCTGCAAAAAGGGATAAAGAGTGAGGTGGCAAAGTTTGCAGATGATACAAAATTACTCAAGATAGTTAAGTCCGAAACAGACTGAGAAGAGTTACAAAGGGACCTCACAAAACTGGGTGACTGAGCAACAAAATGGCAGATGAAATTCAATGTTAAATGCAAAGAAATGCACATGGCAAAATATAATCCATTCCCAACTATACATACAAAATGATGGTGCCTAAATTAGCTGTTCCCCATCAAGAAAGACATCTTGGACTAATTTTCAGTATTCTGGAAGCACTATGTTTCCAGAGTATTGCAAATGTATAAGAATCCTCCTCACTGTGCCTGTATTATTCTGAACTCATTCTCCAGCTTCAGAACACTTAAAAATTATCTCCAGTCACCAATGGGACTGATGCAACTGAATAATGTATCTGTCCTTAATGTGCATCAAGACAATACCAGAGAACTAGATGTGAATAGGATTGCTGATAGTTTCATCCAGAAAGCTACAGTGAGACAATTTTTTTAAACTGGGATGTTAGTGAAGACAGCTTGTAGGTGACTGCAATGATTTTAATACACTGTAATTCATGATAATGTAATTATGTAGTTCATAACCATTTAATCATTAAAATAGTAAAGATACCAATGATAGACACATTCAGTAACTTGAATATGAAAGAAGTGTATAAATATGCTGAAAATAGCCTCCCGCCAAAACTGGCAGAGTGCCCTCTCCTCCCCCTCCCAAACACACACCCCTTCAAAAGCACCCACTGGCAAAAACAAAAGTCAGCACCTATGACTGGCACCTTCACACGAACTCTTAGAAGCAAAGAAAAAATGGCAATGAATTAAAGCGTGTGAGTGTGCATTTAAGGAAGCAAAGAAACTGTTGACATAAGCAGCTGTTCATATGCACTTTGATGCTTCACTACCATTGCAATTGGCTTGTGATGCATCACCATATGGAATGGGTGCAGTTCTTTTCCACAAACACTCACTCGAAGAACTATGCTCAAATAGAGTGAGATGCTCTCAGCATTATCTTCGGACTTCTGAAGTTCCATACCTATCTGTGATAGGTTTCAGTGGGGTAGCAAAAATAACGAGGAGTCCTTGTGGCACCTTAGAGACTAACAAATGTATTTGGGCATAAGCTTTTGTGGGCTACAGCCCATTTCATCAGATGCATGGAGTGGAAAATACAGGCGCAGGTATATTTATACATAGTACATGAAAAGATGGGAGTTGCCTTTCCAGGTGGGGGGTCAGTCTAATGAGACAATTCAATTAACAGTAGAATATCAAGGGAGGAAAAAATCACTTTTGTAGTGGTAATGAGGGTGGCCCATTTCAAACAGTTGTATGAGACATTTTACCTTGCTGACAGCATTGCCTGTTACTTTCAATTGTTGGACAGAAACATGGAATTCCGTCATTAGCTGCTGCTTGAATGCAATGATGAGCATTGCTACTTTCATTTCATTGCTATACTATTCACTTCTGTGAAGGTACTCAGCACAGCAATGCTGATGGGCTTTTGTGTCTGCCATACCCAAGCTCCTGTCAACCCAAAGAAACTTCAGACAAAGTGTTCTATCTCAATTTGAGGGCTTAGGTTATCCATTATTAGTGCAGACATCAACAAAGAAACTGCTAAGCATGATGGGTTTTCTTTTTTTTTAAGTAGGGTGGAGGAATGTGTTGCCATATCTCTTTAAATGTTTGAGCACTCCCCCCACCCCAGTGCAAAGCCTCACTTTCATTTAGTTTCAGTTTTGCTGCCTGAACAATTGAGCAAGCCAAGCAGACAGCTGTGTTGCTGCCAGCTCCCTCTGTGTCATTCTGTATCGTCTTCTCTGCTGAGTCCAAACATAACAACTGATAACCCTAAAAACACACACGGGTGGTCATTTTCATTTATTGAACCATATGGGGGGGATGAGAAGAGGGCTGTAATACTTTGTATCTCGCAATTTGTGTGTTTCAAGCCTCACTGATGAATCATGAAGAAACAGGAGGGTGACATTTTGGGAACACGTGGGGAGGGAAATAAATTATTAATAAACTGAGAAAAACTTGCTGTAATACTTAACAGCATTTTCAAAAAAATGTGACCTTTCTAGCCTGTTGTTTCTTTCATGCAGAATGTAGCAGCCTGCTGCTGATGCCGGTGTACACGGCGAATAACAACAGCAAAACACTGATAAACGAGTTTTTAATTAGAAAGATTTGCCTTTGTCTTCTAGAACTAAGGCAGCACCCTACTTTAGAAGCCTGGTTTCATTGGGAGTGTATGATGGAGTCATTTTCACCAAAGCTTAGTCTTGTATCTCTGATGTGGCAAATTTATTTCATATCCTATTTTAGCACTAGGCTTTCCAGCAATGATGTTGCTGTCATTTTTCCAGACTAATCCACCACACAGACAATTTACTATAGAACACGTTTGCAGTAACTCAGTTTATCTTGTAATAGATGCTGCGTGAAAACCTCTGTTAGAAGCAAGCCCAAGCAAACAGAGATGACACAGCATTGAGGAGATAATGTGCCCTGCAGGGGCAAAATCTTTGCCCTCAAAGCCACAGTGACACCACTCCCCAGCTATTACTGTAGTTGCAGGAGCCTTTGTGGCAGCTGCATCACCCCAGATGCCATATAGGGATGAGGCATGGATCCCAGGGCCACATTCTGCCTGACACCAGAACAGGTGGTAATTTCAGAGTGTGGTTCCCTTATGTGACCTTGACTATACTTTAATCAAAGCTTACAACAGGATCATGTGAAACAACACAAATACAACCGGTTCAACAAATGTTTATTGACTTATTTAGCTATGGGTATAAATAGCTTCTTGGGGGTTGTACTGACTATCTCATATCATCACATCTTACACCTCCATGGAGCTGATGTGACAGAGGTCTGCACAACGCTGTGACCTCCATTTTGTATTGTAACCTCCATTTTGTGATCTATGCTGAACACATGTATAACCTCACCCTTGGAAAAGTGCATATCAGGCAGCTGCCCTGTCCACAAAAGATGATTGTTGCCTCATTGAAGGCCTGTCACTGAGAAACATCATGGAACAGTCTAGGGCCATCAACTTTGATTGTCTCTCAACTATTGCCCCAACTCCATGCAACAAAGGATTTTCTACACTTGGCTGGTTGATCTGCAGCTGCTCAGCCTGGGCACCTGGCAAAAGGAGAGAGACTTAAGGGTGGTGGCAGTAGAGCAGTTCTCTTAGCAGGACTCCTTGCCTTGTACATACAAGAACTGGCTGGAGACAGAGAAGGTAGGAGGGACTGTGCCTAGTCTGACATACTGACAAGCCCTTGGAACAGAAGGGGAGAGATTAGACTAGGGAGAGAGTCTCTCAGGATTTATGTTATTTTTCAAAGGTCTGTAACTCTAGACGAAGGCATGAGAGCTGCAAGTGGCTCTTAAATGTGTCTCTTGCATCTCTTTGCAGCACATGATATTAAAACACTATGTGATTTAATTACTAACCAATCAGGCTGGTTTTACTATGTTATTAACCAATTAAGTTAACAATTTGCACTAAGTTATTAACTTATTTGCTGTGAGAATAACACACACACACACACACACACACACGTACTATAGTAAATGCACCAATGAATTCACACTACTGTGGCTCTTTTGGATAATGTTGATTGCTAATTTAGCTCCTGAACCACTGAGGCCTGAGTAGCACAGGTATAGTGCTTTAGAGTAAAGAAGCCACCGTTAAGAAATGTCTTTGTTAAGCCTGTGTTCATCACTTTCCTCCCACGGTGTTCCCAAAGGGGATAAACTGGAAGCCAGAGTGACCGCAGCCTAGGTGGGACTCTGAGGGAGCATGTGTAAGAGACTAGGAGGTTGGGAGGTCTGAGGCATAGGTTCCAGGGTCTGGGGTGCTGGACGGTGGAGTGCCATATCCCAGGGAAGTGTTCAGACCAGGGGTCTGGGCCTGGGAACGTGCCTCACAGACCCGGAGCTAGGAACAATGATCAAACTCAGGGACCCAGTTGGCTTAGAAGTAGACAGTTGAGTCCCCTCACAACCGACTGTGACCATAAAAAGGGCAATGGGCCAAGTTATGAGACTCATCATCAAGTTTGAATTCCGCAATGGAGCTATTTGAGAGAGAGAGAGAGAGAGAGAGAAAGCACCTCAGTGATATATGAAAGATAACATGCAATCGGAGGGTTGCTGTGCTGTTGTGGAACTCCCATCTCGGAAGATCTGATCCTGGAATAGATGCTTTACTGCTAGATAATGACAAACCGGTGAAGTACGAATCTTGGTACCATATACAGTAATATATGCAAAATATGGCACAACTTTGTTTCTTTTAAACTCAGAAGCAGTTGCAGTGTCTGTACAATATAAATGTAAGGGAAAGGCTCCAGGCAATGCTAGCGATCAGCCTGTAGATCTGCAGCACCATATTTGTTGGGTAAACAAACACCTACTATAGACTTGCTGCCTGCCGTGTCTGTTTTTGCTTGTGTTGTGAGATGGCAGGAAGCCACTGCTGGCTCAGAGGCAAATATCAATGCCAGTCTGACATGCCTACAGACAGCGTGTTTCTGTCAGGTATTTGGGCTCCTCATTCACCTTCCAGAACAATGGTATGTATATTAAAATGTATCTACATGTTATAGTAACCTGGGCCTCTCAGTAGAGTTTTTAGCAAACTGATTTCAGTAACAGTGTTTTTATAGGATCCGCTGCAGAGGAATTTCACATGTTTGGGTAGGAATTTTACTGAAACATTGCATTTTATGCTATTGGTTTCTGATGTAACTCTTGAAAAATAACAGGAAACGTAAATGTGGGCAGATCTGTGAATGCCACCAGCTGACCTGACTGCAGTGATATCACTCAGCTCAGCATTCCCTTTCACTGACCCCACAGCAGAGAAAGCCAGTGGGAGTGAAGTCGAGTCTGGATACTGCTGAACCACTGATTACTGGGCAACCGCTGAAAGCAGGGGAGTGATGCTTCCAGCCTGAGCTGTTCCGTTTAGTGTGGGTGACAAGCAATCGCTCCCCATTCCACAAAAAGCCAGAGCAATTGGCCTTTGTGCAGAGTACTCCACAACTGTTGGGACGATGGAATCCAAGTAAACACCACAGACAGGCCACATGGCTCCAGGGTAGCCCCTTTGTGGCTGCTGTTCTAGCCTATGGGCTGGAATAGTGGCATAGCTCCTCTGCCTCTCCTGCGCTGAGATTTTGAAAAACAGGGTACAAGCTCCAACAGCCCCTCTGCAGGAATAGAGATGGCACAGGGCTGAGGAGAAAATTTACTACCCTCTGTTCTGTAACTCTTGTTCCTCAAGATGTATTGCACACGTCCACTCCACTGCACTGCACTAGCAATGGAGAATTTTCCCTGAGTGGGAAGTGCATGCAACCCATCGTATAAGGGACAGAGTTGTGCCTCTCCCCGCCCCCAGTTCCTTCTTACCTGACAGACTCCACTAAAGAGGGGAAGGTGGGCAGGTCGTGGAATGGACATGTGTAACACATCTTGAAGAACAAAATTTACAGAACAGGTTAGTAACCTTTTTTTCTTTGAGTGATAGCACATGCCCATTCCACTTCAGGTGACTCACATGCAGTTCAATCCGGAGGTGTGATCAGTGTCTGCCCAAATAAAGACTGAAGGACTACATGTCCAAATCTGGCATCATCTCTAGACTATTGAGAGATGGCATAATGAGAAGCAAAAGTATGAATAGAAGCCTAAGTTGTAGCTCTACAAATGTTCAGAATAGACACTTGAGCTAAAAAGGTTGCAGAGTGAGTGTGTGAACTGGTTGAATGTGTTGGCACCCTGATCGGCGGAGTTATATTGGTCAAATTGTTGCACAAACCTATACAGGAGTAACTCCATGATGAGATTCTCTGAGATGAGACTGGAAGACCCTTCATCCTGTCCAGGACTGCTATGACTGCTATGGAAATAATGTAAATGATTTAGTCCTGTCCAAGTAGAACATTAATACTCTCCTAACATCTAATGTATGAAGTCTCTCCTCATCCTTATGAGCATTAGACTTAGGGAAGAAAGTTGGTAAATGTATTACCTGATTGATGTGGGAGTGTGAAGCCACGGTGGAGAGAAACTTTGGATGAGGGCATAGGCATACTTTATCCGTCTAGAAGATTGTATATGGTGGGTCAGATACCTGAGCTCTTACTTCACCTATTCTCCTCACTGAGGTAAATGCCACCAATAAGGCTACCTTCACTAAGAGATGGAGCAATGAACAGATAGCCCGTGGTTCAAAGGGAAGACCCATTAGTTTTTATAACACTAATTTTATGACCCAAATTGAAATAGGATCCTGTACTTGGGAGTATAACCAGTTCAGACCCTTCAAAAAAGCAAACAAACCAAAAAACCTGGAATGACATGGGATTAGAGAAATGAGCCATTATCAGTGAAAGTGTGGTAAGCGAAGATAGCGTCTAGGTGAACCCTGATGGAACTAATGGCAAGACTTTGTTGTTTCAGGTTAGGTATAACAAATAGTCCAGCACATGTTGTATTGGAGCCTGGACCAGGGAAACTCCTTTTTGCTGAGGCCAGACAAAGAGTCTCTTCCATTTTGACTTAGAGATCTAGTAGGTGGCTTTCTACAATTCAAGAGGACATTTCATATCTCCTTTGAACAGACCTCCGCCTGAGGTGTTAACCCTGGCACATCCAGGCTGTAAGGTGAAGGGCCTCTAGATTGGGTTGGAGGAGGTGACTGTAGTCCTGTGACATCATGTCTGGGTCTGGGGGTAGTGTCAATGGAACCCTGACTGAGAGACTCTGCAGAATGGAAAACAAATGCTGGTGAGGCCACGCTGATGCTATGCATATCACTTGAGCATAGTCCTGCTTGATTTTTAACAACACTGAGTAGGAGTGGACCTGGAGGAGATGCATACATGAGCTTGTCTGTCCAGGGCAACAGGAGTCTGTCAGACTCTGGACTGTATCCTGCTTGTGAACAAAACTGACAACACTTCCTGTTGATATGGATTGCTAACAGGTCTATGTGAGAATGCCCCAGACTTGGAAAATGTATCTGACTATATTTATGCGGAGAGACCACTCTGCAGTGACTGGTGAAATACCTACTAAGTCAATCTGCCAGACTGTTCTGGATACCTGAAAGATGAGAGGCTTAAGGTGGAGATAAGAAGTCCCAAAGCAGCCTCTTGGCAAAGAAATGTTGTTCAGGCCCCTCCCTGTCTGTTCACATAGAGCATAGCCAATGTGGGGAAGGAATGTGTGGCAAGCTAGACGAATGGCACTGAACTCTCTTACCTTTAAATGAAGAGCAAAATTCTGGCCAAACCATAGCCCCTGAGTTTGCAGAGTTCCCAGGTGAGCTCCACAACTGAGGGCGGAAGCCTCCATAATCAGAGTCAGTTGAGGGGAAGCAAATAGAACTCCCCCATGTTTCTGGGGATTTTCTGCCCTGATTCTTGCTGTCTGCCCTGAGTGTGGCATTCTCAGTACGGTCCATCCCAGGCACCCAGTCACACTCCCTATTAGTTCTGACATGAAATACATCTGTTTAGACTAGTAATTTTCCAAATGATATTCTCCCATTCCAAGTAAATAAAAAATTCTTCAAACAGAAGAAATGTTCAGTAAAAATCCCCTCAATTATAGGATCTAGCTAGTTAAAAAGCATCAACGTGGAGTTATTAAAATGACGGTAAGTGGTTCTATCTTGTGTAGTTCTGCCGCTATGTTAATATACTCCCTGAGGCTCTGTAAGCACTGCACCCTGAACTCAGAGAATCCATGTTCCCAGAATTGCTTTGAAGATCTGTTCCTGACCTGCCCAAATGTAATAGACACCATAAAAATCTTTTAATACAAAATATTTCTCTTTGTATAAAGCTTATTTGAGATCAGCCATGATTCTATCAGAAATACAAACCCAAGCGCCTAGATACAATGCTATTACATATACCAAAATAAGGGTAAACCATTAAAAATGTTCTGATAATATTCAAAACAAGATATACATTATTATTGATAAAGCAAAAAATCCATTTTCTTCTCAGCTTCACTTTACCAATTGACTTGTTTAATATCTAGATGTAAGCCATACTGAATAGAACCTGACATTTCCATAATCACTTTGCCACTCTATAAAGGCTAGGAATGTCAGGCCTTTTTTACTGCTAAGGACATGTCATGAAGGCACCCAGAGCAAGATTATTGTATTATCAGGATAATGAAAAGACAGGTGTGGCCTGAACACAAGAGTGGGCACCACAAATTTCTGATATGTAGTTGTTGGGCACATCAATGTAGTGCCCGAGCACCTTGAGTTCTGTCCCCGACTCCTGCAAAGGCCTTAAACAGATTTTACCCCAGTTGGCTAGGAGACACTGTTCCATCCTCTGCAACAATGATCTGGCCTCAGTTATTCACACCTTTGTCACCTGGACTACAGCAGTGTAATATACCTGGATATGAAGTCATCTGTGCTTAGGAAGCTCCAGCTAGTACAGAACACAGCAGTGAGTCTCCTCAGCAACATGAGCTACTGCAATCACACCAAACCATCCTCTGCTCCGTACACTGGCTTCCCCTAGACCAGGGATCGGCAACCTTTGGCACACGGCCCATCAGGGAAATCTGCTGGCGGGCCGGGATGGTTTGTTTACCTGCAGCATCCGCAGGTTTGGCCAATCGCAACTCCCACTGGCCGCGGTTCGCCGTTCCAGGCCAACGGGGACTGTGGGAAGTGGCAGCCAGCACATCCCTCGGCCCGCGCCGCTTCCCGCAGCCCCCATTGGCCTGGAACAGCGAACCGTGTCCAGTGGGAGCTGAGATTGGCCGAACCCGCGGACGCTGCAGGTAAACAAAGCGTCCCGGCCCACCAGCAGATTTCCCTGACAGGCCACGTGCCAAAGGTTGCCAATCCCTGTCCTAGACTATCCAATCAAGTTTAAGGTCTTGATCCTTATCTTGATCCTTGGATTTTAACCTATATATCGTTAAAAAAATTCCACTGCACACATTTCTCACCCCCGTTAGAGGATGAGAGAACAAACATGCGACAGATGTTAGTCATGTTGTTCAAGGTACTACTGGAAGGCACTCAAATACTACAGGGAGGAGTGTGGTATAAGAACTTGAGTAGACTAGGGTAGAATATAACCAAATTTTGGGTGCCCAACTATAGACACCTGAAGATGAGGTTCTACAGATGCTGAGTACCCACAACTCCTTTTGATTTCATTTGGGACTTAACACCTATGTTCATTTTTCCCATTTGTAAAATATTGGGTGTCCATCACTGAGTGCAAGCAGTGGTTACCCTAATAACAAGTGCTCCCAACCTGATTGCCTTCCAGATACCTGCACAGCCCCACTAAGTGAACATTAGTGCCCTCCATCTGAGTCTGCCCTGGCCCCTATTGCCAAAATCCAGGCTTCCCAGAAAATCCAATCAACCAAGCACAGTCCAAGTAATTTGGCTGGTTTTACATTTAGATTCGTGCAATCTTCCCCATTGTTCATAACCTGAGGTAAAGAGTTCAAGGGGCTAATTTTTCAGTTATTCACAATAATCTTTCAAAATAACGATGAGGGACCATGTAACTTTTAGCAGCATTAGCAAAACATATGCACTTATAATGGAATGTGTGGATATTTTTAACATTCATTATAAAGCACTCCAAAGCCATGCCACATCGGACAGATGTTCTATATTTACACACCCTAGCAGCACCTTCTAAAACAATTCTGGAATGGAGAAGGCTTTGTATGCAATTTGATGTGTGTGCCAGTGTGCTGTATGTTGCTGCCTAAAGCTAGAGCTTGTTTTACATTCATGATAGTACTCTGAGCTGCTTGCTGGGAAGCCAAACGCTCTGTGAGAAAGCTAGGAAGAGAATGTACACATCATTCGGTAATGCCTATGTGTTTCCTCTATTCAGGGAGGGAGCCAAATGCAAGAAACCTAATGAAAAAGAACTGAAATTTACCAGCAAAAATGAGTAAGGAAGGAAAGAAAATGACCTATGACATATTCCCTAGAGATTTTTTTTTGCCATTGTAAATCCTAGTCTTTCATGAGCATAGAAAATGCCAGCCTTTACTCACAAAGAAATACAAAGCTAATTAAAGCATGGTTTTGACTGACCATTTAGCCCACATTTAAAGGTATATATTATAGTTCAGTGGCTCTCAAACTTTTGTACTGGTGACCCCTTTCACACAGCAAGCCTCTGCGTGCGACCCCCTTATACATTAAAAATACTTTTAAATATATTTAACACCATTATAAATGCTGGAGGCAAAGAGGGGTTTGGGGTGGAGGCTGACAGCTTGCGACCCCCATGTAATAACCTCGTGACCCCCTGAGGGGTCCCAACCCCCAGTTTGAGAACCCCTGTTATAGTTGTACTTTATCTTCTTATTTTAGGTTGAGCTTCCCTGAACAAATACGTTTAAAACCACAAGTGAACGGATTTAAACTGAAGAATAATAATAAGCGTTGTTGCTCTTCATTTTTCAAGACCTGGCTGTTGGCTCTGCTATTTCCCAGGGAGGAATGGGAGCAGGGCTAGAAGCAAGAATTACAAGTAGTGCTAAAAAGTAAAGAAAAAAATCCAGCTGGCCCATTCCAGGAGGTAAAAAACAAACAAACAAAAAAACAAAAACAAAAAACCTCCCTTTTCCCCAATTTTATTTTCCTCATGAAATAAATGTTGAAAACTGAACATTTTATCTACAATGTAAAGCAAAAATTGGGAGAGGTTTGTTTGTGGCCCCAGCCATGGTGCAGTATACTCTGGTACTCCATACTCCTGCATGCATTTGATTCAGTTGCCTTCTGTTTCTGGGTTAATTGTTTAAAAGTGGTCACTTTTCCGCTATATATTTCTTTAAAAAGTTTGTTAACATGGAATATGTTGCTGCATGTATTTTGCCTCTGAACAGTAACCTTTGGGTTACTGTCTCCAAACAGCTAGCAGTGAACTTCCTGTACATGATACACTACTCGGTGTTTAAACCATTGCTTCGAGGCTGTAATTACTGTGTCTGCATTGCCATAATACACAAGGTTAATAAGCTTCTCTGTCAGCATTGTGTGTCACCCTGACAGAGACTAGAATCACTTGAAGCCTGGCCTAATGGACTTCAAGGTTAAAGATGTCAAATTGCGTCTTCAATTTGGCTAGTCCCTGCCCGACAAGCTCTAAGGGCTTCAATTATGTGTGTGTGAATTTATCCCAGCTGGTACTGAGTCCTTGACTACTGTGACAAGAAAATAGAGGCAGAAACCTGGATGTTTCCGGTATGTGGGCCACTGTAAATTTAGGGAACACACTAATTATCTCAAATGGCAATTTAATTTTGGGTGGGTTTTTTTTTTTTTCAGATCAAGAGTGGCCTCAGATACAATAGGTTCGCTCCTTTTTTTCATGCTGGTGCCTGTTTCCCATTTCTGCTTCGGAATTCCTTCCATCTAATCTGAGGATCTTTTATCTCATCTGCTTGGTAGAATGCACCACAAAGATCCTCCGAGTTGGCTTTCAGGTGATTAGAATTGGAGGTTGGTGCCTCTGGGCTTGGAAAGACCAGCATCCCTAGTTCTGGGCTAATCATAGGACTTACTAACTAAATGGGACTTCTAAACAAAGCGCACACTATCCTTAGCACTAAGGGTTTGTAGGATTGGGTCCACAATAGAGTTTTTCACAGTTCTTTAAGAAGAATTAATGTAAGTCAGGAAGACTGCTAATCACTGTCCCTGTAGTCCTTCTAACCAAAAGTATAGTCAAAGTCGTCTGACTCTACTGTTTCTACTAAATTATTTAGGTCAGTTCTAGAAAAATGTGCTAATAATTTGCTGAGTAAAAGGTAATCCACATAAAGGGGGAGATGATTAGTGCTGACATGTCGAACTGTAATGCTGCAGTTTCTGAATAAATAACATAATTTTGCTTCCTCTCTTGCTGTAAAGAGGTTTTATAATTCAGGGAATAATGCTACGTTATCTTTCTACTGTTGGGTAATCACTTTGCCCTTTAACATGGCATCAGCTAGCATGTCAGTCCCTTCAGGAGTTTGAATTCTCTTCTGCAACAGGAGCTCATCCATCAAACACAGTTATAGAACTGTTGCTTGTTGTCTATTACACATCGCATTACTTTGAGAAATAAAATAAGAGAGAGGCAGTGGGTCCAACTCTGTAAAGTACCCTGGCACAAAACAGGAGTAACTCCATCAGAGTCACACTGGCATAAAACAGGTTTAAGTGAGATTCGAACCAGCCCCATTATTTTAAGGTACATTCCTTAGGGTTAAGGGTCTTACTTCTGCCTTTCCTGACTCTTGGGTGCTTGTTTTCTCAACGTTACCATTGTGTTGATGCTGGCTTTTTGTATGACTGTACATATATATGTTTATTAAGCACATAAGAGGGACATACAAAACCACACTTCCTTTTGTTGCATTGGAAATATAAATATGTGGTGGAAACATATTGTTGTTGTTGTTGGCCACCTCGTGTGGGAAGGGGAACAGAGCTAATTCGTAGAACCAGGGCAGTGATTTTGTCAGAGATATGATTTCCATGACAAAACATGTAAACTTGCACTAAGAAAATACCCCTCTCAAAAGTCATGAGTTTTGTCATGGAATTAGCTGATAAAATGACTGCCTTAACATATGTACATGTGTGGACAGTAATTAAGTGTTCTTCTATTCTACTATCAGAGGGGTAGCCGTGTTAGTCTGCATCTGTAAAAAGCAACAGAGAGTCCTGTGGCACCTTTAAGACTAACAGATGTACTGGAGCATAAGCGTTCGTGGGTGAATACCCACTTCGTCAGATGCCTGTTTCTATTTTACTAATGTAACATGAAGGAAGTCAGACAAAGGAATGCATATAGCTTCTCTGTGCCTACAATAACCTCATTGGGAGGCGCTAAATGAAGATTAGAGGTGAATTTCAATTCCAGTCTGTGAACCTCAAAGAAACAAGACAGATTTGAGCTCATGCTACCGGGCTAAAAATAGCTGTGTGACATTGTGGCTGGAGCTTGGGTACAAAAGCCTAGGGAGGAGAGGGAGGTGGAGAAATACAGCTTGAGAGGATTATTATTATAATAATTATGTATTCTTTTAAATTGCTCAAAAGTGTGCTAGTCAACTCATACTGCAGATAAGAAGACAAGGTGGAAAGACCAAGGTTGCAACTTACAGGAAGACTTTGGAAGCTAAAATGGTTCATTTTTGCAGGTTTTGGTGTTTCAGAAGCAGTGAATCCAATAAGAAAAGTACCAGTCTAAAATATGTCTTTGATATGGTACGTTTTCTCTTGACTTTTACTTCCAGATCCTAATGCATGGGGATTCGAAGTGCTGAAGAGCAAAGGAGAAGCATGTAGAGTGAGATTTGAAGAAAATGTCTGTGTCCAGGACATCCTACTGGAGGGATTAAAATCTCATTAAAGTGTAAAAATCCAGGCATTTAATAACACAAAACAAAATTCACCTTTGTTAGCATTTGATAGGATTCACATTGTATGTTGCAGCAGCAGTCTCTTACCTGGTAATACTCAGCACATGTAAAGAGGACATTGTAAGGCTGATCTCAGTTTAAATTTCAATGTGCAAAATAATTTTCTCTCTTTCCATTCAGGTATAACTATTTTTGGTGCAGCTGAACCACACTACCTTGCTAGAAAGAAAAGGGGAAGTTGCCTCTCTTTTTACCACAATCCTCTCTTCTCTCATCTTACCTTATAGACATAGGACTAAAGTCACACAGCCTTGTGCAAACTGGGTCCCCGTGCCCATTAGGGAGAGCCGGAGGTATTCCCGCCACCTACCCTTTCAGGAGGGCTCCTGCGAGGGGAGGATAATTTTAAGTTACAACTGGGGGTCCCAATGGCAGAAGCTGCCTAGGAGATGCACTGAATCAGTGCAGCCCCAGCTGCCCTAGCCACAGCCTCTCTTTGACTAGGGTTGCTCACTTTTTGGGTAACACTGGACTTCTCAAACCAACTGGTGGAAGAAAGGCTGCACTGTTATCACCTCGTGCCTGACTGATGTTCCACGGCTGGAGACCTCCACTAGTGAAAGCCAGCATGGACTCTAGGCTGAACTTGGGTCAGTAAAGACAGTCATATGGAAATTGGTTTGCGAAGCTTGCTGACAAAATACAAGTTCAGGACCAGGCGAGAGCCTCCAGTCTCCAGTATCTTTACAGGCAATGAAATATAGAGAAGCCTTAACATCTTGCCACCAGAAGAAATGGGAAAATGGCCATTTTGAGCAGCAGGTCTTGGATCTCTGCTCTTAGGGAATAGGGCCATGAGTTGGAGGGCTATCCAGAAGCCCGATGAGAAGTAGCTGAGAAGTATGGCCTCTCTTCTGAAAGTGGCCCTTGACCTTGTAAAGCTTTAGAGGTATCACCAGCTGGAAAATGGATGCAGAGCCTGCCTGAAGTCGGTAAGCCTGTCTAGAAAGCAGATTTGACTGTGTGGAGAACGAAGGAGATACCAGTATTATTTTATATGAAAATTATATGTACCTCAATTTACCTCCTTGATTTGTTCTGGCTGGCTGAATGGAGATAAATCAAAAGAGGAACAAGCAGGAAACAAAACAATGACAGAGATAAAGTATCTCCAATGAGAATAATACCAGGGTTCTTAGGAAAACAATGGGTGATCTAGTCATTGGGAATTACTACCTGCCTGTTGCTAGCCAGGTTAACAGGCCTATTTTTTCCAGGGCCAGAGCTTAAGATCAAAAGAACAATAAACTTCTAAAAACCGATGCCTAGAGAGAAAAAGGTAGGTGAGCAGGCAGCAGCTGCTCAGAGATAGACTCGGCAGGACAGACACGTAGAGAGAAGGGGGGGGTGGGGAGAGAGAGAGTGACAGACAGACACTACAGGAGGAGAGACTGTCTCCTGCCCAGATAAAGACAAAGCCTGCAGCAGGACCATGGAACTAAGGCAGGGGCTCTGTGGGATGTCTGGGACAGCTAGGCTCACCTAAGATTTGGGAGAGGTGATGAGCTGTAGGCAAGACCTAGGGTGCGGGCCCATTGTGGGTTTAATCCTTTCTCCCTGCTTCCAGGTTACCTTTGGGCAAATGGGCAACATGGCTGTTTGGAAGGCGCTGTTCTAAGTCACTTTAACCAACCACTGGCACCTGGAGAGGAGTGTCTTGCAGGTGCCAATTGCAGTGGGGCTTGTAGTGCTAACACAGTTGGAAAATGGTGGACTACCACCCTGGCATCCAGTCTGAGAGTAGCAGAATCACAGGGTTCCAAGGGCAGAACAGTAAAGGTAGCAGTTGAGGGGTGCAGTTGTGAGGGACTGCAAGGAAGTATAAAGCACCACGCACCCTATAACTGGCAGGTCAGTGGGAATAGGAGGTGTTGTAGTCTGGTGAGCTAGTGTAATGTAGGCTGGACCATGGGGTTCCACTCTGGGAAGTGTGCAGATAGAGGCCTGTCACGTGGAGAGAATGCCTATGGTAGAGACTGGGGGAGATTACAGGTGCCGCTTGTCCCTGAGCCCTCACATGCTGGTTGGAGGAAGAGCGGAATTGCGATGGAGTCCTGCTGGTGAGACACAATGCAAGAACACATCCCTATTGAATAGATCACAGAGAGTTGCATTGAAGTCAGAACACTAGGCGTATCTCAAGGCCAAGGGGTCAGGTGCCAACAAGGCTCAATGAAACCCAGCTATATATTTCAATCTCATCAGGAGCAGCCAGGACAGTCACATTCACACCCTTTGAAGTGTGAATTTGTGTGGCAGTCTACTAGGATTCTCTTGCCTGCATTTTTTGGTGAGGTAATAATTCAACAACCTAACAGATACTGAATTACCCACAAGCTTTCTGACATCTGGGCTTTTACTTTATCTCAGACTTCCCTTAAAATAACCTTAGCTGGATTACAGGCCTATAATTCATGTAAAGATTTATTTAAGTATTTATAGAATGTGCCAGGATAAAAAGAAACCCCTTCCTCCCCCCATCACCTGCAGCAGTATTGGAAGATAAAAGCCTTGATGATTCCAAAGAGCCTGTGGAAATGTGTAACATTTTGGATGCTGCTGTTGTATTCGCTAATTAGACTAGAAAGGATTTTATGTTTTTTTAATGGTATTTTAAGATCATTTGAAGAATTTCTATGTGCTGACCTTCTCTTTCTGTGCTCCATCCTTCTCTCTGGTTTTAGAGAGTCCTGCTGTTATGTAAGCAGTTGACTTGACAAAGTGCAGCAAGCTGTTTATCCTCAGACATCTTACTATTTCAGGTCCTAATCCCTTGGGCTGGCTGTAGTCGCTGATTTCAGAAGCAAATATCACTTTATGGTAGCAAGCCATTAACCAGTTATGTGCACTTTTGCGCTGCATTATTTAAAATAAAAAAAAATTACTATGAATATCGTAAGAAACAAATTTGCACTTTGATCTCTGTGATCTTCAGTATTGTTCATTCACCCGTACAATAACATATTTGATCTCGGAGAGAACACTTTGCCAACCTAAGAAACAATGTCCACCAACTCCGTCTTCTCTAACATGGCTGTTTTAGCATTTGTAAGATTTGAAGGCAGTCAGGGACTTTTTCTGACTTTGAGATATAATACCACTTTTGTAATAACTGCAACCATTCTTGGACCTTTTAAACAGAGAGTGAGAGAGAGAGAGAGAGGTTGAGGAATGCAAGGGCTGAACTGAAACTTCAGGATTGAGATGGCCAGCACAGTGTTCTGAGTTATCAGTTAATACTTGTGCAGAAAACCAAGTAATTATTACAAAAGGTTTTCTAGCTATAAAAGCTTTAAGCAATGGAGCAACAAAATGTTCACTTTCAGAAAATCTTTTCCTTGCTCCAGTGATGTCTCTCAAACATTTTGAATCAAATAACACAGTAATTCAGTGAAAATTAATAGTTGCTCACATAAAAAAAGTAAGAAAATATTTGCTGCCCCAACAGAATAGCAGTGATGCATCATACATTGGTTGACATAAAAAACTCAACACTTACCCACAATTAGGGCATCTCTTTTTCTCCGTGACCCTCCTTTGTCAGCTGTGATCTCTGGGAAAATGCTGATAACAAGGTCTAGGATGAAGCTTGTGAAAGCCAGGGAGAAAGTCTTCAAAGGCAAAGGTACTCACTTTTGGAACAAATTCTAGGAGGAAGTATAGGCTTGCCCTCTTTAGAACACTAAGGTTCACTCATTTGCCAAAGTCTTCTTGCCTTAACAGACAACAAGGAAATACGAACATGGCAAGAAAAAACAACCCTAGAAGAGAAGAACTGAGTTCACTCTAATTCCACCATGAACATTGCTTTAAAGATATCAATTCAGTTTAGCACTTAGATATTACAGGAACGGGCACTGCAGCAAAACCATAAATGGACAGTTGCCACCAGAGTGGTAGTGGACGTTGTGAAGTCATTTCCTATAAACAGTCTAGGCAGATAGCAATGTCTCAAAATACCTCTGCGTGCTACCTGGATAAATGTTGGCATACTGATGGTGACCAAAGTAAGTTAAAAAAATCAAGATAATGTAGCTATATTTAACATTCACAAAAAGTACTGAACAGAAATTACACGTGTGCTTATTTTCACACAAACAAATGATTGGAAACCACACCCCAAAAATAATTTATCAAAGGAGTTGGGGAAAAAAAGTCCTGACCTCTGTTTTTTGCAGAATACAGTAAAGAAAACAAGAAATTCTCTAAATTGGTTAGATCATATTTGCATGCAGGGCCTGATCCAATGCCCACTGAAATCTGTGGGGGAGGTCTTTCCATTGGGCATTGAAGCAGGCCCAGAGTGTGTATGTATGTCAATATCTCAATTCTTTAAACAAACTTTTGCTGCTTTCCTTTTGTAGAAGAAGGAAGTGTTCTCAGTTGAATGAACATAGAGAATCGCAGATCAGAAACAAACATTCTGAAGCACTCTAGCAGTTTGTAAATATTGAGGGTTTTATTTCCACTTCACATGGTCTCAAACAGACTCAAACAAGACCAATCACAATTTAGTATGCCCAGAGTTCTCAATGTTTTCCCAAAACAAAGAAAGTTCTCAGTAAACACTGTACATAGCCAGCTGAACTGTTAACAATAATTTAAAAACTTTTTTTGTATAGTCAATTCTAGAATACCAACAATAAAAGTACAGTACAGATACTTTCACAACAATATTACAGTGAAACGGGTTGACTCACATTTATGTGATGGTACGAGTAGAGCAACAGTATGTACATGCACTAAAGTGCTAGGAACCCAAAGGCATGCAAGTCAAGTATTGTATGTGTATTATACAGCTAACTTCACAAGACTTTCTGAGGCATTCTTTTCTCTTTTAAATGTGGTGTGTTTACCTGTATTCCCCTCCAGCTTATTTAATTCAATTCTAGTCAACTACCTTAATGGCTTTCACTACTTAAAATGTACTGCTTCTGACAATATGAAGCATCCCTAAGAACCTTCCTCTTTTAAAATTGGTGACACTGACATTAAAATAGAATAAAATTAACTTTAAAAAGACCCTAGTTTTACATGGGGACAACAAAACAAAAAACCCTCAGACCCCCCCCCCCAAATAACCAAAATAAAAAACACAACAGTGCAAATATAACAAAAAGGCAGTCAGTACTGGGGGAGAGAGAGTGCATTCAGTTTCCCTTAAAACTTACATTTTATTTTAAATCTTATTCTTTATATTTATATCATTTTACCTTTTTTGTTAATAGACTGTATGTAGAAAAGATGGAGACAAAAATAGTTTTCTGAGCTATGAAAAAATTAAGTTATTACAGGCACGTTAACTGTTTCATTCTAGAAACATCGCTGTTTCACAGGTTGGACATTCAGCAGCTGAGCTTGAAAACATTCGTTGACCTCAACAACTAGATCTCTCTTTGTTGAGAAAGACGGGCCATGGTGATCGTGCTAAAATGCAAATTACAGTGAATTCTTCCCGTGATAATTCATGCAGGCTTGCATCACTGGTTTGGGTTCTCCATCGGCAGTTCCTTGCTTCCATATTCCTCAAAGGAAGTCAAATCTCCAGTTGACTGAGATTGTGAGGCAGTAGGGGAATGTGAAGCCCATCTTGAAGGTGGGCGCCGATTTGCTGGTCTCTCTGGCCGTGAGAAGCAGGATTCTAGGGACGGAGCTAGTGCGGAACAAGGTAGTTCCTTTGCAGAAAACAGATGGAAAAAATATTAGTAACTTGTATACTGCCCATTTACATGTGCAAAAAAACCAAATGATAACTAAGCATCTTGTGAGAGGGAACAAAACCAAGCAGCACACTTTTCTGCACACAAAAATATCTACATTTACGTCTGTGACTGATGGAACAGAAAAGGAAAGAAGAAAAGAGAGAAGGTTTTGGTGAACTGAAGCAGTTGACAAACTTCCGTTTGCTAATATTCCTTGGACTACAAGAAAAAGAACTGAAAGATATATTTGCATGATAATTCAATAAACCCCACTATCCATCACATTGCTTCAAAATGCTAAACTGGGAGCACAGTGGCAGGTATTTCATTTGCAAGTGAGGTGAAAGGCAGGCACTCACTCATTCCTCTGCTTCAGAGGTCAGACTGAAATGCAGGCAAGACTTGCTTAGCTGGAGAGTACTAAGCATGGGACTAGTTACTGCTTCCAACCACGTTAGAGAGGAGACTTGCTTAACAACTTGAACTGAATATCTACAACGTATCAATCCTTGTTGCCAACTGACTGCGCCTGAGTTACAGGAATTCAGTGGTACTGTAGGTTAAAGATGGATATCCACAATTAAAAAAAGGATGAAAATCTGCAGGGCTGAAAATTTAATTTGCTACAACATCTTCTCACTGCAGCAGGATCTGTAGGCCTTCTATGCAAGTAGAGACAAACAGCACTTGTGATTTTTCACACCGGCACCCTATTTATATTTAAAAGTTGATAATTACTTCTAATATTGATAGACTTCTCCCACAGAACAGATAGATTTCATGCATGTTTTGCATGCCCATTACATCAAGTTGACTGATTACTTGAAGCGTGGCTGCCTTGTGCTACCAAAGCAAAAATCTTCAATTTCTGAGGCTTACTGAATAGCTTAGAAACTATAAAAGCAAATCAGCCAAGTTTGTCAACATATAGAAATGTATACACTGAAGAGAGATCGCTGTAAAGGGTGAAAGAGTTATGTGCAAGTTACTATAATAAAATCTGAATACAAACTGGCAAAATATGAAGGCAGAGCTTATAAATCAAATGATGCAAAGGAAGAGCTAACGAATGATAAGCCAAAAAACCCAAAAACAAAACTAAAATACCAGTAGAGCAATAAATAGGAAGTAAAAAATTTAATATCATGCCATGCTATGTATGGAGAGAGAGAGGAAAGTGACTAAGAAATATTGAATTAGGTAACATGATATGATACGCAAGATGATGTAATACAGAAGTATCTCAGACAATAAAATGGGAAGGAAGATGAATGTTGTGGAACAAGAGAGCCAGAGGACATCAGACTACCTGTGTGTGCGGCACATACATATGTAGGTTGTGGAGGAGAGTATCACTAGAGCTCAGCAAGCCTCTGAGAAGGGCCAACCCCTAACCTTTACACAGTAGGCAGCTAAAAGTGTGATCAGTAACACCACATTACTGTTTAAGATCATGTTCTATTGAGATGCCCTCAGCATTTCTGGAGAGCAGTACTATATTGTGAATGACATAAGTGCTGGTTAGCAAAGAGCCCTACGATCACCTGCAGACATACACATTTGTACTACAAACTTAAAAACAACTCTCTGTTAAAACAACATTAAGATTGAAGTATAACTCAATACTAGTAAGGATACTGCCTCTGTGTCCTTACTTCACCTTATCCTGTTGTGCCTAAGGAATACACAGTATGTCGTACTGTGCTGAGACTTTCTAACAGAAGTCCCTATGTGCACCAATACCTACAGGAGGCACAACAGGATGAGCTGAGACTGTATTTTTCTGGGCTTGTGTCTCTATTGAAATAGCAGCTTTTAATTACATTTTTCTAGCGTTGTTTGCTTTTAGCAAACCGAGAGGGAGTCAATATTATGGCAATGGTAAACAATTTTGGCTATCTATGTAATATAGCCACAGATGTTAGTCAGCTTTGACAGAAAGGCAGGGTTAAGTCCTCCTCATTCTTATTGGTGATATATACATGTACAGCCCAACACACATTGCACAAGCAAGTCCTGGTGCTTCAGGGCACACAGGTAACTGGCAGCACAGTCTTTTAATGTGTTGGCTGAAAAATTAATCTTTTCTAGGAGTCATGATAACATGCACATTAATCCTAATTATCGGTCTATGCTCTTAGAATGCGTGAAGGAAATGAAAGAATTAAAAGAACACTGCCAAAATATTATTTTTAAAAATCTAAATTTCATGCAACTACCATCGATCATTAAAACTGTAATTTATAAAAATGACATTTCCTTTTGGTTATTTATTCTGATAATTGATTGTTCATGTTTCTAAGCTTAGATCATAAAAATGGGCTAGATAATTTCAAATTTTTGTTTCTAGTCAGTTTCACTTTTAGATTGTTGAAAACACTACAGGGTTGTGAGTATTTGTTGGAAAAGTATTGCCATTGAAAATTGGAGGGAGGAAGGGAGGGAGGAAAATTGGAGGGAATCATGGATACATTTATATTGGTCCTAGGTTTTGTAAAAGCTTATATTCACAGAATTTAAATTTTGGCCTACATTTGACCTGACAGTGTCCATTTAAATCTCAAGGAAGCTAGTGGGAGCTATCAATGTTCATGTCCAACATAATGATGGCAGAAGGCAGAATAGGCCAATCTTTAAAGTATACTATTCCAAGTCAGAAAGAAACATTTCAAGGGCAGAACTGTATAGGAATCAGCTGCTATTGGATGTTCTTGGCTACCTCAAGTATTGTAGTTGTTATTGCTACTTACATATCTCCACTAGCTCAAAGTTTCAAAACTAAAGCTTTCAGTCAGTTGTGGAAACAAGGTAGAAAGAACTTACAGCAGTGAGGCAGGCAGGGTTAGAGTCCCCAGGGGGCAGTTAGTAAGACAGTTTGGTTCTGGACAGGATAGAAAAAAGAAAAAGAAAAAAAGAAAGCAAATAGGTTGGACAGTTGTTTTTTTTTAAGTTAAGATGTATACTCAGAAAGGAAGAGCTCATCAGACGTCACTACTGCTCATATCATGTTACCAGATGTCATGGGAGGGCTAAGAGAAAAGACTCTAACAATCAGATTTAGAGAACAAACCAACCAACCTTGCACTGTCTTAGAAATGGACATAGCATTAAAGAATCCAAGCATTCCTTCTAAGTGGAGAAAGATATATGCTATCCTTTGACAATTCATATTTAGGTGAGGGAAAACAATGTTACCATGAAGGAGGAATACTGCAGGGTTGTTTTTTCCTTCGTTTGATTTTAAGTGAGAGAATATCTGTAAATTCATAACAAAGAAAAACCCACTGATGTTTTATGTTACTCTGAAGCCATATAAGGCTTTGATAGATATTTGCTTCACCCTTCCTTCTTAGTCCATTTAATGACAGTAAAAGGGAGGCTCAGCTGAAGTAAAAGCACTTTACTCTGATGCCATCTTCCCTCCGCCCAATTCCTGAGTGGTTCAGCTGGGTATGTTCAGCAATTACTCAGCCATTAAGAACAGAGGTGGAAAGATTAGGTTTCTTGCTGGATATGCCTTCCAGGAGTGTTTTCTCTTCTTCAGCCCCAGTATGATAATGTGACCTATATAATGCTCTAAGTACCTGCCAGGCTCAGAAAAGGAATCTTCATGTCACTTTTTTGTGTCTAACCTGCTAAAGTTATCAATGGCAATATTTATAAACCCCACGACTACCTGCTACAATAGTGGTTTAGTGAATTAGCAGGATAAGGCACTGGTAGGCCAAATCTGGTGGTGGATATGAATTTGCTTGTAAGCAGCTCTGAGCAAGTTAGAATGCAAACAGAGCTATTACCATTGTGTGTAGCTAGATATTGAAAATAAATTCCAGCGTTTCAGCAGAAATGTAAAAGGAAATAACTGCAACTCCAGAAGTTCAAACAAAAAAAGCTGCCAACTGGTGCTCCATGCAGGTTTTAAAGTCATTAATTACGCCTCAGGAAATTCTGCACCACTGCGCAATGCTGAATTTTGCAGAAATTAATGTTGTGTGTGCAGAATTTCCTTTCTCCCACAGAAATGGGCTGCAGTGCTGCTGGCTGCCACTAGGGACCGCTGGACCTGGCAGAGCCCAGCTCGCACATAGAAGACACGGGCGGGGAGGAAGGGGAGGGAGAAGAGTTGAGGGAGACAGAGGGTTCCTGGCAGCTGCAATTCCCAGCACACCCTGAGGGAAGGAGACAGCGGTGCGCAGGAATCTCCTGGAACCTGGGACCAAGCATGAGGCAGAGAAACAGGGACTGGGTTGTCATAGGGGTTTCTTTAACTCTCTAATCTTGGGGGAATTTTTGTGTGTGTCTGTATTGTTACAGACATACTTGCTGACTGGTATTTTGAAATAAATTACCAAAATAATTGAAACTGGTGTGATTATGTAGTGTTATTTTGACAAATAAAATGTGCATAATTTTAAAATATTATGCACAGAATTTTAAATTTTTTGGCGCAGAATGTCCCCAGGAGTAATTAATGTATCATGCCATGACTACAAAGAAGGGAATGGTCTCTTTGGTGTGATGGTCACTTCTATTGGCTGGAGATAGGTAAGTAAAGAAGAGACACCGCAAAAATCCTACACAGAGAGGTGGTGGCAGCAGCAGCACTGACATGGCATTTCACTCAGCATAGCATGCCTTCTAGGTGAGGCTCAGACATATGTGGACAGTGTAATCCATAAGTAACCCAAGGCATATTCAGATCCTAAACTTATTTACAGCTTCGTTTCCAACAACAAATCAACATTCCACAAACATGTCTCTTTAAAACCCCACCACATTTTGGAAAATTAACACATCTGAGTGAAGCTCACAAAGTTACCCCTTCAGGGGAACAGCGCACGTTCCTGGGAGGGGATGGGACGCTATGGCTGTAACCTGTGCAGCTAGCAACTAATCCCCTGTCAAAACCAAATGTTTACTCAGTGCCAGACTATGAGTGGGCCTTGCAAAGGGGAAGCAAGAAGCTTCCCCTCCGCTGTGTGTGGCTGTGTGAGAGCCTCCCATGCACTCCCCCAGTCCCTGCATTCTGGGACGCACAGGGGGCTGCTTCCGTCTACCACTTCCCTGGAGAAAAAGATGCTCAACAGAAGGTATAAAAGGGTGGGAAAGAGGCAGTCTCACGGCTTTACCTCCTCTGCTCCTCATGAGGCTGGTGCACTGAGGGAGCAGATGGAATACATTGTGCAACCCCTGCATGTGGGGAAGCCCCAGAAAAAATTGTGCCTGCCTGAGGCGGTGTCTCTCTGGTGCCTCCCTTCCCCTGGGGTGCTGTAATTCTGCATCACTCCCTGCACAACGCTGTGTGTAAATGACACAATCTAACTCTTAAAAGGGACATGGTCCCTGGAATGGCTCTGAGGCCTGACATCCTAAGAGTTGGTCAATGGGCATCATTTTGGTTTTGAGAATTTTCAAAGAGCTGCAGTCGTCTGCCATGAGCATTGTGATTATCTGATAAATCGCATCAGGTATGGCTATCACCAGACACCATACCCATGTTTTGAAGTTAGTTACTTTTGCCAACAGCAATTTGTGGTGATGTGGCACAACTTCAGCTTTTATATACTGGAAATTTGTTGTGACATTTCAAAGGTACACATGGAATTCCAGAGTTTTCAATGATAACTTGAAAGCAAAGCTGAGGTGAAGCTGTGAGAGTACAACACATATTTTTACAAATGTAATTATATGGGAACAGTAATCCATCAGCTATACTTCTGGTTTTCAAATAAACCAAAAAAATATATACATGGCCAAGATAGTCCAAGACAGCAAAGCGGCTTTCTCCACTTTTGTTTATTCTGAGGTACGTGCACACTTCCATTGATTTTTACAGATAATGCAAAAATTGTTTGTGTGTCTCTCTCTCTCCACACATACACTCTCTCTTTCTCTCTCTCTGTCTCTCTCACTTATTTCAATTTAAACATAAAGGGCACCGACATGAAAGATCTAGATGCTCTGTTATCAATTGAAAATATGTCCAATAACTATTAAAAACAAAACAAGAGCAAACTTCACTCATTTAAAACAACCAGTCACAGAAAGAAAAATTGCAGGACAAAATCTCCCACCACTCAGATCCCCAACACCTCCCTCATCCCGCTCTAAATGCCTGTTTAGAAGAACAGAGATTATGGCATGCCCTGAAAGTCAACAAATTGGTGCTATTTGGGGCCATGCAAAGGAGTGAATTCCAAAATAGAGGGGCCCTGATGATAAGTACCCTGCTAGCTGCTCCCCCTCTTATATACCCAGGGGACCTCTAGCTTGAGCACCTTCACTGACCTGAGAGAGGCCACAGGAGACAGGACAGATTAAGTAAGACCCAGACCATTAGGATTTTAACAGGTCAACATCAGCACTTTAAACTCCACCCAGAAACCAAGAAGCAGTCAGTGCAGATAAAATGAGAACACTGGTGTCACATGCTCAGGGTGAGATACTCCACCTAACAATGGGGCCACTGCACCAGTTGCCACTTCCAAACGGATGTAGCTCTTATAGAGCACATTCCAGCAGTCCTAGCTAAAGGGATAATCATGGAAGCAAAGTCCAAGTCCGGGAGGAAAGGTCACAACCCCCTGACCACAGCAAGGTGGAGAAAAGCTGTCCTTGACTGCTGCTATTTGATGGTAGCCAGGAATCTAACCAGACCCCAACTTGAGAATTTTGTCGACAAATGTAGACAAACAGCCATAATAAGGCAGGGGTAGGAGGGCAACAAAATTTCAGTTGAATTCTCTGGTTGATTCCCCTAACCCACCATAATAATCTCTTTTTTATCTGGACTGAGTCTTGGCCAGCTAGTTCTCATACATACCTCAGACTCACACAGACACTGAGGAAGGCACTCAACCACACACACCTCAGGCTGGACAAGATAAAGGTATAGAGCTGGACGTCATCTGCAAACTGAAAACACTTCCGCCAGTATCTCCTCACTAATTCTGCTATTGGTCTCACATACACATTGAACTAGAGAGATAACAGCACGGACACCTGAGGTGACGCAAGAGAGAAACCCTTGGGGCAGAAGAGCAAATATGCAATATTGCCTTCTTGGTACTCCCTAACAGAAAGGAATGAGGCCACCTAAAGGCAGGTCCCACCAAGCATCGCAGAAATGTCAACACCACCTCATGATCCATTGTGTAGAAGGCAGCTGAGAAATCTAGTAGTAGCAGCATGGAGACCTGGGAACAGATCCTCCAGTCCACCGGAACATCATGCCACTTTTGCAACTCCCTAGTCCTGGGGCTGGCCAGGGGCCAGTTCAGCCACTGGTTCAGCCGTCTGCACCACTTAGACCAGACAGAGTGTCTCTAAATTGCACCCAGCTGCCTATGATCCCAAGAAGGCATTCCAGCAGCTGGGAATGCAGAGGAGCACTGGCTATTGGAGTGACATAAAGGGGCCAGAGAATCTTGACTACTTGTTTTTATCCATCACCAGGAGACAATCACTGACCAACATGACAGTGCTGTACCCAGGTTAGAACCCAAGCTGGCAAGGGATGTTAGATAATAGTTAATAATTGAGCTTTAGTCTGTCTTTGCACACCACCTTGATCTATGTTGTACACTCTCTTTGGCTGTAGCTGGAGATCTGACCCATGATGTTTATGCATATCTGCTGGGATACATTATGAATGGTACATTTTTTAGACAGCTGAGTAAAACAGCAATAGGTATTTCTTCACTGTAATGGTAGGTTTATGCTTTGACCAATCAATTTTCACAATAATTTTGCAAGGCTACAGTAGTAAATTTCCAAGCTTTGTGTTATTTATTGACTTACATAAACACAGAATCTACACAGCAGAGCCAAGTTTATTCAGAGATATCCACAAAAGTTACAGTAAAGTCACTCCTGTGGGAAGGAGAGGGAGGGAAATTAAATGTATGTACTGTTCTCTTCATCTGACTTGTTAAAACCAATTACTCATTCTTGAACAGAAATGTTATTACCCTTTCTTCCAAGATAATATTTACATTCCCTCAAAACCTGCCGGGCCTAGCACATCTGTATTTTCCAATGTGATAGGTAACTCTTACTCCTGGTATTCTGGGGAGAGCCACTAGCATATGTCAGCTTTATTCTTTAAAGCATACGTTTACTTAAGTAATATTTTAAAACATAATCTACTTAGATTGTAAACTTTTTGGGGTAGGGACCACATTTTTATTGCGTGTTTGTACAGTGCCTAGCACAACAGGTCCGCAACTGAGGCTTGCAGGAGATACCACAATACAAATAAAATAATAATAAACTAATTATAATAACAATTACTAATAAAAGAACTAATAAGATATTTCCTGAAAGAAAAGAATAATTAATTATAGAAGGGGAAAAAAAACTCATTACCTCAATGGACCCTGGTTCTACTTTGAATATTTCTCCTGTGCTGTTGTCATTGCTAAGACTCGGTGGGCTGCGTGAAGCTAGCCTTTTCTCTTCCTTTAAGGCATGTTCCAAAAGTTTCTTATTCAAGATCCTGGCAGCATTTTCTGTAAGCGTATACCCCGGAGGAGCAGATAAATCCTGCCTGATACTTGTTGCCTCAGACTCTTCTTCCTTTTCCATCTCTGCACCCAAACGGAGAGGACTGGGTGACCGGCCACGGGCACTTGTGCACATTTCCTGCATGGGACCCAGTTCTGATCTCGGTTCTGCTGACCTAGATCGGCTGCTAGACCTGGTGCATTTTTGGAGGGTCTCTTGAACAACAGGGGTATGGTCAATAATATTGAACAAACTGGAGAGGCCATCATTGATGGTGGTATGAACTGGGCTCTCCCTTGTAGTAGTTGACCTAGCCCAAGCAGACTCACTGAATCCTTTCTGAGGTGTGCCTGGTAAAGTCCGGTTATTTGGCTGATCTGTTTTTGGGAGGATTTTTCTTTGTAATTTTGGAGAACCATATTTGGGAGAACAGCACGTGCGTTCAAACTTGGCCTGGACCTTTTCGATGGCAGGGGCTACCTGCCTGCTCCTTAAACTTCTTGATGGTGATGAGATTGGTGTGGAGCCCCCCTTTGGTGTCAGACACTTGTGTGGACTGCTGGTGATGCTGCGCAAGGTTTCTGTCTGTAAGCCAACACTGATTGTCTGGGTGGTCTGTGTCCCTGTAGTTCTTATACCATTGGTTTGACAAGCTATGTCCTTAAACTGAGGCTCTGTCGAATTAGAGTTAGAACGTATTGCATTTCTGACAGAGTAAGCTACTTCCTTCATATCGTCACTCATGTTCTTGGACAGTTCCAGGCTCTGCAAGGATGAGGCAAAACCCACAGCAGTGCAAATAGGATGCTCAATAGGATGAAGACCACTTTCCAAAAAATCTTTATGGTGTTTGGTGAGATCACAAGACCATCTCCCAAACACATCTGAGGAAGCACCTTTTGTCTCACCCACACTCCCTTTAGCTTTGGTCACAGAAAACAAAAAGTCTGGCTCAACCTGTTTTTTCACTCCATTACCAGCTACTGCTGAGTTATCAAGCCTACGGATAACTGGCGGACTGTGAAAGACCTTAACCCCCATTTTTTCTGTTACAATGTGACTCCTCAGTGGCTGCTTCTGGCAGGGCTCTGGGTTCGTCATGGTATTGGTTGTCATAGTAACACTGGTGGTAAGGTACCATGATGATGCTTGGAATGGATCTGAAGTTGAATCACTTCTTACTTTCCCATTTTCTGTCCTTTCTGCCCAGGCTTCTGCAGGCTTTTCTGTAACTCCACTATGGATCCTGGTGTTACTATAATCCCAGTTTTTGTTGAACTCTTCAATGTATTTCAGATCATCAGGGGACAGAGGAGGTGTTATATCCTCCTTACTACTAGATGAAGGCAAGGTCTTTTCAGGAAGGAATGGAGAAATATCCATCAAACGGTGGAATTCTGACATGGAGGAAACAGACACTGCCCTGAGGGAAAAAAACAAAACATAAATTAAATAATTGAAAACCCTTATAGAAATATTTCTGCTTTAAAACAGAGGGAAAATTAATCCATATAACCAGCTCACATTCAAAATCTATTTATTAAAAGTTCCCTTTATTGCTTTTTGAATTGCTGCATAATGCAAACATTTTCTCAAGAACTACTGCTTGGTAAAGGTTTAAAATATGCAGCTTTACAACAGTTTTCAATATATATTATCCATGAAAAATGTATCTTTACAACACTATGACACACATTTGTAAGGCTGCAAATAGCAGAAAAGTACAAAGAGAGGTGCTGAGTATCCTTAACTTTCAGTGAAGCCAGTGAGCCCTCACAGGCACCTGAGGTTGCAAACACTTCATAGCTGGTGCTTGGCACCTTATAGGATCAGGTCTAGAGGCTGTCATATTTACCTAGTTCGGTGAGTTCAGCTTATGCTGCAACTTAGTGAAAGTGAATATGAGTGGTTAGAGAAACTATGAGAAATTTCAAAGAATTCTTGGGTTTCCATAAAGTTTGTTAGTTTATACAATTTAAAGCATCTAATTGAATCTTCCTATTTACTGGACTGTAAGGAATATTGTAAAACACTGGAATCTTTCTAGATCAGTGGTTTTCAACCTGTGGTCCATGGACCCCTGGGGGTCCACAGACTATGTATAGGATTTCCAAAGGGGTCTGCACCTCCATTTGAAATTTTTTAGGAGTCCACAAATGAAAAAAGGTTGGAAACCACTGTTCTAGATAAAAGGGACTATATAAAAATGTAAATCACCATAATTATCTATGCAAACCCAATGAGCAAACTCAAACTAGATGAGCCACCCAGGATTTTAAAAAGCGATGAGATTTATAGAGCAATGTTATAGTGGTTTAAACAAATCTGTTGTGAATTTTTTAATCAAGACTAGGGCCAGATTCAATGTTGGTGTATGTTGCAGCTCCGCTAACTTCAGAGGTAAATCTACTTACACCAGGGCTTAATTTGGCCCAATTTATTTAGTCAAGAAAGAGTAGAACCATACTGAGACAAATTAATCTCTGAGTAAATCCACTAATCTGGTTCCGAGGCAGCAAAGCTATATACTACCTTTGTTAAGGGCTTGCGGCAAAGCCCAAAATCTCATCACCTGGATGTTTGGTGCTTTTCCTGTCAGTTTTACTCACCTTTGAAGATTTCCCTTGTGCGTTTCTTCTTCCTGGAAAAAAAAAAAACCAGTTACTTCTGAACCTTTATAGAGGACATAATAGCAATATTTTGCACCTGTAGGGCATTTTGTCATTTGTCTCTGGGTAGTTCCACAAGTTCTTGAAAATCCTTTTTCAAAATGACAGACTTCTTCCTGGATAGGGTATTTGTGAGGGGTATGTGTGGATATTCTTTCGTTAATACACATGTATGAATGCTATCATTCCCAGTAGAATCAATGGGATCACTCATATCAGCGATTATACCCCAAACCTAAAGCATTCTTAAATGTTTATAGTCCAACTTATCACAGAGAACAATGAGCTTTAAATGACCTTTCTCCACAATTAAAAATTCAAGTTCTGGATCACATCTGCATGAGTGAAAAACAGAGACCTAGCTGTGCTGAGATAAGAGACAAAAATGTAGTCCTTTGACATAAGATTTCATTACAAATTCTCCAGGCACTAACAAATGCTATCAGTTGAAACTCATTAAACTAGTTATATTAAATATGTGGGAAGACTATTACTTGTTTCATAAGGAAATACCTACAGATAGCTCACAGGATTAAGATGCTGTTACAGCAATTATTCCCTAGTGACAATTTTCATAATCAGCTTTTTTAAGCTCATACTTTCCTGATGCAGTTGGTCTAGAGCTATTGTTTTAACTATTTAGATTTCCAATAAATTATACAAAATACAAGCCAGGTAACAAAAATGTACAAATTCAGGAACAAAAAACTTTTAGTATTAATGGCTTTAATCTGACCCCAGGAAAACCAGCACTTTTCCAAGAACAATACTACTCCTAAAAGTGACTAGTCAAAACCAGCACCCTTTGATTCAAGAAATCTCATTCCTGTATGTATATCCTCAGTTGTATCTGAGGACTAGGTGCCTGATTCTCCATTCTCTTATACTGGGGTCAAGGAATGGAGAATCAGGCCCTCCGTTTTTACTGACTTTTATTGCTGTTAGTACTGCAAAGCCAATGCAGCTAAGAGAGAGAGAGAGAGAGAGAGAGAGAGAGTGTGTGTGTGTGTGTGAGAGAGAGAGAGAGCTGCTTATTAAGCTCCACTCAGTTACACCTAAGGAAACCTGCTGAAGAAAATGAGTTTGTACAAGTTTCATTAAAACATAATTTGAAAACAAGGAGGCTGAACAAAAGTCACTGAGGGTCTAATTTTACATGCAGAACTTTTATTAATGGCAGCGAAGGGAGAAAATGGGGAGTGGGATCCAAAACCACTTGACTCACAGAACTGACTGCTGAGGTTACAGCACTGGAAATAGGAAAAAATGTTTTTTTGCTTGTAATCTGAGCACATATGAAATGAGCCACCCAGAGAAAATAAACCGGGAACCCCACCACAACAGCTATATAGTTACATTTTTTCCCATGGAGGAAAATTAAATACTATATGTGTGTACATGTGCACCTTCCCACAGACACACAAGCATTTATAATTTCAGAAAAATATTCTTATATTTCCTAAATCATTTATCCTTCTTCCTGTTCCTTCCAACCAGCCTGATGTTTTGTTGGTCTGTTAAGCAACAATTTAATTGCTGGCATGAGATCACATTTTGAATACCTTTAAATTTTTTAACAAAGGCTTGGAACAATTTTCCACAAGCTTCAAAAACCCAACTGAAGTTACATGGTGAAGCCAAATAGCTTTGTGAGGTAAAATAGGGGGCTCATGGTTTGACTTACCTAACAAACATGTTTCCAGAATGGCCGAATTGCAAAAGCAGTCTCTATGTATGTGCCTGCATTTTTGGATGTGAAAGTTTCTGTTCACCTGTTAGCTACAATTTGTACACGCAAACAGCATTTACATGCTGAAAACAGTATTCAGATGTCTAACTGCCTGACCTATGTACACAAATCTGAGTTTTCAGGAATGCAGAAAGTTGTCTGTTACAAAAGCTGCAATTTGAAAACTGCAAACAATATAGAAGCTGTTGTCACCCGTCTTTTCAAGATCTGTTGCATATTTGTTTTGTAATATCAATTAACATGCAAAGAGAGACTAAAAAGGAAGATTTTAATTCTTTGGTGCTTCAGTGTTTTTGTAATTTCAAATGAGATAGTAAACTGTACAGTTGTGGCACCTAACAGTTTCCTAGCGATCACCAATATAATATGTAGTTTTGCATGCAAGTTTGGCTTAGCCTAAAGTAACCAGAACGTATTGTTTCTGATGGAAACCATGGAGGCCAAAGGGATGTTACCCTGGCCTACTATAAGGTAATCTCATTGGGTCAAATCCTGGGTCTATTGAAGTCAACTGGAGTTTTGCTACCATCTTCAGTGGGGCCTGGATTTCACCCATTGTGTCCTAATAATTTCCTTCGTCATTGCTCTTTGTTATGAGACTCTGGAACTCCCTGGATGTTATGCTGAGGTATCAGAGCAAGGGACTTTTAAAGATCAACAGTTACTTAGGACTCCTTCATATCCTTTCTAAACAATCAACATTACCTCTTGATAGCACTTACTGTTTTACTGATGTTTAATGGCACTTTAAGATAGTTTTTGACAATGAAATTGTTTGACCTGAGCGCCTGTCAAAATAGAGCTCCTGCCCCTTTTAAAACAGGAAGAGCTTTAAATCCTTGTAACTCCTTGCATAATCAAAAATAAACAATGATCTATTTCTAACTCTTCAACTCATTCCCCTGGCCCAAGAATCAGGAAATTCTTACGGGCCTTCTGGTTTCTTTAGACTGGCCTGACTAACCTCCAATTATATCCAGTGATCAACACCAACCCAATCAGCTCATAACAAGAGGCAACGTTAAAATTCAATCAAACTCACCACCAAATTACTGCAAGGAGTGTCTAATAAAGCCTCCCCCTTCACATAGCATGACAGCTATAATGATTACAGTATAATTGAAAACATGATAGGAATAAACAAACATACTTCAGTTAAGCAAGTCAAGAACTTCTCCCGCTCCAATCTCTGAGGCCGAGGCTCATCAGATTCATCAGGAGAATCAAGAGACAATGAATCGAGAAAGAGGTTTTCTGTGGCAGTGCACCTATCACTTTCCTTCAGCTTCGACAGCGACTGATCATCAAACTGTATGGCATCTGAATCAGAATAGGACCTTGCCCCCATTGGATGAGGCACATAAAGGTTTCCCTGGGTTGAAAATGGACGAAGGCTACTCTCCTTCTGGTCACAAAGAATGCTGTCTCCTTTTCGTGTGCTCACTTCTTTTTGAAGCTGAAAAAAGAGCAAATTAAAATTGAAGTTAGCATGGATTATTTGCAGTAGCTCAACACCTCTGTCTTTTCTGTAGAACTTGGCCTTCTGAGACTTTGGCCCTTCACTGTGGACTTTGCAGCTCAGGGAAGTTTCATTTGACTTGACAACTTCCAAAATATTCAAGAGAAGTGAACAGGTTTATACCATTCACTGAATGTACAATGCAGAGAATGAAGGATTCTACAATAGGGAAAATGCAGCATCTTACCATGAGAGGACACTTGAATGCAAGGGACCAGAGAAAAAGTGGAGGAAAATCCACATCAAGAGCCAAACCCATGTATATTTTCAACAATATTTGATTCTGCATTGCAGCTTGCAGTTAGCTCTCCACAAACCACACATTTAGAACTTAATAATTTTAACTGGTTAATTGCGAAAATTATATTATTTGCCAAAATTCAGAAATTATTAAAGGGATCAAACCAAAAGAATTTTTTTTTACATTACCATGATAGTATCTGGAACAGAACAAATAGAACAGGATACAAAATAAAGGTTTGCAGCAATCAAAGACTGACATGGAGCTGAGAAACTCAGGAATTTCCTTGGAAGCAATCCAGATATGGCACTCAGAGGAAAGTAGTCTTAGGGTACATTGACACTTCAAGCTGGACATGTAATTCCCAGCTCAAGTAGACATACCTGCACTAGGGCTGAGTGGGCTAGTGTGCTAAAAATAGCAGGGTAGCCACGGAGGCGCATGTGGTTAGCTGTCCTGACTGTGATCCCACCTGAGTCAGTAGGAACATATTTGAGGTGGTTAGCCTCTTATGCTGCCCACATCACCATGGCTACCCTGTCATTTTTAGGGTACATCTTCTCAAGCTGGAAATTATACCTCCAGTTTGAAGTGTGGATGTACCTTCAGTTCGGACCTCGGCGTATCACTGCTTGGCTCTGACGAAACTAACACTACAGTATGTGTTCATCTCCAAATAGGGAGCTGTTCCCAAGATTCTGAAATCTTGTCCTTTGTGTTTTTAAATGCTCTTTTTAAAACAAACAAAAAAACCACTATTTGAAATCTGAATTTAAAAAAAAGCAAGGCAAAGGGCTTATCTACAGTGACAGCGCTGCAGTTGTAGCTGCGTCACTGTAACGCTTAGTGAAGACGCTGCCTACGCCGAGGGAAGAGCTTCTCCCATCATCATATGTATTCCACCTCCCCGAGAGGCAGTAGCTATACTGATAGGAGAAGTCCTCCCATCGACTTAGCGCTGACTACACCGGCATTTTCCACACCCCTGAGTGATGCAGTTATACTGACCTAAATTCGTAGTGTATACCAGGGCAAAGTCTGGAGTTAATATCATAAGTTCATAAAGTGTAAGGCCAAAAGGGATCAGTAGAACATCTAATCTGACCTCCTGCAGAACACAGGTCCTTAAATGTCACACAGTTACCCCTGTATTTAAATTTCTCTCACTACCATATCCCAAAGAAATGTAATTATAAGCTCCAGGAGTGTTCTGAAGTTCCATCAAAATAATCATGATTGTCTTCTGACTCAATAATATGAGGGCTGCCCCTTGTTAGCAATCTTCAGTCTACACTCTAGATCTAAACCGTGAAAATTCCTTTTAACAAAGGATTAGAACTAGATTTTCAAAACTATGTGGAACTACTGCATGGCTAAAAAAGACAAGGTGAGCACACTACAGGATTGTCAGAATACTAGTTAAGGACTAAGGCATGCAAGGCATGTTCAGAGAAGGTGCATATGTGCATGAGAACCATTAAAGTGACTAGTCTGTACTTCTCAAAAATGGACGGGGAACGGGTGGAGCCACAAATATGGATGAACTAATGACATTTTCAAAAATTAATAGCGTAGGCAACTTTCATTGCAGTTGTAACTGTAACATGACTAAAAATGATATTTCCAAAAACAAGGAATTCCAGCAGGAATATCACTTGTAACTCATATTTGCTGCTAAAACTGCCTGAAAAGGTTTGGATAAGAAGGCTTTTTAGGAAGTCCATGAGGCAAATAAGCTACAGGTGGAATTCATTAGGTAGGAACAGAGTACTGGGTATGTAATATTCAATGGAGGACTTCAAGCTTAAAAAGTTTTCAATGCACATGTGAATAAAAAAGAAATTTTGGAGCTCAGTGAGTGAATTTGAGATGATGAATACCGAAATTCCATACAGCACCTGTCGTGTCAAAAAATCTTTCTGTACCAGATCCTAAGGTTCTTAATTTTTACTTAGGCAAAACCTCTCATTGAAATAATGGGAGTTCTGCTTATTTATAATTTTCAAGACCAGAAGGAACCACTCTGATCGTCCAGTCTGACCTCCTGAATAGCACAGACTATTGGCCTTTCCCAATATAATTCCTAGAGCATAACTTTTAGAAACACATTCAATCTAGATTTAAAAATTGTCAGTGATGGAGAATCTACCATTACACTTGATAAACTGTTCCAATGATTAAATACTCTCACTTATTAACGTATGCCTTATTTCCAGTCTGAATATTGTGTTATACCTGCTAGACTGAAGAGCCCTATGATGGAATACACAAACCTGTCACTGGGCAATAAAGGATTAAGGAGCTAGTCTTGGCTCAGTCAGCCCCACCACAACTGCAAGAGATGCACAGACTGGAGGAGGAGGTGGTAAAGGGAAGCAGAACAGCTCACTTGGGGGCAGAGCAGGGAAGAGAGCAGATCTGCACCTTGCAGCTCCTGAGAGCAAAGCTGAGGGAAAGCAGGATCTCTCCCTACAACAACTGCTCAAAGGTCTCCCATGAGGGAAGGGAGGACCCGCTTTAGATGCGCCCTGAGAGGGAGGCATCCCCCTCCTCCCCAATATGGACACACTAATTCCCCTTCTTTTGTTTATGGACTACCACAGTAGGGGAGAGATTTGGAACGAACCTGGCTGAGGGTCACGCCACAAGAAGAGGCAGCTGCCACGCTGAGAGAGAGGGAGCCACAACACCACACATGGCCACAAGGAGGTGCCAAGCAGTGAGCTGACCTCCTGCACACCTACTGCACAGATGGCGAACTTTGGACAATCTTGGGAGGACTGGGGTAGGAGTGGCTCAGGGAGGGCACCCTTAAGTCACTCCTGGCAGTCAGATCACTGATGGCCCTCACAGGGCCCTGGGCCAGAGCTTAGTGGAGTGGGAGGGCCCAGGCTCTCCTATCAACTCCCCCACCCTGCAGTTTGAAGGGCCTAAGCCCTGACCACTAGGCAGTGCTCTCCATGAACGAAGACCATCACAAGCTCATTATTAACTATTTGTCCCCCATTGTAGTGAGGCAGAGTGGCCTCCCCCTGGACTGGAGAGCGAGGGATCACTACACTCCCCTGGCTGACGGGGTCAAATCCACCCCACCCCCCTCACCGTAAGTAAAAGGACAGGACAGGAAATATAAAGGGAGGGCCCTGCAGCTCAGCTGAGTGGGAGCCAGCAAAGGAGACGGACTCCTCAGCTCTGCTGTGGCACCTTGGAGCTGAATCTGCGCTCTGAAGCACCCTGACCCTGGAGGAGACGGACCCAGATGGGGAGTTGCCAGGACTACCGTCCACTGCGTACCCAGAGGAGCCCGAGGACCTGTGGATTTCAGAAGTATCAAACCCTGGGGAGGTAGGAAGTAGCCCAGGGGCAGCTGACAACTGTTTGGCTCTGTGGCTGATTGCCTCTATGTCGGTGTTTTGTGACTGCATCCCCACTGACTGAGTGGTGGACCTCTCCACCACTGATAGGGCCCTGGGTTGGGACATGGCGAGTTGGGTGGGCCCACGTCCCCCTGCTACCCCACCCCTGGGGTGGCCAACTCCCCGCCATAGGCCAGGAGGCCTGTGTGGACCTACTGTCTATTGAGCTAGGGCTCTAGACTCCCGGGTGCTCATCCTTCCAGAGCCCCCAGACTGTATGGGTGCTCAGCCCTACCGGAACCCCAAGATGTGTGTATTGCTGACTGTCTTAGCCCACATGCTGAGGCTAAAGCCTGCCCTCCACTCTGCCCTGCCAGGGGCTAGGGCTCTAGACTGTGTGTATTTGCTGGCTGCCTTGGCCAGGAGGCTTAGGCTACAGCCTGCTCCCCGCTGGGCCCCACCCAAAGGGCTAGGGCTCCAGACTGCTATTTACCGTCAGCCCCAGCTGAAGGGCTGCTCAGTGTGCTGCCCTGCCCAAGGGTGGAGAAAAGGGCACCAGATTGTTGTTGATTGTTAGACGGGCCCAGAACTATAGACTACTTACAGCTCGGCCCCGCCAGTGAGACCTCAGCCTGAGGGCTACCGCCCAATACAATGAGGCAGAGTGGCCTCCCTCCCCACTGAAGACCGAGGGATCTCTACACCCATGAAGATACTTATTGACTACAATCAAATCACCACCTTCTCTTTGTTAAACTAAACATATTGAGCTCTTTGAATCTATCAATGAGAGGCATGTTTTCTAATCCTTTAATCATTCTTGTGCCTCTTCTCTTAACCCTCTCTAACTTATCAACATCCGTCTTGAATTATGAGCACCAGAACTGGACATAGTATTCTAGCAGCAGTCATGCCAGTGCCAAATATATGGGTAAAATATCTTCTCTACTTCTACTCAAGATTTCCTTGTTTATGCATCCAAGGATCACAAAAGCCCTTTTGGCCATAGTGCCACACTGGAATCTTGTGTTCGGCTGATTATCCATCATGACCCCCAAATCTTTTTCAGAGTCACTGTTTACCAGGATAGAGTCCCCCATCCTCTAAGTATGGCCTACAGTCTTTCTTCCTGGATGTATACATTTATAGTTAGCCATATTAAAACACATACTGTTTGCTTGCACCCAGCTTACCAAGCGATCCCAATTGCTCTGAACCAATGACCTGTCCCCTTTGTTATTTGCCACTCCTCCAAGTTTTGTGTCATCTGCAATCTTTATCATTGCTGATTTTATGTTTTCTTCCAGGTCATTGATAAAAATGTTAAATATCATAGGGACCCCACTAGAAACACATCCACTCAATGATGATTCCCTGTTTGCAATTACATTTTGAGAGCTAACAGTTAAGACAGCTTTAAATCTATTCAATTGTGCCATGTTAATTTTTTAAATCTAGTTTTAAAATTTAAAGTAAATCTAGTTTTTTAAATCAAAATTTTGGGTGGTATCAAATCAAATGCCTTACAGAAGTCTAAGTATATTACATCAAGACAATTCCCTTTATCAACCAAACTTGTAATCTCATCAAAAATATATATATCAGCTTAGTTTGACAGGATCTATTTTCCATTAATCCATGCTGATTGGCATGAATTATATTATTTTCCTTTAATTCTTTATTATTTGAGTCCACTCTATTATCTTGCCAAGGATTGATGTCAGACTGGCTGTCCTATAATTACCCCGGTCATCTCATTTATCCTTTTTAAATACTGGCAAAAAATTAGCTTTCTTCCAGTCTTCTGAAACTTCCCTGGTGTTCCACAACTTATTGAAAATCAACATTCAATGATCCAGTGACCTCCTCAGCCATCTCTTTTAAAACTCTTGGATGCAAGTTCTCTGGACCTGCTGATTTAAAAATGTCTGATTTTAGAACCTGCCATTTAACATCCTCCTTAGATACTAGTGGAATGGAAAGTGTTATCATCAGCATATATATGACATCATCTGTTTTTCCCCCAATATTTATTGAACACTTCCACCTTTTTCGCATTTTTATTGATAATTCTATCATTTCCATCTAGTAATGGACCAATACCATTGAGTAAGAACTGAATAAAAATTGAATAAAACTTCAGGATTTGGGTAATTTTATAGGACATCTCAAACAACTTAATTTACAGTAACTAACTAAGGGTACATCTACACTACAGCGGGGAGTCGATTTAAGATACGCAAATTCAGCTACGTGAATAGCATAGCTGAATTCGACATATTGCAGCCGACTTACCCCGTTGTGAGGACGGCGGCAAAATCGACTTCTGCGGCTTTTTGTCGTCGGCGCTTACTACCACCTCCGCTGGTGGAGTTAGAGCGCCGATTCGGGGATCGATTGTCGCGTCCCGATGGGACGCGATAAATCGATCCCCGAGAGGTCGATTTCTACCCGCCGATTCAGGCGGGTAGTATTGACCTAGCCTTAGGGATTCAATTGTAAGGAGAAATAGTTAGTACATATTTTTTCCTTTTCCTTGTACACGTGTCCAGTTGCAAACCCTACATGATTTTCATATGCCTTTCTAATACTACCCGTCTTTGGAGCTGTACGGCAAATCAATATGGTTTACTGGATTAGCCTATAAATGTTAAACAACTGAAATGAAGATAAATGATAAGATGACGTTCAGTAAAGACGAGTGCAAAGTATTACACTTAGGAAGGAAAAATCAAATGCACAACTGTAAAATGGGGAACGACTGGCTGTGGAAAAGGAACTGGGGTGGTATAGTGGAGTACAAATTGAATATCAGTCAACAATGTAGTGCAGCTGAAAAAAAACCCAAATGCCGTTCTGGGGTGTATTAACAGGAGTGTCAGATGTAAGATACAGAGTAGTTGTTGGGCTCTATTCAGCACTGGTGAGGCCTCCGCTGAAGTACTGTGTCCAATTCTGGGCACCATAGTTTAAGCAAGATATGAACAAACTGGAGTGAGTCCAGAAGAGAGCAACAAAAATGATAAGAGATTTGGAAAACATGGCCTATGAAGAGAGGCTAAAAGCACTACGCATGTTTAGTCTTGAGAAGAGAAGGCTGAAGGAGGACATAAGAGTCTTCAAATATATACAAGATTTTCATAAAGAGGATCGTGATCAACTGTTCTCCATGTCGCTGAGGACAGGGAAAAGTAAACAGCTTAGTTTGCAGCAAGGGAGATTCGAGTTAGATATTAGAAAAAGCTTTCAGACTGTAAGGTATAGTTAAGCACTGGAGTAGGCTTCCAGTGGAGGCTGTAGAATCCTCATCATTGGAGGCTTTTAAGAACAGGTTAGACAAGCACCAGTCAGGGATGGTCTAGGTATACTTAATCCTGACTCAGCATGGGGGGATGGACTAGATCAACGTTTCTCAACCTTTTTGATACCAGGCACTGGCTTGCTACTTTCCTAAACTGTGGCAGGGAGATTTCAGGGACTGGCGCTGGTCCACGGACTGGTTGTTGAGAAACACTGAACTAGATGACCTCTTGAACTTCCTTCCAGTCCTATATTTCTATGGTTCTGTGGAAATGAGAAATATTAGTCTAAATTTTCAAAAGTGACTAGTGATTTTGGGTGTCCAACTTGAGATACTTTAAAGGGGCCTGATTTTCAGAAAGTGCTAAAACCTCAACATCTAAAAATCATTCCACTTTAAGGTGGCTCAGGGAACCCAAAACTTTTGGCACCAAACCAATTAGGCACTTTTTTGAAATGTTGGCAACAGTTGAAATGTTGGTATGTATACACACATGCACACTGGGAGAAGAGAGATGAAATGCTCATGTTCATACCTACAAAGAAAAACAACTTTGAACGTAATTAATTTAAGAATTTTAAGTGCTAGGTGGTGTGATCAGGGCAAAATGAAGCTTGATATTATAATACAGGATGAGGTCCCAAAGGGTAATACAGTGACAATGAAGTTGAAGAGCGAATATTTAAAAGCTGTGAAAAGAATTAGGTCACCAAGCTTTTTATGTCTGAGTAATATTCCCATAAACTATCCAAAACAAAATATTTCATAATTTGTATGTCTCTCTCTCTCTCATGTATTATGTAGGAACTATGAAGACCGATAAGCAGAAAGCATGAGTATGAAACTTGGGAAATATGATTTTGTTATCTTCTAGATTCTATTTTCAAGCATACATTCTGTGTATTTTCCCCATACACTGAGTGTACAGAGCAAAACACTGTAAAGATAAGGTTTAGAGATATGCTAATTGCTTCCATATAAAGCAGAACATGACTAAGAGCTGAAAGGATATTGAACTAAAAGCCTGCAAATCTCTGGTAGTTTCCTGCCATACAGGGAAATGCTTGCTCATAAACATAGATGGCTTTGTGAATTTATATGGTCAGATAGCCATATTTTCAAAATGCTATTTTTGACTGCTTGGTCCTTTGGAAATAGGTTGATTTTATTTTTGGATGTTCAGAGCCGTATGTCACAGAAACCTGACAACATCTTTTGTGAAGATCTGCCCTATGCCATTACAGTTGAGAAAAAGGAGGGGAATTTCTAATCTCCTTTTTTGGGTAAAAGACAAATTTCATGTCCAAGCAGATCTGAGAGCAATGTATACATTGTTTCCTTAGCAAATCACACAGATCTAAAACATATCCTTCATGTGACTGCTCAAGTAATTTCACAAATACTGGTGTTAGAGTAAATGAAAATGCTATAAGGACTTTTCATTTACTACAGTGGACTTTAGATTAGGCCCTACATTTCTTACACAGATGCATTTAAAGCATTGCTGTAGTAATGCATAATATAGGAAAAGCTGTCGAGAAACTGAATCCAGGTTACTATTCCAGGACATTTTTAAAAATGGCAGACTAGAAATTATGTATACAAACTCAGTTAATTCTTTGGAGGCTGGCTATGTGTTGTATATAGATCCACTTAAATATTCACTTATGCATTTATGGCTGTCTGGAAAATGCCTGAGTTCTAAGAATTAATAATTGAAAGGATTTGAGAACACAAATCCAGAGCACTGGTTGGAAAACTGACACTCTTTCTATACAGTAATGAAAAATATATTACTTTCCTCTCTAGTGATTTGAGACTGAAACTGGAATCTATCAGTGATACTGCAAACAAACACTTTATTGCATAACATATACAACTAATTCTCACTCTGTTTCTGAACAATAACAAAAAGAACCAGTTCCAGGGTGAATTGAGAGCTAGTAAGTAGTCTACTCAGGATGATACAGATAGGTTCCATCTGGTTTAAAGAAAATTAAAGGCTAGGAAACATTAAAAATTATTTCCCCCCTAATTTTCAGCTTCTAATCATGTTAAATTCCCCCAGAGTATTGAACAGACACAAGGGTGATATTGCGTACAAAACAAAACGAACTTCACAGGGACAGCAAACTAAACCCCCAAACAGGTACTGAAGCATCTGTAAACAAATGTTTGCACCCGTGTCCCTTTAACACACAGGGAAACTTTTTTACAGCTATGAATTTCCTGTTTTATTTGGGAACCAAGTACACCCTTGGGAGGAGATCAGAGGTTTTCGCATTAGAACGCCATTCTAGACACCATGGGAGACCATCAGTCCAGTCAAGCCAGAGAAAGATTAAGCTGTTAAAACACCCCACAAAACTGAGAGTTAAGGGGTTTCTATTAGCAATTCTGCCACAGGAAGTAGGTCCCGTGCCTTAGTTGCCACATCTGAAAAACAGACATTATAATATTTACCTAAATTAGAGGGTGTTGTGCAGCCTAATTCATTAATGTTTGCAAAGCACCTTCAAAGATCCTAGGCTACAAGATGATAAAGAAATGCAGAATGTTATTTATTATTATTATAAATGAAGAGAGAGAGGTTGAATCAGTTTCAAATTTTTTCCTCTGTCTGCACAGCTGTCTATGTCTGCCCTCCTTTCTTCTTGCCCAGATAGCCCCTTTTGCAAGCCCTGTCTTCTCCCACATGTAGTGATGGATGGAATGGGTTACCTAGGGAGGTGGTGGAATCTCCTTCCTTAGAGGTTTTTCAGGTGAGGCTTGACAAAGCCTTGGCTGGGATGATTTAGTTGGGGATTGGTCCTGCTTTGAGTAGGGGGATGGACTAGATGACCTCCTGAGGTCCCTTCCAACCCTGATATTCTGTGATTCTGTGATGGTTTCAAGAATTATCAATAGTGTCGGATTTTTCCTGAATTCTCCGTGTTCAAACACCCTGGAATAAATTAGGAGTACTCTTTAACCCACAATATGTATTGCCTAGTGGGTCTTCTTTAGCTCCTCACTGAAGCACATAAGGTGGGAGAGTGCAATACAGAAAATGTACCCTTTTCATAAACTGGTTATGAAGAACACCAGACTTTCACCAATTTAGCACGAAAAGCTAATTTGTATAACACCCAAGAGTAACTGCTGCTTAAAGAGCACACACTAATCTGGTGCAATTCAGCTTTTGATGTCCCATAGACAGAAAGTAACTGGTAAAATGCAAACTAGAATTTCAATTGTTTTCTGTTCTTCTGATGCATAATTTTGATCGTAACAACGGTCAGCCAAAAACTGTATTTTACCTTTTCCTATTCAACTTGCATGTGTGAGTCTGTCTGTGCGTCTTTTCCAGACAAATAATAATGCCATTGTGTCTACTTGATGTCAAACGTTCAAATCAGTGTCTCCTGAGCATTTGGGCATGAAAACTGAGTAGTTAGATGTACAATTGCCAAATGTGTAACAGAAATGGGATGGGCAAAAACTGTGTATAAGCAGTATCAGAAGCAGCATTTGAATATTTGGCCTTACTGTAGCTACTTAGCTGTTATCAGACTGGCTTCTTCAGCATCATCACGTGCATTACTTTACTAGAGGGAATAATTCAAATTGAGACTGAACTGTCATAGCTGCTGCATCTTTGGTGGTGAATTTATGGATGGTCAGATTTTCTGGGCAGTGAAAGATCTGCCAAATCTTGACTAAGATAGGGTTGCCACCTTTCTAATGGTTGGTAACTGTACTCCCAGACCACGCACCCGCTCTGCTTCTTTCCCAGGCCCCGTCCCCTTCTCTGCCTCTTCCTCCCCAGATCACAAAAGCCAGACATCAGGGCTCGTCAAGTGACGCCTGGACACACAAGCCTAAAACCGGACGGGTGGCAACCCCCTAGACTAACCCTAACTGTCGGATTTAGATTTTCAGCAAGAAAAAAAGATGCATAAAAGGTTTCGGATGGAGACAATCAATGTGATTGTGCATGCGTTTGGTAAATGGAACGAGGAAGGAAATGACCATTAACTTGGAACTGCTTTCTCAGATGCTAATAATCCATGCAAGATACTGTGTTTCCCTTCCCGTCCCCAACCCCTCTCCCCACTGTATTTTTATCATTGCATATTATGAGAAACACCGATGTGGCAAAGAACCCAACTTATTCCTGTGCAATTTCTTAATAACGTTTCTTGACCGTGATCTGAATTTGGATAATATGTATAAATTAGCATATTCAGCTAGTCACCTGATCAGCCAATGCCCTCTTACCTGTTCTATCCTCCTTAGCAATTCCTTCTTTTGTCGCTCCCACTCTCGCCGGTCTCTGTCCAATCTATCCTGAAGCTCCATCTTTTCCCTGTTCCAATTCTTCTCACTGTGCTGGAGTTGCCATCGTAGGTCCATCACCAAGCTGTGACTGTCAGCCAGCAATTTCTTGTGCTCCTCTCTCTCCCTCTTAAAAGCTCCCTTTGAATCAGTGGTCAGGACAGCTTCCCCCTGGGCTTTTTCATTCTTCCCTTCCAGCTGCCAATAAAATGAGAAGCTGTTAGTTAGTCTTATTTCCCAGGTAAAGCTTGTGCTAGACAAAGAATGTAATTATAAAGTGATACTGTTAATGTTTTCACACCCAAAGTATCACTAACCTTAAAATGCAGTTTTGCTTAGGAAAAGTAATGAAAATAATGATACTGTGAGGACTCCTTGTTTTTAATGTTAACAGTTTCCAGATCCAGTCTGTTCAGTTTACCAATAAAAAGGTAATTTTCCTAAATGCCAGTTCTGCAAACCCATCCTGGGATCTGACAGTCACACTGGCTCTTTCTGGCTTGTGCATATCACTGGCAATAAAGGTAACACAGGGCCTAATTCTGACTTCATCACGATACCTGTGTAAGCACAATGGGCCGGTCCTCAGCTATGCTTGGGCGGCTTTGCAAGGCTGCATCAGTGCAAAGCAGCCCCTAAAGCCACTGGATTTGTCCCCTGGGAGTCCCTCTGTACAAAGTAATCTTCAGGTAGCACACAGAGGCTCTTATCCCACCCTTACTCATGGCTCCTGGTGAAGGGGAAAGCATCAGGACAAAAGGGTGTAGCTGGGGCATCCCCAGGCCTCAATAATCTCTGGCATTTGGAGTGATCCCTTGAGCAGCCTTTAAACTAGGACTGGGGTCTTACTTTCAGTCTGCCCCACTAAAAGTTACCTAACACTGCCTCCCTCCGCTCTCCTTCAGTTTGTGCTGAAGACAGCTTAGCTGGACCAGAGGATCTGGCCCATTGTGTTCTATTGGGTTTCTATACATGTAATGAAGGGAAGAATTTGGCCCTGAAACTGGAACTTCATTAACAACTCTGTCAATGATGTGTGAACCAGAATCGATTCAGGCGCTTCTCCCTTGGATCTGCAGGCAAACAGGAGTAAAAAGAAGTGAAAACTCATTTTTGTCTCTAAAGTAAGAAGCAATTACTCTGAATACACACAGGAGACCTATCTGTTGGGAAAAGCACACCTTCTGTGAAAGAAGACAACAACACTTTAAAACGGTTATTCCTGGGAAATATGTCCAGTTCGAAATACCTGTCTGAGCAACAGGAAATTCATGCTGAATCTCAGGGTAAGTTGCCCAACAGTGATGCCTAAAGACTATGAAACAGTCTCCCAAAGGGAATGGTGGAAATCCCATCCCTTGAGTAATTTAAAACTGTACTACTGTGAGCTCTAGGGAACAATCCGGCATTGGGCACTGGGAGTGACAAATAGACCTAATCGATCTCTTCTACCTCTCACTTCTCTGATCCTCTTATTTAAAAAGCAAACACACGAATAGCTAATCTTAGCAATGTCCACAATAAACAATGTGTCCCACTGCCTAGGCTGTCTCTGCAGCAGTTAGCTAACAAGTACTGTATTATTTCTAGCCCTGTGCTGACAACATCTGATGGTACTGTGCCCAGACACAGATGTATTGGGATATTACAGACACTGGGTCTTTTTTTACACCCATTTATACCTGTGAAAGCCTACTGAAGTGAGGTCTGACTACAAAGGGATCACACTGGCAGAATTTGCCTCAATAAGCTGAAGTTGTTGATGAACAACCAGAAACACAGGTGCCAGGTTTAGCTCTCTTCAACATAGGAGAAAAAGTAATGTTTGCCAAATGAAAAAATTAAAACAGAAAGGGTAGAAATGTCAAACTTCTAAGAGGGGGTTCCTAAAAACAGAGAGTAAAACAATAAAGCTGAAATTTCAAAAGCCCTCAGCATTTGTCTATCTCGGCTCTTACTGGTCAATGATCAAACTTCCCTTGACTTGAATGGGACCAGAGTTAGGCAGAGTTAGGGTACGTTTACACCGGAGCTGAGAGGTGTAATTCTCAGCTCAAAGATACATACCTGTGCTTTCTCTGATTGAGCTATTATGCTAAATATAGACTCATAGCTAGGGCAATGCAAGTGGTGGAATGGGCTAGCCGCCCTGAGTATGATCCCATCCGAGACCACGGGTACATGTCTATTTTTAGCATGCTAGCTCAACTGGAGATAGTGCAGCTATGTTTCCTCAAGCTCGAAATTTCACCTTCTAGCTCCAGCGTAGACATACTCTGAAAGTTAGGATGATCTAGCTGGCAGATAGGGTACTGAAATTGAATTCAGGCGATCTGGGATGAATATGCAACTCTGCCACAGAATTCCTAGATGACCTTAGGCAAGTCACATCATATACCTGGTGCCTCAATTTCCTCTCTATAAAATGAGGATAATATCTACCGAACACAGGAGTGTTGGGACGATAAAATCCATTAATGATTCTGAAGGGCTCAGATTCCACTGCAACAAGAACTGTATAAGTTACTAGATAGGAAATATGGGGAGCAGCACTTTTTAAAATCCCATCCTAAATAAATAACTACAGAAAACGTCTGAAGTAAAAACGTGCTATGCATTAATTTCATTTTAGCACAAATGTGTCAGCCTCAAAAGCTTCTCATTCTTTCACATCAAGATAACAGAGCAACAGGCCCATTAGAAATACAGTATCTACATAGAGTAGATTAAATCCAGCTACCCCTCTCTCTATACTCATTCTGATGGCAATGATGTTCCATTCACCTTTATACCCGAAATGAACATTTACAAGCATGGTCTTGTGCCCCTCAGTTGACTGTTTTTATTTCTATTTCTCTCCAAGTTTTTGTCTTCCTTGAATAAGCTCCTCGCTCACCCCGATATCTAGTGATGGCTAAAGGTGACCTGCAAACATAATACTCAATCATGCATATTAGGCACTGTCTACTCTTGGGTGGTGCAGAGCTACACTGCTCCTGGGGGAGCGCTGGATGGTATTATAACTTAGACAGGCATCACTGGCCAAATTCTCCAGTGCAGTTTAGCCACTCAGGTGGACATAAGGCTTCAAGAGTAGCCAATTTGTTCTCTTCCTTCCCCCGCACATCCTGGTGCACGCCCAGAAAGGATTTCCAAAATTTAGCTCAAAAATGTACTCACTTCATTAACTGAGAAAGATGTAGCAAATGTTGCCAATTTCCAAGCTCATAATGTAAATAACAAAGAAAAAACTTCTTATTTTTGGTTACAACTGTCAAATGTGTGTCCAAATGGCTCCAGTTCCACTTGATGCCACAGCAGACAGTAGATTGAGGAGTCACAACTACCACTGCAGCCAGCCCACTGAGGGTCAGCCAAGCCATTTTAGTGCAGGATATGGCATTGCGTGTAATGGGATTTTTCCGGGTGCAGGGGTGGAGTGGGGCGGGGGTGGAGGATTGTTTTTACTATTGTTTGATCTCCCTTGGAAGACTATGGGTTAGCTGTTAGCTCCTGCTGGGTTTACTTGGTAGCTGTCACACCACAGAATTATGCATGTTAGGGTTTTATGCAAAGCCTGGGTCAGCCAATACAGTCAAGGAACCTAAAGAGTCAGGTGAAGTAACTTTTATGTGTTTTTTTATCTCTTAGCCCAACAATGGGTCATTTAGGACAGAGTTTTGAAATATTTAGAGGTCCCCTTCAGGGGACATTAACACATCTTCAAATTTCCCATCCTACAACAGAAGCCCCAGGTGCTGGCTGCTAGAGTGCAATCTCAACCCTACAACTTTGTTAAAACCTAGGGGAATAATGTCACAACATGCAATAGCTGTGGCTAGCGTGTTATGTTGTGGAGACTTGCCAGAGACCAGTACTAATTCTCAAGATGTCCTGCAGCACTGAAACATCAAATGCAGGCCAAAAAGCAAGCCCCTTGCTTTTGCAATCTTCTTCTAATGTGTGGAGTTTGCATCATCATCATCCTTTGTAAGTAAATTTATTCTTTTGTTTAGGAAATTACAGGACAAAAAGCAAACCTTAGCAAGACACATTCTCTCTCTATCTCATTCTCCTCGTAACACTTGTTGCCTATATATCTTAGAGCAAAATCTTCGCCTTGGATGAACAAAAGAAGGCATGGCGGACTGGCCTGGTGCCAAACAAATGGGAGGTCCCTATGCCATCTTGCCTGTGAAAGGTAGGATAGCTCAGTGGGAGAGAGGGATGTGCTCTAAAAAGGGAGTGTCATGCAACTCCTGTAGAGTCCACAATAGATTTCAGATTATTAGCAGGGAAGCTGGTGACCAGACAACACCTCCAAAGCTGCCAGACCACAATTCCTTGGTTTTGGAGAACCAAAAGAGCACAGGTTGTCTTCCCCACACTGCAGAAATGAACCTGAAGGAGGAAGAGTTGTCCTGCAGCTTCTCTGCCCCAAGTGCACCTGTGCAACACAAAGCAGGGTTTGGTTGTTATACTGATATCTCCCAAACTCCAAGCTCTTCTAAATGCCCAGAAAAGCAAGATCTTTGGTTGGCCCATCATTCTCTTTCATTATCTTAAAACCAAAGCCCAAGGGCCTTCCTGAAAAGTAAGACACACTCACAATCCTGTAGGTCAAGGTTTTCATTTTTAATGTGCATTCTATTAAATCTTCCTGTTGTACTCAAAAGCAGCAGGTATATTATCATGACTGGCTACCAGGAGAGTTTTCTTCCCCCACCTCTACACAGGGATCCCCAGCCATCAAAATTTCAAACTTGCTTCAGTAACCATAAATTAACAGGTGAACATCTCAAGGAAAATACTCTTTCTAATCTTACTTACTGCTTCACAGGTAAACTATAGTAGTCAGGAGAGCAAGAGAAACCAGGAAGTCACTGATTCTTTTATTCATTGTTGCGTGTCTTCATAGTTCTCTCACTCACTGGTTAAAGAAGATTGTCCCAGGAGGAACAGATCTCACTACATCTGCCCAGGAAGAGAGGGAGCACTTCCTAGGGTATGTCTATGCTGGAGCAATAATTCTCAGCTTGGGTAAACATACCTGCACTAGCTCTGATGAAGCTAGGGAGCTAAAAATAACAGTGGCTGCACAGGCAGTGGGATCAGCTAGCTGTCCTGAGTCTGTACCTAGGGTTTCAGACAGGATTGTACATGGGGTGGGTGGACTAGCCTGTCCTGCAACTCATGGTACTGCAGCTCTACTGTTATTTTTAGTGCGCTAGCTTGATCAGAGCTAGCACAGGTTTGTCTGCCTGAACTGGGAATTACACCTTTAGCTCCAGTGTAGAAGTATCCTTAGTGTGGAACCTAGCCAGGAAGAGAAGGGGAAGCTCTTCCTCTGCTTTTACCAGAGGTGGGGGAGCTGCACTCCTCATTCCCCCTTATGGTAACCCCTATTCTTTATAACAGGTAAGATGGTGCCTCCCATCACCATGACATAGTAGGTTGCACCATGATTGACGTGACTGACCTGGTTGATTGATTAAAGTTTTTATTATTCCACGTTTTCACAGAATATGAAATGATGTTACTGCAACTACTCAAAGCTGTCATTGCATAAGTCATTCACCAGTTCCTCTCCCACTGATTTTGAGAATGAACCTACATAGAATGTTTTGGTTTTTGAACAGCTAGTGTTATGTTTTGTTATTTCTGTCTTCCTTGTGGTTGTGAGTACACCTGTAATATCGCAGTGGGATGATTTCTGGGACTATCATAATTGACATTCTGATGATTTATGTGGTATCTTTATTGATATTTCATTAGTGGGCTTGTCTAATGTCACGATGTGCAGATATCACTCGGATATTGGTAAGAGATGATCTCCATGTGTTACATGCTGATCAGTTTTATTCTTTGCATTGATTTTGGGGAGTAGGGTGGGGGAAGAACCAACCACCACCCAACAACTGCCATGTGACAGGAAATATTACCGGTAGGATCACACCATCATAGAATCATAGACTTTAAGGTCAGAAGGGACCATTATGATCGTCTAGTCAGACTTCCTGCACAATGCAGGCCACAGAATCTAACCCACCCACTCCTGTATCAAACCCCTAACCTATGTCTGAGCTACTGAAGTCCTCAAATCGTGATTTAAAGACTTCAAGGTGCAGAGAATCCTCCAGCAAGTGACCCGGGCCCCATGCTGCAGAGGAAGGCGAAAACCCCCCAGAGCCTCTGCCAATCTGCCCTGGAGGAAAATTTCTTCCCGACCCCAAATATGGCGATCAGCTAAACCCTGAGCATGTGGGCAAGACTCACAATGATAAAGATAGCTAGAGGGATATTACTGAGCCTGATATAACCACTAGTTTGGAGGGTGCTAAAGACTGAAATCTATTTTTTCCTGCCAGTATGTAGTGAGCAACACTCCTCCACCCACTAATGCCAATCATGGTGCTGACTATTTTTCTATCTGAATGGCAAACGTACACCTCCACAAAAACATGAACGCACACAAACTCCATGCTATCAACTGCAGTTTTCCTCTTTTCTTATGTTTTGTTCTTTACTCCCATTTAAACGTTAATTTAAGAAAAATTGCCATCAAGGGTGTTTTTTTAAAAACAATCAATTATCAGAATATTTGTATACACTTATAAGCATTTGATCAGAAAACTGATTTCAATACCACTACATATAAATAAAATCTACTCTTGTACTCTGAGAAAAAAGCCTCTAGCACACAAACTGGGAAAGAAGTGTTCAGGTCTGAATGCTGTGAGTCAGATTCAGTCTCTTGACAGTGCTCTGATGTACAGTAAATCCTCTAAAACGTGTCATCTGTTTAGTGAATATTTTATATTGTATCTGCTTTCTACAGATGATTTAAAGCTAAACATCCTTCTACAGATGATACAAAGCTACAAATCTTTCCAACAGGACCTAAAACACTCAATTTTGCCCCTTCAATGCCATACACTAATACTTTAGTCCATCAGATTCAGAAATGAATCCTAGTGGTTTTCTGCTAGCTTGTTTTTATACCACCACAGAAAGCAGAGCATCTCCTGTGATCAGCAGTACAGAGCACTGCAGCACCAGGCCCATGAATTGATATATATGATTCTAATAATAGCCTACAACAACAGGCAGACAAAGCATCCCCTTCAACTGGACACAACACAGCATCATCCAGTGGCTCTGACTTGCTGGTTTAAACATTAACCTACTGATCTGATGGTTTATTATTAATGGACTGTTTTCTTGTCAAAAAGCATCTAGTAGAGCAGTTATTGATGTACCATTCTGAGGCACTGACCTAGCATCATGGCTTATTTACTTGAGCAAATGAGGAATTATTAGGGAAACACCAGAATATCAAGAAACGTTTTCTTATCCATACACCAATCAGATACAGACACCCACACACCCCTTTGCTGAGCAATTACCAACCCATTCTTATAATAAAATAAAGGGCCAGATTCCTCTACCCTTGATCATACTGAATAGTAGCTTACTCCATTAATAGTCACCCTGATGTAAGTGAAGTCAATGGGGCTACCCATGGAGTAAGGCACTACTCAGGTGAGGTAGGCTGCAGGAAACTGGCCTAAAATAAATAAATATGATCTCTTATGTGACTCTCATGGACTTCTTATTCCAGCAAGTGATTAAAACCAATTCTCATCAATTACTTTCACTTAGCTCCAAACCAGCTTGGGAATCAGGCCTTTAAATAAAAAGTCACCTGTCTTTTGGCACTGATCATGGGTACAGTACCTGCTCCAGACGACACTTCAGCTCCGTCCATTCCACCTCCCAAGCTGCCTTGTCTGTGGCATACTGTTGCTGGAGCCCACGTCGCTCTCGTTCATCATCCCGGAGCTCAGAACGGAAGTCGTCCAACAAGGTTTTCAGAGCATTTAAGAGCCGCCGGTTTTCACTTGCCTGCAGGAACAAAAACCAAAATAATTATTAATCCTCCCTCTTCTTCAGAAGGAAAATGCTCACATTCTTGTCAACTGCATGAAGGAGAAGAGGATCAAACACATAGGGTAAGAGCATCTTACGAAAAAACCAAAAGAGAAATAGTCTCTATGCAGTGTCAGTGTTCAAAGGATCTGATCCTGCAAGGTGCTCAGCATCTTTCGTGGAAGTTGAGGGCACGCACAGTATCTTGAAGGAGGTACTCAGCATCTCTCAAGATTGAGGCCATAAATTATAACTTCTGTGGCTCTTAAATTTCTAATTTCAAGCCAAGAAATCATTTCTGATCTTACATGTGCAACTGTGTATCTCATGCAGTCATCTCCTGAGCACCAAAACTCAAGTATGTGTAAATTACAGAAGATGATAAAGGATCCATTTCTGATGCTTTGGCATTACAGACAATGTTTGAAAGTCTCCATTTTGAGCAGAGCAGTGTTGTTTAGATGCAGAATGATTCTTTATTCTGCTCTTCAGAGGCACCCTCAACCCTGTGCACTTCTGTATAGGATGGCGTTGAGTATGGGTGCAGTCTGTTTTGGAAGCAAGTATGCTATGCGGTCTACTTTTTCTCTTTCCGCATATGACCAGAGAGCAAATCCCTGTCCAAACTGTGGGAATATTTTTGTTGCATTTAAAATGTTCTATGACAGATACAGTGTTAGGCAGAAACCAGGCAAAGTAAAAGTTTAGTTCAGGGTTAACCTGAGAGCTGGGCACATACATTTTGTCAACATTGATGAGCCTTTTGCTGTTTGCTTTCTGCAAATATTCTAGTGAACAGCACCAGGCAGTGAACTTTAAGCAAAATATTGTAGAATATTTGTGAAAAATTCATATTCAGTCAGTCAATAAATCAAAAGTAATCCCTCGAAACCTGTTTCTAATAGTTGCACTCATCCAATTAAGGAACAGAAATGTATAATGTGATTTATGTGATGAATCAAAGCTCCAATCAAATTTTCAAAATAAAGTCTCACAAATGAGTTATAGATCAAGAATTATGCACAGAATCTACTTAACAAATTATTTTGAATAACAATCTGTTAGCAGACAATTTATGAGCAGAAAAAGTGGGAAAACTCATTGAATAAATTCATTACAAATTATTCTGCCGGCTTTCATTAATGTGTAAGTTAACACTGCTACCTTGAGAAGACTTAAATTAGCTGATTTGATGCACAGATACTTGACTAATTACTTCTATTTTCTCAATAACTTTGTCACTTTCTGGCTTCTAACTATTCTTCTGATCTGGTCCCCAATGAAGTCCAAATATGGGGGTTATATTCAGATGGGACAATTAATGCTCGCAGCAATTTAAACAAGAGACAAAAAGAATTCACATTGCAAAATTCAGATCTACATTTGCAACACCCCAAAATCTAGGTGTGATTGTATCTGAGGAACTGGTCTGTCCCATTATAAAGATAGTGGCCATCTGAAGATTCCAAATCTGGGCTGGATTTTAAACAACCCCCAGAGTTCAAGGTTGTTCAGCCCCAGTTGTTTGGTTGGGACCCATGAGACCAATATAAATATTTTTTTCCATAATCATTTGCAATTATTGACCTAAAATTAAATGCTAATTGCAAAAAGTAGCTCGTAAAACCAAAAGTGCCATGCCATGTAAATCTCATTTAGTTCTCTTTAGGGACTGGCTAAAATCTTGCTAGTGATCCCTTGGTCTATAGACAGTATATTGCAATAAAGATTCACACCAGATTTTGCAGACTTCAGTTCTATGGTTCTGTAGCATGGGCTTACAAAGAATCAGAAATTAGAGAGCTAAAAGTCGCATTAGATCAGCTGTTCTGTCCCCCACCAATGCAGGTTTACTCTCAATATAATATTTTCTAGTACAATATAGTATTTTCTAGTAGTATTTTCCAGTGTAGTTTTAAATACAGAATTTTGCATGGAAAACCAAACTGTAATAACTAATCAAACATGCCAAGTAGCCTTAGAAAAATTATATTTTACATTATTCCAAACCATATTATTCCTGGGGGCGTTCTGCACCAAAACAATAAAAAGTATGTGCCAAAAAAATAAACATTCTGAGCACAATATTTTAAAATTATGCAAAATTATGCACATTTTATTTGTCAAAATAACACTACATAATCACACCCGTTTCAATTATTTTGGTAATTTATTTCAAAATACCTGTCAGCAAGTATGTCTGTAACAATACAGACACACATAAAAATTCCCCCAAAATTAGAGAGTTAAAGAAACCCCTATGACAACCCAGTTCCTGTTTCACTGCTCCCTTCCCCCAGCCCAGAGCCCAGCCGGGGGGGCCAGACACCCACAACACTCCCCCCCCAAGCCCAGCCACGGTGCCCCCCCAAGCCCAGTTATAGACCCCTCTGGCCCAGATACCCACACACCCCCTGCCCCCCAGAATCCAGACACCCACCCCCTCTCTCCCAGAGCCCAGCCATGGTCTCCCCAGTCCAGACACTCCCTCCTCTTCCCCCCAGAGCCCAGGGATCCTGAGGGAGAAACAGCCTGATGCTTGGTCCCAGGCTTGTATGGAGTTTCCTGCGTGCTGCCATCTCCTTCCCTCAGGGCATGCTGGGAATTACAGCTGCCAGGAATCCTCTAGGTCCCTCCCCCAGCAGGGTCTTTTATGCAGTCTCTAGTGGAGGTCAACAGCACTGCAGCCCATTTCTGTGGGAGAAAGGAAATTCTGCACGCATGTTAATTTCAGCAAAATTGGTGCAGAATTCCCCCAGGAGTTCCATATGGTTCATTAGAAAATAAAATGCTATACACATGGGGAAATAACTGCAGGTGACTCATTGACTTAACAGTAATCTGTTTGGACTGAAGGAAGAAATGAACTGTTGCTACATGCAATACTGTATAGCACAGGGTTTAAAAACAGGCACACCCAAGAAGCAGAATTAAGACCATTGTTACTTAATGCACATTAAAACATTACATACTGCCACATGCTGAATATGTACATACCATCCCCTATTTATCAACATGTCAATGTGATGTTACAGTTACCCCCATGAGTTTTATTCTACTGTCCAATGAGGACCAGATTTTCAGAAGCGCTCAGCTCTTGTTTAGATGCCAAAAATAAGTGAGTCTTTTGAAAATCTGAAATATCACAATGGAAAGTATTACGTTCTGAGCACTTCAAAATCTGGCCCCACAAGAGTCCATGAGGCACGCTTACTCAAGGATTTTATTCTGTGTTCTCTGCTGTGGCCTAACAAGGTGTTTCTCTATCAATATAACTGAAAGATTGTGCAGGTGGGAAAAGGGGCAGAATTAAGAACTGTAGGAAAATAAGAGCAATTTGCACTATAAGAACTTAGTACATTCTCCTGGAGCTTCCCCTCTGCTTGCATCAAATATTCCACAAAAGTATTCAGCACAAGTTCAAAGTTATCCTCTGTGTGGCCACAGGCCAAACTTTATTAGTCTCTCTACTCCCTTGTATTACAGGACACACCAATCCTTTTGCTGTAGGGTAAACACACACACTGTGAAAGCAACTAAAAGAATCTCAAAAATACACTTTTCATGACAAAACAATTTAACCTCTAGAGGACTTCTGCTCCCCAGCAGAAGCTCTATCCCTTCCCTCTTCTTTCTCAGAAGGAAATAGGATACCTCCCAGCTCAACTGTCCTCCTTCATCCTGGTTAAGAACTGGAAGAGCCTCCATGCCTACCTCCTCATGGCTATCTGAGTCGCCTCCCCACACTGATGGGTCTAGGATTTGGCTCCTCTACAATGGAGCCAAGTTATAGAGACACCATCAACTGGAATAGAGGGGGAGATTTTCAAAGGCACAAATGGCAGTTAGGCACCTAACTCCAACTGAAAGTCAATGGGATATAGACGCCTAACTGCCATTTGGACTAGGGACCTAGCTGCCATTTGTGCCTTGAACGCCTCCCCTCTAGTCAATTAACACAAAGTTAAAAGTAGTTTTGGGCATTACACCTGCCTCTCTGCAAATCCTCCTGGTTTTACTATCGTATTTTCCTACATTTAAAAAACATTCCTCCCCCTGTTGCAGTGTAAAGACTCACATGAACTGAGTGAAAACAGTGAAAATAATCATTCACAAAGTGCTGTTAAACGCTCTGCATAAACCAACTGGGGGAAAATATTACTTTTCTAATCTCTTTTAGTTTTAGTGATCTCAGGTGTAAACTATAACTGCGATAGGTAACAAATTTCAGACAGAAGTGTTATTTTTAAATTGATTATGTTTGCCACAGGAATCATAGCTTTGAATTGCCTGATGTCTGTGCATGTAAAACTTCAACCATAAAATCATGTAAAAACTAGATTTATTTAATAAACAAAAAGTAATTAGCTGTTCTAGAGAAGAGGCTATGGAGCCACAAAATATAGATTAGCAGAGGGCTAATGCCTATCTCTACATGAGTGCTATGAAAGTCACTATTATGGACTCGATATAGACATTCCCTATGGTAGCTGGAGTTCTAACTAGCTTGCTAATATAAACCCAATTTTGATCACATCCCTGTAATTTCCTCACTGTCCTTTCTGCTTGAAATTCCTCATCTGTGGTCTGTAGTCAGAGAAGGATTATTTTGGGGTTGAGCAAATTTGAAGGGGTTTAGATAAGTTGTTTCTGAGACCAGGGTCTTTACAAAAATTAGGAGAAATTTTAGAAAATTCTTTGACTGTTGCTGGTAACGCCACAATGATTAAAATGGCTTTGTCTAGAAACTTCATATTTATTTTATTTAAGAGTCTTTGAGGAGATCTAGGGCTCAGTCCTGCATATTTCTATCTGCTCTGGACTTGACCAGCAAAGCACATAAACACATACTTAATTTTAAATGAGTAATCCCACTGATATCAAATAATAGCTCTTATGTCCTTCCTGCTCCTCCATGGGCCGGTATATTGGATGAAGTCAGAGGAAATGGGGCATGGCTGGGCTTCCCTGCACGCTGGTGATCCCTGGTTACCATAATAGGCTGTCCCCTGGGGATATTGGCAGTCACTGTACAGTAGAGCAAAGGAGTACCAACTGGTGCATAGCTGACGTAAGATCAAAGAAGCACAAAGGTAGCTTAAAGTTACTGTGTGCCTGTCTGCTACAGCCAAGGATTGGTCTGTGTGAGAAGGAAATAAGAGTTTACAGCAAGTTTTCACTATCAATGATTTTATCTGCATTCTGAAACCCCCAAGGAAGTTCCCAGGAAAAAATAGTAAATATTAATTCAATATAAAGACTATTTGGATGTGTAGTTATAAATCCATGATCTGACCACTCCTTCCCCTCCAGCCTGGAGAAGTTTGGGTTCAAGTGGCAGAGCAAACATTAGTTTGGGATCATCTCAATCCATTTCCCCCCTCCCTCCCTTGAGAATGTCATTTAACATTTTAGCAGCAGTCAGGGACCTGCCAGCAGCTTGGTCTGGTAGAGAGTCACAAACAAAAGGTTAGGAGCCGTCACAACAGAGGAGATCTCAAGAAGCATGCTTCCTCTCTGTGGTCGCCGAGCCAGACAAGAGTGGAGCTGGATCTTGGTGCAAATCATTCTAGTACATTTAAATACTAATTACTATTCCTTAAGGCTTTTTTTTAAAACCAAGCTTTGAAAGAAAGACAAATATTGTATAAGCCAAAAATATAACTGGGGATTTTGCTTGAACCTCCAGAGCACAAAATATGAATATATTTGTTTTTACTGCACTTTACTGAGGGAGCAGAGATAAGTAAACTCTCTTATTTCCTCTCCCCTGTTTCACACCACACAGCAGGCATTTCACCCCTTCCACTCAACCAACATGATCCATTCCCTAGGCAACAACTACCAAACCACCAACCCTCACACTTCCCTTCAAGCAATATTAAAAGCCCCCCTCCACTGGGATGCCAGCCTCACTCTGCCTGCTTGCCTCCCTGCTGCCTTTCTTCTCTGCTCTTGTACATTGCTAGTTCCATGTCAGTTCTTCCTGGCCTGAACTTTTGATATAACCCAGGCTGGTTCCTAGCCTGAGGGAGTAAGTCAGCATCACGGAGAGTTGGATTATGTCAGGAAGGACAGGCTGAAGTAAGAGTCATATGGGGTGTGCAGAGAGTAGTGACAGAGGGGATTGTTCCTCTCAAGAGTCTCTATCTACCCAGTTTCCCAGCACCAAGAACCAACCCCTCCCTCCTCTCCAGCACTCCTCTCCCCCACAAACATTAGGAAAATGGCCAATCCCTAAGGGGATGTTCACTTGGAGATTAACCAGCATTTTAATGGTTAAGGCCATCATTCTTAAAAGAAGCTATTGATTTGGGGTGCCTCAGTTTTTGAGTGTCCAACATCCCACGTGTCTCAAGGTAGGTATCAAAAACAGAGCACCTACAACAAGAGGCCTCGGTGTTACGAATTTTCTTCCATGCAATTCCTCTTTCGAGAGAGGGGTGTAAGAGTCTGCAGCAGCAGGAGATAAACCCAGCCAGCCCATAACCCATTAAACATGAACACAAGTTACTCAGACTTATAGTAAACCCCTTTCCAGACCTCCTTCTCTCAGTCACAAACACATTATTACAGGAACTCCTTCTTAATAGGAAGTGTGAAACTTGCCTGGTCCAAATCCAGACCCCCTTCATCTCTGCACTGTCCAGCCTGAAACACCAACCACAGCAAGGAAATGCAATCTTGAGAGGAGACCCCCCTCCTACCCACAGCACTTGCTACTGAGCTCTGTTCCCTCCACAGGTGCTGGAGCTGTGGCTCTAATCCCACCAGCCACACATAGATACACTGCCATATATCCAGAGCTGGAAGTTTCTCAAGAAGACAATATTAAAGGACAACTGCAAACTATACCAATGCAAAGGAAAAATGGGAAGAATAGTAAGAGGCCAATATGGTTCCCTCAGGAGCGCTTTAATGACCTAAAATTCAAAAAGGAATCCTACAAAAAGGAGAAGTATGGACAAATTGCTAAGGAGGAGTACAAAAGAACAACACAAGCATGTAGGTACAAAATCAGAAAGGCACAAAATGAGTTATATCTAGCAAGGGACATGCTACTAAAAGAGGTTCTATAAATGCATTAGAAGCAAGAAAAAGATGAAGGAAAGTGTAGGTCCTCTACTTAGAGGGGAAGGAGAGCTAATAACTGATGACATCAAAAAGGTTATGTTTAATGTCAGTTTTGCTTCAGTCTTCACTAAAAGGTTAATGGTGACCAGATACTCAACACAATTAATATTAATAAGGAGGAAGGAACACAAGCCAAAGCAGGGAAAAGCAGGTTAAAGAATAGTTAAACGTATTCAAGTCAGCAGGGCCTGATTAAATTCATCCTAGGTTACTTAAGGAAATCTCGGAACCATTATAAATTATCTTTGAGAACTCCTGGAAGATAGGTGAGGTCCCAGAAAACTGGAGAAAGGGGAATAAAGAGGACCTAGGGAATTATAGATCAGTCAGCCTAACTTTAATATCTGGAAAGATACGTGGAACAAATTATTAAACAATCTACATCAGTTCATCAGCATCTAGAGGATAACAGATTATAAGGAATAGTCAGCATGAATTTGTCAAGAACAAATTATGCCAAACCAACCTCATTTCCACTTTGACAGGGTTACTGGTATAGTGGATGGGGGCAAGCAGCAGATGTGATATATCTTAATGTCAGTAGGGCTTTTGACACGGTCCCACATGATATTCTCATAAGCAAACCAGGGAAATGTGGTCTAAATGAAATCACTATAAGGTTGGTGCACAACTGGTTGAAAGACAGTACTCAAAGAGTAGTTATCAATGGTTCTCTGTCAAAAGGGGACGGCATATCTAATCCCACAGAGGTCATTCCTGAGTCCGGTATTATTAAATATTTTCATTAATGATTTGGATAAAAGAGCGGAGAGTACACTTATAAAATCTGAAGATGACACTAAGTTGGAAGGGTGCAAGGACTGGGAGAATTGGTCAGTATTGAAGAAGAAATTCAATAAAGGTAAGTGCAAAGTTCACTTTGGAAGTAAAAATCAAATACAAAACTACAAAATGGGGAATAACTGGGTAGGCGGTAGTACTGCTGAAAGTGATCTGGGAATTATAGTGACCACAAATTGAATATGAGTCAACAATGTGATACAGCTGTGAAAAAGGCGAATATAATTCTGACGCGCATTAATAGGAGTGTCATGTGAAAGGCACGAAAGGTGATTATCCTGCTCTGCTCAGCACTGGTGAGGCCTCAGCTGGAGTCCTGTGTCCAATTCTGGCCACCACGCTTTAGGAAAGATGTGAACAAATTGGAGAGAGTCCAGAGGGGAGCAACAAAAATGATAAAAAGGTTTAGAAAACCTGACCGATGAGGAAAGGTTAAAAAAACTGGGCATGTATAATCTTGAGAAAAGAAGACTGAGGGGGAACCAGATAACAGTCTTCAAATATATTAAGGGCTGGTATAAAGAAGATGGTGGTCAACTGTTCTCCATGTCCACTGAAGGTAGGGCAAGTAGTAATGGGCTTTTTATGTAGCAAGAGAGATATAGGTTAGATATTAGGAAAAAACTTTCTAGCTATAATGATAGTTAAGATCTGAAATATGTTTCCTAGGAAGGCTGTGGAATCCCCATCACTAGAGGTTTTTAAAAACAGGATGAACAAAACACCACTCAGGGATGGTTTAGGTTACCTGGTCCTGCCACAGAACAGAGGGCTAAACATGATAACTTCTCAAAGTCCCTTCCAGCCCAAAATTTCTGCGATTCTATGGTATAGAATAGTGAGAGTGTCTCTGGAGAGGAAGTACTTCCCTCTAGGGTCCCAGAATGGGGGGTGTCTGTTCCCAGGGCAGACTCTGTGGAACAGGTATCCTACAGCTGAGTGGCTGACAGCTCTAAAACAGGATCTTTAGGGTCAAGTGTTGGTTTCTTGAGGCCTGACTGGATAAAAGATAGTTACCTTTTCCGTAACTGGTGTTTGAGATGTGTTGCTCGTGTCTATTCCACAATAGGTGTGCGTGCTCGCCACGTGCACCGGTGCTGGAAGTTTTTCCCCTAGCAGTATCCGTAGGGGAGCGCCCCAGCGACCCCTGGAGTGGCGCCTCTATGGCGCGGTATAAGGGGCGCTGCACGCTCCCCCCATCCTCAGTTCCTTCTTGCCACACAACTTCGACAGAGGGGAAGGAGGGCGGGATGTGGAATAGACATGAGCAACACATCTCGAAGAACACCAGTTACGGAAAAGGTAACTGTATTTTCTTCTTCGAGTGATTGCTGTGACGTTATTGATATACTCTGGGACCATATAGATCATTGTTGCAACCAAGGTCCTGTAGTGGCACCCAGATCGTGTAAAGGGGGTTAAATGGGGTATCTAAGACAAGGTTATGGTTTACTGGTTATAATTATGCTGTCTATATGTATGTATCAATTTTGTAGTTGAAGTTAGGAATATTGGCTCTATACTATCTGCATTTCAAACTTAGGCTATGCTGCTGGGTGACATCCCAGACAACATGGTGTTAGCTCTGCCTAGCCTGCTTGATGGCCCATTAAGGACCATCAGCTATACAGTGGACCCATTGAGAGAAGGCAGATACGCCTTGTAACTCAGCAATGTATGCAGGGATTGGCCCATGTGACTCCAGACTCCATTTTGCTGTAATTTTCCACAGTAAGAACAAAGGTGTTCTTACACCTGGAAAAGACTATATAAGGCTGATGCCTCATCTCCATCTGGTCTTCAATCCTGCTTCATACCTCTGGAGGAACTTTGCTACAAGCTGAAGCTTTGAACAAAGGACTGAGGACCCATCCCAGTGGGGGATGTATTCCAGAGACTTGATTTGAACCTGCAGTTTATTCCATCGCTGCTGCAAGCCTGAACCAAGAACTTTGCCATTACTGTATGTAATTGATTCCATTTAACCAATTCTAACTCTCATCTCTATCTTTTTCCTTTTATGAATAAACCTTTAGATTTTAGATTCTAAAGGATTGGCAACAGCGTGATTTGTGAGTAAGATCTGATTTGTATATTGACCTGGGTCTGGGGCTTGGTCCTTTGGGATCAGGAGAACCTTTTTCTTTTACTGGGGTATTGGTTTTCATAACCATTTGTCCCCATAACGAGTGGCACTGGTGGTAATACTGGGAAACTGGGGTGTCTAAGGAGATTGTTTGTGAGACTTGCGGTTAGCCAAGGGGTGAGACCGAAGTCCTCCTAGTCTGGCTGGTTTGGTTTGCCTTAGAGGTGGAAAAAAACCCAGCCTTGGGCTGTAACTGCCCTGTTTGAGCAATTTGTCCTGAGTTGGCACTCTCAGTTGGGTTCCACCAGAACCGCATTGTCACAATTGCTCACGTGTATTCCACAATAGGTGATTCCAAGCTATATCTATTGGAGGTGGGTAGGAGTTCACAAACTCTCGGGACAGAGTACGGCCCTGCCGAACCTGGTGTCCTCCCTGGTCTGGGAGATGATTGCATAATGCGAGGTGAACGTGTGAACTGAAGACCATATGGCAGCCCTATAAATGTCCTGAATGGGGACATGGGCTAAAAAGGCAGCCGATGAGGCCTGCGCCCTAGTCAAGGGTGCCCTCACAATTGGTGGTGGAGGGATTCCCGCCAGGTCATAACAGGTACGGATGGACGAGGTGATCCAGTTGGAGAGCCGCTGAGTGGAGATCGGCCTTCCCTTCATGCGCTTGGCCAAGTCGACGAACAGCTGCGAGGACGTTCTGAACAGCTTAGTCCGCTCCAGGTAAAAAGCCAGAGCCCATCTCACATCCAGTGTGTTGAGGTGGCGTTCCTCACTGGACGTATGGGGCTTGGGGCAGAGAACCAGCAGAAAAATGTCCTGACCCATGTGATAGGCAGAGACCACCTCCCGGAGGAACAAAGGATGTGGTCGGAGCTGGACCTTATCCTTATGGAACACCGTGAACAGGGGCTTGGAGGTCAGGGCCCTGAGTTCTGAGACCCTCCTAGCCAACGTGATCGCCACCAGGAAGGCTACCTTCCACGAGAGGTACGACCAGGAGCACGTAGCTAGTGGCTCAAACCGGGGGCCCATGAGGCGGGCCAACACAGGTTTAGGTCCCACTGCGGAACTGGGGGCCTAAACATATGGGAAGAGACAATCCAACCCCTTAAGGAATCAGCCAGTCATAGCATGGGAGAATACTGTGTGGCACTGCACCACTGGGTAGAAGGCTGATATGGCTGCCAGGTGCACCTTGACTGATGAGGGTGCCAGCCCCTGGGCTTTATGGTGAAGGAGGTAGTTCAGAATCAGCTGGATCAGGGCAGCCACTGGGGAAACGTCTCGTTCATCCACACATCTGTAAAACCGAGACCACTTTGCCAAGTAGGCTCGGCGCGTGGAGGGTCGCCTGCTTTCTAAGAGGACGCATTGAACCCCTTCCGACCACGTCCTTCCTCCCGGCCTAACCGTTGAGCAGCCACGCCGTGAGGTGGAGTGCCGCTAGGTTGGGGTGGAGGAGGTGGCCCTGGTTCTGGAAGAGTAGGTCCGGGCAGGACGGCAACGGCCACGGTGGGGCGACCGCCAGGCCTGTGAGGATCCCATACCAATGCTGCCTGGGCCATGCTGGGTCGATCAGAAGGACCCGGGCCTTGTCTGTCTTTATCTTTTCCAGGACCCTGCTGATCAGCGGGAATGGGGGAAAGGCATAGAGAAGCTGACCTGACCAGCACAGGAGGAAGGCATCGGAGATAGCGCCCCATCCCAGCCCCCCCCGGAGCAGAACCGGGGCCGAGTCATGAACAGGTCCACATGGGGAATTCCCTACACTTGGAAAAGTCTGTGCACCACATCTGGGTGGAGAGAACACTCGTGCTGAGAGAAGTCCCTGCTCAAGCAATCCGGCCCAGAGTTCCGGGAGCCCGGTAGGTGGAAGGCCTGTAGGCAGATGTCGTGGGCTATACAAAAGTCCCATAGCCTGAGGGCTTCGTGCCAGAGGGTAGAGGATTGGGCCCCGCCTTGCCTGTTGATGTAAAACATTAAGGCCGTGTTATCCGTGAGAACCCTGACCACCCGGCCCTCCAGGTGCACGCGGAAGGCCATGCACGCCAGCCGCACCGCCCTGAGCTCCTTGACGTTTATGTGGAGGGTCAGGTCCTGAGCCGACCACAGACCATGGGTCTGAATGTTCCCCACATGGGCCCCCCATCCGAGATCCGACACATCTGACACCAGTTCCAGCAATGGGGCCCTGCCCCTGAACGGGACCCCTTGGAGCATGTTTCTCGGGGAGGATCACCACCGCAGGGAGATCATTGGCTCAGGCATCGTGAAGATTTTGTCCATCCTGTCCCTGGCCTGGGAGAACACCGAGGCCAATCAGAGCTGGAGGTGCCTCATCCTGAGTCTGGCGTGACGGACCACATACGTGCACGCCGACATGTGACCCAAGAGCTGGAGGCATGCTCTGGCTGTTGTCACCGGAAACCTTGTGACCGTGTCGATGAGCCCCTTCAGGGTCTCGAACCTGTCCAGTGGGAGGGAGGCTCTGGCTGACAAGTTGTTCAGGACTGCCCCGATAAACTCTATGTGATGTACTGGGACTAACATGGACTTGGTGTTGTTTACTCACAGGCCAAAAGTGGTGCATGTGGACAGAAGGATCGACACATGATCCCACACCTGCGACCGGGAGCTGCCCTTGACTAACCAGTTGTCCAGATAGGGGAAGATCTGGACCCCCCGGTGCCTGAGGTAGGCTGCTACCATCAACATACATTTCGTGAATACCCTGGGGGCAGTGGACAGGCCAAACAGGAGGACCGTAAATTGGTAGTGTTCCTGCCCTACCATGAAACAGAGGAAGCGTCTGTGCCCCTCGAATATATGAATGTGGAAGTACGCCTCCTGCAAATTGAGGGCGGCATACCAGTCCCCGGGATCCAGGGAGGGGATGATGGAGGCCAGGGAGACCATGCAGAACTTAAGTTTCAGCATGTACTGGTTCAGACCTCGCAGGTCCAAGATGGGTTTGAGCCCCCATTGGCCTTTGGGATAAGGAAATAACAGAAGTAGTACCCCTTGCTTTTGAACTTCCCCGGTACCGCTTCCACTGCTCAGAGGTCCAGGAGCCACCCCACTTCCTGCTCAAGCAGAGCTTCATGAGAGGGGTCCCACAGGAGGGATGGGGGTGGAGGATGGTTGGGTGGAGTGGAAGTAAACTGGAGGGTGTAGCCCTGGGAGATGGTGTTGAGGACCCATCGGTCCGAGGTCAGCTGCGACCACTCCGGGAGAAAAGCACAAAACGATTGGAGAAGGGAAGCTTTATTGAGGCTGGATCCCTGATGAGAACTGGCAGGGCGCCCCCGGGCATCCCGTCAAAACTGCCTTTTCCCCGCCTGCTTGCCCTTGGAGCACCCAGGCTGAGGGGCAGGTCGAGACTGCCTTTGAGGGCGCTTCTTATAGTCCCGCGACTTCTTATAAGTGGTCTCGTATTTTGAGTGGGTGGCCAGGGTGGGAGTCTGCTGCAGCTTGAACTTAGATTTAGCTGGAGCCAGAACATACAGACCCAGAGTCTGGTGTGTCATGCGGGAGTCTTTCAGGCCATGCAGCTTTGTATCCATTTGTTCCGCAAACAGAGCTTTGCCATCAAATGGAAGGTCCAGCAGGAGGTCTGCGCCTCGCTGGACAGCCCAGAGAGCAGGAGCCATGATGCCCTTCTCATGGACACCATGGAGGCCATGGACCGCACGGCCGTGTCCCCTGCATCTGAAGCTGCCTGCCATATTGCCCTGGCAGCTGCTGTACCCCCTTCCACCAGCGCCTTGAACTCCTTCCTGTAGCACTCCTGGAGGAAGTCCTCAAACTTGGGCAGAGAGCCCCACAGATTTAACTCATACCGGCCCAGGAGAGCCTGGTGGTTTGCCACCCGTAACTGGAAACTTGAGGATGAATAAATTTTCCTTCCACATGAATCCAGCCTCCTTGAATCTTTATTTTTTGGGGTAGGGGTTGGTTGGTCCTGCCGTTCCCTGTGGTTGACCGACTCGACCACCAGGGAGTTGGGAGCAGGGTGGATGTACAAGTATTCATGCCCCTTGGTGGGCACAAAATACTTGCATTCCGCTCTCTTAGAGATGGGGGCCAATGAGGCTGGGGTTTGCCACAGGGCGTTTGAAATTTTTGCCACCCCTTCGTGGAGAGGCAAGGCCACTCTGCCCAGTGCCGACCACGGAACCGCAATCCCGACGTGGAGGACCGGTACCGTCGGTAACAGCTGCTCCACGATCGGCTCCGGCGGGTGGACCCATGAGTGGGACGACGAACGAGAACGGCGTCGGCATTCATGTCGTAACCAGCTGAGATAGCCCCTCCGAGACGAGGATCTTTGGCGTTGTTGGCCTCAGTTCCCTCTGTGTTCGCTCCTTGAGGCGGAGCGGTGCCGGGAGTCTCGGTCCGATGGAATCCAACCAGACAACTTGGTGGGAGTTGATGGCAACCCACGTGGACTTTGCACGGAATGGTCGCTGGGCAGAGAACGGTGTCAGGAATGTTCCCTCAACCGAGACCAGTACCGAGTTGGGGGTGACTGTGGAGATCCCAGTGATGGCTTGCCTCTGGAGCGTGGGGCCGACATCGGCAGTGCTCCTGGTACTGGCCTGGACATGACATCCCGGGCCACCTGCAGGGCCTCCGTTGTGGAGGGCATCCAGACATCCAGGGAGGCCTGCTCCAAATGGGCCAGGCTACTCCGCTCGACTTGAGTCGGAGGCCTAGAGGCCGGTGGAGGATCGAGGACTGCAACATGGGTCTAGTCTCTGCCCCGGGTTTACTCCAGTGCTGCCGTGAAGAAGGCCTCTTCCTAGCCTTCCTGGCGTGCCCCATGGACGGGGAGCGGTGCCTACTAGTCGATCGTGCCGAAGGGTCGCTGCGCACAGACACCGCGGGATCACACGGAGCCAACTTGGAGCGGTGCACCCGAGCCGGGGTCAGCGCCGACTCCATCAGAATAGCCTGGAGCCTAATGTCCCTTTCTTTCTTGGTCCAAGGCATAAACGATTTGCAGATCTTGCAGCGATCGCTGAGATGGGTTTCCCTCAAACAGCGTAAACAGTCCGCGTGCTGATCATTCACTGGCATAGGTCACCTACAAGTGTCGCACGACTTAAAACCCAGGGCCCGGGGCATGCCCCGGCCCAGGCGTTCTAGTTAAACTAAACTAGATTAATCAACTAACTAACTACAGGTACCACACACTGAACAAACAAGCAGTTCTGGGGACGAGCTACAGCAAAGCTGGAGCAGAGCAGTTCCGAAGCACCTTCACTGGCAGCAAGAAGGAACTGAGAGTGGGGGGAGTGTGCAGCGCCCCTTATACTGCGCCATGGAGGCGTCACTCCAGGGGTCGCTAGGGATGCTCCACTACGGGTACTGCTAAGGGAAAAACTTCTGGCACCAGTGCATGGGGCAAGCACGCACACCTATTGTGGAATACACATGAGCAATCACTCGAAGAAGAAATGCATGTTCAGGGAGGTTTGCAGGCTAACTTCTTTGAGGGAGATGTTGAAGAAATCAACCACTAATGAGCTATGTGCTCCTCGGTGGCTTTTAGCAGCTATGAGTGGCCAAGGTCTATTTCAAATATTGCGCCCAGACATCTCTCAGAGCTTCCACGGAACTCACTTTTGGTACTGGGATTCCATTAGGGAAAGTGGGGTGACACCTTCTTTGCTCCAATTTTGTTATCACTAATAAATATGTATTAATGAAGTATTTTTAAAATCTGGAATAATTTATAAACTGAGGTTTACACTGGAAATTCTGTAATGTGTATAGAGTCAGGGCCAGATCCTGCAATCTCATGGAATTCAGTGGGGGTTCGACGTATAGAGGGCATGCAGTGTCGTGCCCTACTTTGGCAGCAAAATTGACATTTTGAGCCAAACATATAATAGTGTATCTGAGAGCAGAATATGGCTCTTACAGAGCCCTAAATTGGCTCCAGGATCAGAATTAGCCTGCAACAAGGTTTCTCTTTTTCGTATTAGAGAGTGATATGACCCTTTCTTGCCACTAATAATTAGCTGGAAGCCCAATAGCAGTAAACCATTTTAACTCTCAATGTATCTGTCAAATACAGGGTGCTTGGAAATTGAGGAGTGTGGTATATGCCATACAGTATAATATACAATGAAATCCAGTATAGCTCTTGAAATAACTAATATTTAGCAAACTTACTATTCTTGCAGTAGTCACACAATACGTATTTCCTGGTTAGAAGGTAGAAAACTTGTTTTGCCCTCACAAATCCACCGGAGCCCCATGCAGTATTCATTAGAAATATCTGCTTCTATCAGCAGGGGTACTGAGACATGATTTGTTACTATGAGTCATTTCCTTAAGTGAGATTGCTGGAAATGCTGAATTAGAAGAGCACGTAACACTTACAAAAATGAATTATATGCATGCTACTTACCACTGTTGCCAATTTAATTGACATTAATCTCAGAGCAATGATTCTTTCAGAGAGGACATATTTTATTCATATATTCTTGATTGGTGAGATTGCTGTCTAAGGCTGTACTTGAAAAGCTAATATATGGCTGAGGCTTATTGAGATGGTACTAGTTTATATTTATTTTACTCATTCGTAGACTAATTTAGTCTACAAGATGAATGCAATTATATGATATGTTTATAAGCATCTCTTCAATGCCCTGCGCCTCAGCCTCATTCTCGGGAGGAGACCATGGTGATATATAAGGGACTGGTGAGCTACATTTAGGGTGACCAGACAGCAAGTGTGAAAAATCGGGACGGGGTGGGGGGGTAATAGGAGCCTATATAAGAAAAAGACCCAAAAATCAGGACTGTCCCTATAAAATCGGGACATCTGGTCACCCTTGCTACATTCCCAGAAAGGGCAGCTTCTGACCTCCAACAAGATTATTAATACTAAACCCTTCCTAAGTCAGACATGTGAGTGCCAGACTAACCAAATTAATAAAATCTTGGTAGCGCATTTTACGTGATAACATGTACTGGACAAAGGCTTTGGGTACCTTTCACTACATTGTACCTAGAGAATGGAGTTCTCAGTTACTGAAGGTCAAAAAGCAAAGGCAAAATGCACTCCCGTTGTTCACAGGCTGTAAGAACAGTATGCAGCTCTCTATAGACCATACTTTTGTGGTTTCATCTGTGTCACGCGTGCACAGACACACACACACACTAAGCCTTGAACCTAAGAAGTAGGTGCAAGAGTCCTGTAAACTCCCTAGAAACAATCCTAGTCTTACTATAGGATGGAGACAAACTGTTTCCTAGAATGGATCTATTAGATCACACAGCAATCACAAATACTGTATTAATAGTGTACGACCAGATCATGTCCTGTGGATCCTCACATAGGGGGCCCCTCTGAGAGTCGATGCCCTTCAATGTGAATGGAAAGCATGTCCCCACAGCACCATGGCCCCTCCTCTCCAGACTCCATGGAGAACTTGGACTGTCTGCACATCTGGGAGGGCAGAGGAAGTTAGAGGGAGAAGACTAGGGAATGCAGATACACATACTATTCCCTAAACCCCGTGGAGATTCCAGTGGGAAGTTAATACAGCCTGAGACAGTATTCATTTTCTTGCAGGCTCCCTCTACGCCGTGGTTTCCCCCAGTCCTAAGTGTGTCGTGTAGTGGGCAGCTGCCCCAGTCTGGCATGGAAGGGGTTAAAGCAAGCCAGAGAGGCTGCGCAGGGCCCCAGCCAATCCTGGAAGGGCTTATTGGGAGCCATTCAAGTGGAGGTTGCAGGGCAGAGAAGAGTGGAGTCTCTCCCTGGAGGGCAAAGGGAGAAGAACTGGCTCCAAGAGAGAGAAGCACCTAAGACAGAGCAGGGCTGGGCAGGGTCAGCAGAGGCGGGGGAAGCTCTAGGCTGACGACTGCCAGCCTGGAGCCCTGACACAAAGGGGCAGAGAAGGTGCTGGGGCTATGGGGAAGTGGCCCAGGGAAGCAGGCAGTAGAGGAGAGTTGGAGGAGGGCAGTAAGTGGCTGCCGCTAGACCAGGGATGGGCAAACTATGGCTTGGAGGCCGCATCCGGCCCATCAGACATTTAAATCTGGCCCTTGAGCTCCCGCCGGGGAGCGGGGTCGGGCCCGTGGCTCCGTGTGGCTCCCGGAAGCAGCAGCATGACCCCGTACAGCTCCTACACATAGGGGCAGGCAGGGGGCTCCGTACACTCAGGGCCGGCTCCAGCGTTTTTGCCACCCCAAGCAGTGATCAGCAGCACTTCGGCGGCAGCTCTACCACCACCACTTCATTCTTCGGCAGCAATTCGGCGGCAAGTCCTTCCCTCCGAGAGGGACTGAGGGACCCGCTGCCGAATTGCCGCCAAAGATCTGAAAGTGCCACCCCTTTCCGTTGGCCGCCCCAAGTACCTGCTTGCTGCGCTGGTGCCTGGAGCCAGCCCTGCGTAAACTGCTTCTGCCCCAAGCACCACCCCTGCAGCTCCCATTGGCTGGGAACTGCAGCCAATGGGAGTTGCAGGGGCAGCACCTGGGGATGGGGCAGCTCAGAGCCTCTTGAGAATTTCAAAGAATTCTCCATGTAGGAACCGGAGGGGGGACATGCCACTGCTTCCGGGAGCTGCTTGACATAAGCGCTGCCTGGAGCATGCACTCCTGACCCCCTCCTGTGCCCCAACCTTCTGCCCCAGCCCTGATCCCCCTCCTGCCCTCCGAACCCCTCAGTCCCAACCCAGAGCACCCTCCTACACCCCCAGCCCCACCCCAGAGCCTGCACCCCCAGCCAGAGCCCTCATAGACTCATAGACTTTAAGGTCAGAAGGGACCATTATGATCATCTGGTCTGACCCCCTGCATGCTGCAGGCCGCAAGATCCTTCCCTGGACTCTGCCGTTGAAGTCCCCAATCCTGTGTTTTAGTGACTTCAATCGGCTGAGACCCTCCTGCTAGTGATCCCTGCCCCATGCTGCGGAGGAAGGCGAAAAACCTCCAGAGGCTGAGCCAATCTACCCTGGAGGAAAATTCCTTCCTGACCCCAAATATGGCGATCAGTAATACCCCGAGCATATAGGCAAGAGTCTCTAGCCTGACCCTTGTTGGCCATTATGCTATTCACGTACCATTGCTTGGTTTTCCTTGGCTACTATGTTTTACCATTAAACCATTCGCTCCATAAACTTATCCAACTTAATCTTAAAACCAGACAGGTCCGTCGCCCCCACCGTTTCCCTAACCCCCTACCCCGCACCCCAGCCCCTTGTCCCAGCCCAGAGTCTCCCTCCTGCACCCTGAACTCCTCATTTCTGGCCCCACCCCAGAGTCTGCACCCCCAGCCGGAGCCCTCACCCTCCTCTCATACCCCAACCTCCAATTTTGTGAGCATTCGTGGCCTGCCATACAATTTCCATACCCAGATGTGGTCCTCGGGCCAAAAAGTTTGCCCAACCCTGTGTTAGAGGGTCCCTGGGTCGGGGGCCAGAGTAGCAGGTGGAGAGGCCGGGACACCCTACTCTTCCCCCCCACTTCCCAGTGATGAGAGTGGCTAAGCCAGACTGCAGTTTGCCCTTGGAGGAAGGGGCCCAAAACTCCCCACCTTCCACTCCAAAGGCAAGGCTCATTTCTTTGACCTTGACTTCTCTAACAAAAACATTGCAACAGATCATATAAACAAAACAAGCCACACCCTACTAAAGCAAGACACTCCATTCCACATCACTTCTTTTTTGGGGGAGAGGATGAGAGAACAAACAACGTGTGACAGTTGTGTAGTCACAAGGCTTAGTACACTACTGGAAGGGGCTCAGATATTTTGCTGATTACCACAGTATAAAAACCTATATAGGATAGAATAGAATCTAGGACCAACTTCTATTTGCAATTACTTAATATAAATCTGAAGAAATCAGAATTTACACTGGTGTCATACAGGACAGTTGGGTTCTCAATGGACAGGATGACTGGTATGCAGCAAATGAAGGCAGGAATATGAAGTGAATTAGGCAGGGGTATGGTCACTGCTCAGTGATCACAAAAATAAATGTTGAATAGCTGTCTAATTTACCACACACTTTCCAAACTGAACACTGAATGAAGCATGAGTCCTGTGGAAAAATAGTATGTGATCACGTAACTATAGACAAAATTCATCATAATAAAGGCTAAGAGTTTGTCACGGATATTTTTAGTAAAAGTCACGGACAGGTCATGGGCATAACAGAAAAATTCACGGAAACTGTGACCTGTCCCTAACTTTTACTAAAAATATCCCTGACAAAATGGGGATCTGTGGATCCCCATTCTACCTCAAGTGGGGCTGCTGCAGAGACTAGGAGCTGCCTGGAGCAGCTGGAGGCTGCAGGGTACCCCAGTCGCCTGCAGCTCCAGGCGTCCCCCCTGCCTGTGGGGGCTGGGAGCTCAGGGGGTTCCCCGCCAACTCCGGGGGCCAGGAGCTTGGGTTCCTCTGCAGCAGCCCGGAGCTGCCCGCCACCCCTGGCAGCCCAGACTGGCCAGGACCTTGGGGGTTCCCTGCCATCTCTGACAGCTCGGAGCTCGGGGTTCCTGAGCTGCCCCAGTGGCAGGAAACTGGGGGTTCCCCACTGCTGCCCACTAGGAGCTGGGGGGGTTCCCCGTTGTCCTGGGCAGCTGGGAGCTTGGGGTTCCCCTGCTGCGCCGTTCTCAGCAGCAGGGAGCTGGGAGGTTCCCCCGCCGCCAGCAGCAGCAGAAAGCTGGGGGTACCCCCACCGCCCACGGCATCTGGGAGCTCCGGGGGCCACCAGAGGTGGCGAGGGTACCCCACAGCTTTCTGCCCCAGCGGGCGGTGGGGTACCCTGCAGCTCCTGACCACCACAGGCTGAAGTCACGGAGGCTGCTGAAAGTCACTGATTCTGTGACTTCTGAGACCTCCGTGACTAAATCGCAGTCCTAATCATAATGCACAAGGGTCAGAGTTAAATTAGAGCAACATTTGTGTACAAAAGATGGAAGTTAAAAGGAATAATAACTTACTGCATTTTGTTTTACTCTCCTACTGGAACACCTGTTAACTGTTAATAGTATATTCTTTTGTATTAAGTTTTACTCTGTTTAGTAATATTCAATACTTAGCCTGAGCCATTTAAAAATATATTCCCAACTTGAACCCTAACTGCTGAGTTGATTCCATTTATTATAGATAAATTCTTCACATTTGCCTAGTCCAACCCCAAGGCAGGCATGGCACAGGAGATCGCTGGGAGGACCGGATAGGATTTGCCTTTAGCCATTTAAAAATGATGTCACAGAACTTTGACATTACTTTTCCTTCATTTTTATGGAAGACATTAAATACATGTGCCAGATTCTTAAAATATTTAAATGAAATAAAAAGCACCCCTCCTTTCTAATGGCTAGATGGTAAAATGCTCAGGAAAGATGAGTATGTAAATTCTGCAAGCCATCAGATATTGATATATTTTTCTGGGCAAGCAGCCACAAGAGGAAATGGGATTTTTTCACTCCTAGCATCTGTCAAGAGGACAGTAGTAATCACATGACTCCCTATTAAATATAGATATAATGGATGAAACCCATTAAAGTTGCTGTGTAGCTAGGATTGAAGTTGTGTACAATTCTAGGTACTAAGATAAAATAGAACAGCAGCAAAACAAAATGGATGCGACTAAAAAAATCTAGAGCATTAATTCCCAAGGTATGATGTGTAACTCCCTTCTGGTGTGGTACCTGCTTTTGATGCTGCAATAGTTCTGCAGTCTGCAGCTGTGGTCCATGGTCAGTGCTCTCTGCTGTGGAATGTTGGGAGTAATCCGTCAGTGCAAACACAAGGTCATCCTCCTCCTCATCTTGTTCTGGGTCATCTCCCTTTCTTTCAGACTGAATGCCAAATTCTGGTAGGGCATCGAGGTGTTCAATCTAAAATGGCAAGACAATGAACTCTACAGACACTGTTCCTGTATTAACTGTACAGTGACAAAAAAAATCCACTGAAGACTGGAGAAAAGGGATCTCCTTGTGTGTTGCAATTTATTAAATCATATTCTGTATGCTAGTGAGAATGTTATTAAACAACAGAAAACAGAAAAGATGTTTTGCTATTAGGTGTGGGTTTAGTTTACGCAAAAGAGTACTGCAGCATTTATAAATGGTCACTCGTCTTGAAGATTATTCATTCTGCCTAATTTGGTAGCACAAACACCTGCACCAACTATAGACCAGGAAATGCTGAAAGAAAAGACACCATGGACAGGAGGTACATAAATATTAGCAATACATGAAACAATTACTTAGAAGATGGTTTGGGAATTACATGAATTTGAAGGATAATTCGTCCCTCCCCAGGAATTTTGGTTAGAGCAGCAGATTGAGAAAATGCCTCTCTCCCAATCATTTTATTTAATAGAATAATAGAATATCAGGGTTGGAAGGGACCTCAGGAGGTCATCTAGTCCCACCCCCTGCTCAAAGCAGGACCTAATCCCCAACTAAATCATCCCAGCCACGGCTTTGTCAAGCCTGACCTTAAACATTTCTAAGGAAGGCGATTCCACCACCTCCCTAGGGAACCCATTCCAGTGTTTCACCACCCTCCTAGTGACAAATTTTTTCCTAATATCCAACCTAGACCTCCCCCACTGCAGCTCGAGACCATTACTCCTTGTTCTGTCACCTGGTACCACTGAGAACAGTCTAGATCCATCTTCTTAGGAACCCCCTTTCAGGTAGTTGAAAGCAGCTATCAAATCCCCCTTCATTCTTCTCTTCTGCAGACTAAACAATCCCAGTTCCCTCAGCCTCTCCTCATAAGTCATGTGCTCCAGCCCCCTAATCATTTTTGTTGCCCTCTGCTGGACTCTCTCCAATTTTTCCACATCCTTCTTGTAGTGTGGGGCCCAAAACTGGACACATTACTCCAGATGAGGCCTCACCAATGTCAAATAGAGGGGAATGATCACATCCCTGGATCTGCTGGCAATTCTCTTACTTATACAGCCCAAAATGCCATTAGCCTTCTTGGCAACAAGGGCACACTGTTGACTCATATCCAGCTTCTCGTCCACTGTAACCCCAGGTCCTTTTCTGCAGAACTTCTGCCTATCCACTCGGTCCCTATTCTGTAGCAGTGCATGGGATTCTTCCATCCTAAGTGAAGGACTCTGCATTTGTCCTTGTTGAAGCTCATCATATTTCTTTTGGCTCAATTCCTCTAATCTGTCTAGGTCCCTCTATATCCTATCCCTATCCTCCAGCGTATCTACCACTCCTCCCAGTTTAGTGTCATCTGCAAACTTGCTGAGGGTGCAGTCCACGCCATCCTCCAGATCATTAATGAAGATATTGAACAAAACCGGCCCCAGGACCAACCCTTGGGGCACTTGGCTTGATACCAGCTGCCAACTAGACATGGAGCCATTGATCACTACCCGTTGAGCCCGACGATCTAGCAAGCTTATAGTCCATTTATCCAGCCCATACTTCTTTAACTTGCCGCAAGAATATAAAGGGAAGGGTAACAGTCTATACACTACTATAAAATCCCTCCTGGCCAGAGGCACCAAAATCCTTTTACCTGTAAAGGATTAAGAAGCTCAGGTAACCTGGCTGACACCTGACCCAAAGGATCAATAAGGGGACAAGATACTTTCAAATCTTGGTGGGGGAGAAAGGCTTTTGTTTGTACTCTTTGTTTTGGTGGTGTTTGCTCTTGGGACTAAGAGGGACCGGACATCAACCCATGCTCTCCCCAAATCTTTCTGAACAAGTCTCTTATATTTCAAACTTGTAAGTAACAGCCAGGCAAGGCGTATTAGTTTATCTTTGTTTTCTCAATTTGTGAATTTTACCTTTGCTAGAGGGAAGTTTATCCCTGTTTTGTTGTAACTTTGAAACTTAGGCTAGAGGGGTTCCTCTGGGCTCTTTGAATCTGATTACCCTGTAAAGTTATTTTCCATCCTGATTTTACAGAAATAATTTTTACATTTTCTTTTAATAAAATCCTTCTTTTAAGAACCTGATTTTTTCCATTGTCCAAAGACCCAGAGGTTTGGGTCTTTGATCACTTTGTAACCAATTGGTTAGGATATTATTCTCAAGCCTCCCCAGGAAAGGGGGTGTAAGGGCTTGGGGGGATATTTTGGGGGAAGAGGAACTCCAAGTGGTCCTTTCCCTGTTTCTTGTTAAATCACTTGGTGGTGGCAGCGTACCAGGTTTAATAAGGCCAAGATTTCCCAATGTGTGTATGTGATTCTGGCTGCCTTCTTTCAGAGTGGTGCTTACTGTCTGAAAATCAAATGCCTTTTAAGGGGTCTCAAATTGGCCACCCAAAATCACTAGTTTTGAAAACCTTGGCCTAAATTATTAGGTGCTCCATGGAGGAACACCATAATGGTGATGTGAGTGCTGATGGTGATATGTTTCGGTGGGGAAAAGGAATCAATATGGATGAATCACTGCTGAATTCCCACAAGAAGTGTGTGACTTTATTGCCAGTATGAAAACATAGCACCTCTTCATCTGTATTCCTGAGGGCTTTTTGAGGAGCACACAGTACATAAACGTGAAAAAGCAACATCACTCTGTGACGTTGTGCAGTCTATATGGTTTTATAAAAACATGATAATAAGTGAATATAATGTAACTAGGATAGTTTTATAAAGATTTGATAATAACTGAATATAATGCAACTGGGATATGCTTTGTGCAAAAAGTCTCTTGTAAGGTATCATTATAAAGCTTATAATCTACTGAGTGTGATCATCCTATTCGTAGAAATGTACCACTCTTGTATCTAAAACTAGAAATATAAAATATAACTCTGAGGGCCTATTGTAATTATGTAAAGTGTGGGCCAGTAATGATGGTTTGGAATCTTGATGACTCCCATTAACAAGGACCATTGTCTGCAGATGGCTATGTTTACCTGTATATGTGTGTGCTGAAGTGGGCAATGAAGTCTTGCAGTGACATGTGATCATGTCACCTGAACTGGAATCCATCTTTAACCTGGTGCTTTTCCAGTGAGGGGGGGTGGAAACCCAGAGGGACAAAGGGTTCCCGCCTTATGCAAAAGATATATAAAGGGGTGGAACAGAACAAAGGGGAGAGGAGCCATCATGAAGAATCCCCTAGCTATCAACTGAGCTGCAACAAAAGCTGACCAGGGGAAAGAATTGTGCCCAGGCCTGGAAGGTGTCCAGTCTGAGAAAAAGCTTACTGAAGCATCTCTGAGGGTGAGATTATCTGTATTCAGTTTGATTAGACATAGATTTGCGCATTTTATTTTATTTTGCTTGGTGACTTACTTTGTTCTGTCTGTTACTACTTGGAACCACTTAAATCCTACTGTCTGTATTTAATAAAATCATTTTGTATTTAGTAATTTACTCAGAGTATGTATTAATACCTGGGGGAGCAAACAACTGTGCATCTCTCTCTATCAGCGTTATAGAGGGCAAACAATTTATAAGTTTGCCCTGCATAAGCTTTATGCAGGGTAAAACGGATTTATTTGGGTTTAGACCCCATTGGGAGTTGGGCATCTGAGTGCTAAAGACAAGCACACTTCTGGGAGCTGTTTGCAGCTCTGGGACAAGTGATTCAGACCCTGGGTCTGTGTTGGAGCAGACGGGAGTGTCTGGCTCAGCAAGACAGGGTGCTGGAGTCCTGAGCTAGCTGGGAAAACAGGAGTAGGGGTAGTCTTTGCACATCGGGTGGCAGCTCCCAAGGGGGTTTCTGTGATCCAACCCATCACAGTGGCGAACCCATCACACACTCAAACCATCCAAACAGATTTTAATCCTTAGCCCACTTATTGCTCCATATATTTGTGCTAGCTGGGGGTTTTGTTTTAAAGATGAGAGAGCAGTAATTCAGAGATGTCATATGGGTCATCCCTCTTTACAAAACTATTTTAAAAAGGCCAGTAACTTTAACTTTAAATTCCATTTCAGTCCCTTTTAAACTCACGATTATGGAGGGCTGGTGTGGCTCCATAGTTGGTTGAGTTGAGGTTTGCATGAAAACAGGGATATCTAAATATTCATTTTGCTCATGACAGAACTAGCAACTCTACACATCCTTGCAGTTTCATTCCACTGAATAAGACGGGCCTGTTACCTCCAGTATGTCCTCTCCTTCCTCTTCTATTTGCTTGCCTTGCTGCCAGTGTTTCAGCAGCCACTTCAGTTTCACATACAGAAGGAAGGTATTCTGCTTGAAATGCCTGAGTTCTTGCTGCATCAAACTTTTCTCCTGACCCCAGGTCTTCTCCTCCAATTTATTCTGCAAAGTCAAGCTCTGCACCTCCAAATCTTTCCTCCGCAAGGTCTGCAGATGCTCCTCCTCCAGCTTTAATGGAACAACACACACAGTATCAATAGGGTGCTGCTGATGGGTGAGACAAACTGAAATCTCTAATTTTAATCAATATTAGCTACTTAATTTGGCAAGAGTTCTGACTTTTGAGGAATCAGAAGACCACAGCTTGCAGCCCTCAATTAATTAACCATATGCAAATAACCTGCTGAGGGAATGTACAGTTAATTCACTTTAAAGATGCATAACAACAATGCTGCTACATAAAACACATTTATGTCCTACATACTTTCCTTCCTCTCTTCATTGCATCTTTTCAATATGTTCCCTGCATGGCCCTGACCTTACAACTGCTTCATACAAAATTCATTTAATGACTGAATTTCCACCTACTCCTATAAAATGAGAGTATAATAATCCCTACAACACCCAAGAATTTTAATTTTTCTCCCCTCCCTGCACAGTCACTCCTTTTGTTAAGAATATATCTTCATCCCACTCTCAAGAAACAGAGTTCCTTTGTCTTTTATATTTGGTATCAAACACAAGTCTTGGCCTTTTTACATTAGCACTGAGGATTCATACTTAAAAGGGCTGTTTGAGCTGGCTCATGGTGAACTCCTACAGTTTCTGCACAAGGCTGAAGCACAGATGCACTGTGGTTGAAGACATAAGCATACTGAGACTCAGAATAGTCTGAGTTCCAGCCCCATAAGCACCAAGAATAGCTCACAGTCTCACAGTTTGCAATTTAAACCCTATTATAATTTATTTGACACCAAACTTTGGCCAGAAAAGTCATTTTTCAATGCAACGTCTTACTGTGTAAGTGAAAAGCAGGCAATGGATTGACCTGGCACCAATAAGAGTTACATAAATTTCCTTTCAGCAGTCACATACTCCTACATGAATGCCAATATATTTCTGTTTTAACTGAATGTGGATGCTTACTAATGAGGAAAAGGCATTTAGAAAAGGAATGCAGAGCCATTGTTTAGAGATGCCATTTCATATTGTTTTGTTTCCTGTCATATCATAAGACTATTAAATAACTGCCTCTCTTGTTAGTTACCAATCCAGTACAAATGAAAGCCATAGTAAACTAGCCACCACAATGCCTTAAACCATACAGAATATTTCCTGCAACAAACACCTCATAGCTATAGAGAACACTTGGAATTCATCTTCAGGAAAGTGGACAGAAAACCAGACCAATAATTCCTATTACCAATAAAATGAAATGAAATAAAATAAAATATGTATCTAATTACCCCTAAAACATTCAGAATCCTATTTGCGACCTGCCATTCCATGACAAGCACTTTACTAAATAATGAACCCTTTAAAAAGTTTTTAGCCCAGAACTAAGCTAACAAAATCAGTTATCCAAAATGCACATACAACATGTTACCTCTTCTGTTAGAAGGATTTTGGAGTAAAACTGGCATATTAATAAATACTCTTAGCAACAGTAAATCCTTGTAAATCAATTCCTGATTGAATCAGGAATATTTACCCACCAAACAATTTACAGGTTCATAATTGACCTTAAAAGTAGTTTAAAACAAAAATAGATATTATGGGCCAAAAGTGTGTGTACAACTCCCAATCATGCCCATGGAGTTGCATACAGAGGGCAGACTTTAGTCCATTGCCACTTAATGTTGCCAGAAACAATACACTAAAAAGGAAACTATTGTAAGCTTCATTTTTGAATGTGTAAATGAATATAACTTGTGTTAACAGAGCCTTGTTCCTTTGAACTGAAATGGACATTTGGTTAAAAACAGCCAGGATCTATGAATCCAAGTCTTCAAAAAGGTGGGGGCAAATATAGCCAATTTCAAGTTATGTACACTGAACATGAGCAATAAAAGACAGGGAAGCAAAGCACTGAAAAATAAAGAGGTCCTGATTTTCATCGCCTGTATACTGGTGTAACTCCATTGACTTCAGGGAGCTAAGTGAGATCAGAATCAGGCCTACAACATCCAACTTTGCTCCTGGAGTTCAAGCAAGTGCAGTTCCACTGTCTCATAGAGAGCTGAAGGGGTAAAGAAGCAGCAACCACTTCTTCTTATATGATCACGAATATAGCAGCTCATGTGGGTTTTTTTGGCTGATTCTCTATCAAGAAGATACACAGGGACACAAAGATACAGAAATTAGGTCAATTTACATTCAACCAGCTTCTAGATTCTTAAATAAATAAATAAATAAATAAAGTTGATGCTTTTGGGAGTGAATAGTAGTAACATGTAGACACAATTCCCTTGTTTTTGACAAACAATGTTTCATTGTGCAGGCTCTGGCCAAATGTCTGTACCAGTGGATGGGTTTTGCATTTACCTGAATGATCCTCTCTGTAAACTTTTCTTGCTCCTCTTGGTGAAGTCTCGTCTCCTGCTCAAGTTGAGCCTGAAGCTCCTGTATCGATACATTCTGTACAGGTAAAACATGGGAATCCCTGAGCTGATCAGTAGGACAAAGGGACATGTTTAGTGGACAGTGTGTGTTAATGGTGTAAAAAATCTGTAGGACAGACATCTTCGTGACTTACACGTATACATACAGTTATAAGCAAAGCAGGATGTGCACATATGTAGCAATGCCTTAAATATCTGTGAGGATTTCTTATGTGGCTTCCTAATAAAATATAAAAATAGGATCTTAATGTTACATGTTGTATATTCCCTTCAGGCCTGATCCTGCAGCCCTTTTATAAGCAGTGTCATTGAAGTAACTGGAACTACTACAAGGTTACAGAATCAGACCCTGTTTATAAGCTACTTATAGTATCTGGAGGGGTATCCAATCCACTGTGATGAAAGGTATTCACTTTTAGCATCCTTGCAGAGAGATTAGCCATACCGTACCTTTAAAAAAAATCAGATAATGTGATCTCATTTATTAGATGTAATACATAATGTTCCAGGTTGAAAAGGTCCCTTTCTTCAGATATGGGACAGGCTTCTACACAAGTTACAGCTGTACCTTACTAACATTTCTACTTTGAAAAGTGACTCTAAACAAATCAAGTAGTGGAATCCCTGATTATTGTATTTCATCTTTATTCTAAATGTTAGTCTTGCAAACTCACTCTGGGATCTGACCAGACCTCTCAAATATCTCTCATTTTTAGTGATATTACTCACTCAGGGCTTGTCTACACTACCGTGCGGGATCGATCTAAGATATGCACGTTCAGCTACATGAATAGCGTAGCTGAAGTCGACGTACTTAGATCTACTTACCGCAGTGTTTTCACTGCGGTAAGTAAGTCGACAGCTGACGCTCTCCCGTCGACTCAGCTTATGCTTCTCGTTCTGGTGGAGTACCAGAGTCGACGGGAGAGTGCTCAGCAGTCGATTTATCGCGTCTATATTAGAGACTCAATAAATCTACCCCCTCTGGATCAATGACTGTCTGCCGATCCAGCAGGTAGTGTAGACAAGCCTTCAGGCTCAAAATTACTTATGTTCCATACCAATTTGGTGTCCCCTTCAAATTTTATTAACAACAATTATTTCAGTCATGAAGCTAAGGTCACAGACATAGTTATTTACACCAAAAAAAATTAATCTCACAGCATTTATTTTCCTGCACTAATCACTTTTTGTATCTCTCATTTTGGGTCTTTGCCACACATTTAGGTCTTGGCTAATTCCCAGTTATGGATCTGACAGTCAAACTCAGTTTTCTTCTCACATGTAACAGTAACTTGATATGGAAAACTTTTCAACACAAAAAGAAACATTTTTAGTTACCTGTCAGAGCAGAAACAGGACTATTTGAGGCCTGAAAGGGTGCATTCTAACTTTTTATCAGCCAATTAAAGCTACCATACACACTCTCTCTGGGCCAACTGGTTCCTACTTTAATTGGTACTATGCTGTATAATTGACTTGTGCACGTCTGTTCTATGCCTGAAAAGAGAGATTTTTAATAGAGCTGGAGGAATGAACTGATTTTTTCAGTTCTCTGGCAATTGTAAAAAAAAATAGAAATAAAAATTTCAGTTTGGCTAACAATCAAAAAATTGCGAACAAGTTCGGTGAATTGAAAAAATCTATTTAGGGTAAAATGGAACATGTTTTGTTTCACCCCAAACAGACTTTTTCAATCATTTTTAAAGGTCTAGATTTACAAAATGGGAGGGAGGAGGAGCAGGTAGTGATACACTCCTTGTAACTTTAGCCCAGTGGTCAAAGCATTCATCTGGGCTGAAGGAAACCCAGGTTCAAATCTCTTCTTCAGGACGATTGAGGTAGTGCCCTGACCAATCGGCTAAAAGTTATAAAAAGGGCACTATCACTATCACCACCACCACCACCTCCTTCTCCTCCAGCCATTTGGTGAATGACATGTAAGTCTTGAAACTATTAGGTGAATTCATGTCAAATTTGCAAAGAATTTGGGTTTGACCAAACCTGCATTTTTCAGCGAATAAAGTGCTGGTCTGAAAAGTTTAGCCCTGCTCTAATTTTTAAACCCTTATCCCATATACAGAAACTGACCAATGTAAAGTTATCATATTATCTACCATGTCTAATTTTTCTTGTGCATAATACTTCTACAAACATTTTCACTACATAAGCCCAAATTCTGGTGTTGGAAGTAGGTGGGAAACCACTGATTTCAATCGGAGCTGCATATATATCCAAGGGCAGATTTTCTTTTCGTTTTAAACTCAGGAGCTGGTTATATAATCTTTAAAATTCTTTGACGACTAATCTCTTCTTTGTGTGCAGGAGTTATATCAAATCAGTTTCCCCATGCAGCAAGAGAAAGATGTTTTTCTTTAGTGATCTTTGTGTTCTTGCTATTCTAATTAGCATTCTTTTAGAACACAATTTATGAAAATCAATGCATTAGGTCAGTTCATGTGCAATTTCAGAAAAGCATGTTGCCTGCTTCATTAATTTGAGATTATCCAAAGCCATGTGATGTCTTAGCAGCAATTTTATCTGGTGAAAACAACTATTCTACAGGTAATTCTTTATTGCCAATAATAATCATTAACAAACCCCTCCCATATGGTTAGGAAATGGCAATAACAGGATTTATCTACAAAAGTAATTATTTCAAAATACATTTGATTTTTATATCACTCTCTCTACAGTAATGTCATATTTAGGGAGTTAGAAAGATACTGTTTGTCTTGCAGTTAATGAAATTGGAAGCTGAAAATCCTTACATTTGTATTTTCTTTGTCTTTTTCCCAACATGACTTTACTTATTTGATATATCAATAAAAATGGTAACTTGCTAGGAGTCGATGCTTTGTTCTTCACTAGTGTTAATGGGAGTTACATAGCTACATACACATCAAGAGTAGACCATGCCCGCAAAATGGGACAAGAAAAAAACCCCCAATCTCTTATGCCATTTATCGATAAGATGGCAGCATGAGTGGGAACCTTGAGAGTATGAAATATGTTATAATAGTTGGAACTACTGGTGAAAGACTGAATGCACTGTCAGAGGTGATGTAGTTTTATAAGCACTTTTAAAAGTTTAAATCTTTTCTCCTGCAATTAGCCTGCTTCTGCCTTATTATGGAGGATGAATTTTTAAAGCAATAAATTGCATGTGCTCTAATGTAATTTAGTAGACACATGAAGAACTGCACAGCTTTTCATCACTTTGAAACTCAAAGTTTCTTCATATTTTTTATTTATGTTATAAACATTGGGCTTAGTTCTGATAAGTGGCAAGAACTCAGATTAACTTCAGTGGGGAATGGGGCTGCTCAGCCCGGTGATTGTACTTTGAATAATGAATATGAAAATATTTATCTTTTCTGCCTATGTATGCAATTTTAGACGCATGGTACAGTGTCTGCAATTCTGCATGCTCATCTTTGCAAATCAGGCCCCTGATAGAACTACAGTATCGTGGTACACCTCTACCCCGATATAATGCGACCCGATATAACACGAATTCAGATATAACGCGGTAAAGCAGCGCTCCAGGGGAAGGAGGGCGGGACTGCACACTCCAGCGGATCAAAGCAAGTTCGATATAATGCGGTTTCACCTATAAGGCGGTAATATTTTTTGGCTCCTGAGGACAGCATTATATCAGAGTAGAGGTGTATTTATAGATGTCATCTGCATAACTGTTGTGGATTTGTTTTTGCAAGCAGCATTGCTACAGCACTGGGAGACAATTATAGACATAAGATTTTCTGTTAACTTCCATTATCTCTCCCTCTTATTAATGCATTTGCTACAACTGGGACAGAAACCACTAGGCACAAATTCCATTTACCATGGTGTCCCAGATAAGACATCCACTGAATAACACTAACTTTATATATGTCAGGACACAAACTCACTAAAATAAAAACACACAAACACAACACAACATGAACTACAATCTAGCGTTACTCCACCACAGCACCACTGAACAGCACACTACATTTGCACCTTGACAATAATTTAAAATTTTCAGTGAACCCAAATTACATTTTCCAAAGTGCTTCAGTTCTTGTCGCCTTTGCAGGCCAATTCCAAAGCTCTGCTGCTGAGACACTGAACACCCCTCTCACCTGTTTTCACTCCAGAAGACGCTAATCCATACTGATTCTCTTACCTCAAGCACACATTTAAACAAATATCATCCACACAGCCAGGGTTTTGTCTAAATATTATTCGTTGCACTAAAATCTCTTTGCTCCCCCCTCAAAGGCCTGCCTCTTGTCAGCTCCAGTCTATTATTCTTGTGATAGAGCCCTATGGTTCTGTGATGACTTGCTTTACACATTTATCACACTTCGCAAAAGCAAGAAGTTTGCAGAAATTGGTATCTGATGATAAGCCATCCCAAGACCATCCACCTAAACCCCTTTTGCTGGACCACAATCAAAACCAACCTGACTAAAATTAAAACATCTGATTGTTCCCCCCCCTTTGTTGAATCTGTTTTTGAAGGCTTTTTAAACATATCCAATTTGATTCTTTTGAATTAGAAACCAGCCTACATTCAAGAATTATGAGTATCACATTTCATAGACTACTTGTTTTAGTCATTTTTCAATTCAGAGGCAGCAAAATGAGGATTGTAGATGTGGATGGCTTTCCCCCTCTTCCTCTGAGGAAGCTAAACAATAAACATTTCATATGTGTATTATGTCCCTTTAGTATTTGCACCCCACAATAAATACATTCCAAAATGGCCAAATTTACATTTGAAATCTGAATGTTGCAAGTAAACAATAAGCTAAATTTCACAGCAATTTCTCATGCATTACACATTGCTTTTGCATATGATACACAAATTCTCAAAGGTTACAGCCTAAATTGCACCCCAAAAATTAATGTGTATACCACATTAATGGTGCAAAATAGATAATTGTGCAGTTATCCACCTGTGTATTTGTTTGCACAAAGAATGCCAGATTTTATTAAAACATGTAAGCCAAAGCCTTTGAAAATCTGGACCATTATTTGGAAAGTACACAAAGTCCTCATGAGTTCACTTAGGCCTGGTCTACACTAGGCGTTTATGTCGAAGTTAGCGCCATTACATCGAATTAACCCTGCACCCGTCCACACTGCGATGCTATTTAGTTCGACATAGAGGTCTCTTTAATTCGACTTCTGTACTCCTCCCCGACGAGGGGAGTAGTGCTAAATTCGACATGGCCATGTCGAATTAGGCTAGGTGTGGATGGAAATCGACGCTAATAGCTCCGGGAGCTATCCCACAGTGCACCACTCTGTTGACGCTCTGGACAGCAGTACGAGCTCGGATGCTCTGACCAGCCACACAGGAAAAGCCCCGGGAAAATTTGAATTTGAATTCCTTTTCCTGTCTGGCCAGTTTGAATCTCATTTCCTGTCTGGACATCGTGGCGATCACAGCAGCACTGGCAACGATGCAGAGCTCTCCAGCAGTGATGGCCGTGCAGTCTGTGAATAGAAAGAGGGCCCCAGCATGGACTGATCGGGAAGTATTGGATCTCATCGCTGTGTGGGGCGATGAGTCCGTGCTTTCTGAGCTGCGCTCCAAGAAACGGAATGCAAAGATCTATGAGAAGATCTCTAAAGACATGTCAGAGAGAGGATACAGCCGGGATGTAACGCAGTGCCGCGTGAAAATCAAGGAGCTGAGACAAGGCTACCAGAAGACCAAAGAGGCAAACGGACGCTCCGGATCCCATCCCCAGACATCCCGTTTCTATGAGGCACTGCATTCCATCCTCGGTGCGGCCGCCACCACTACCCCACCACTGACCGTGGACTCTGAGGATGGGATATTGTCCACGGCCGGTTCCTCGGACATGTTAGCGGACGGGGAAGATGAGGAAGGAGATAAGGAGGACGAGGCAGTCGGCAGCGCTCACAACGCTGATTTCCCCGACAGCCAGGATCTCTTCATCACCCTTACAGAGATCCCCTACCAACCCTCCCCAGCCGTTACCCCGGACACAGAATCTGGTGAAGGATCATCCAGTAAGTGTTGTAAACATCTAAACATTTATTTTTAACAGAACAGGAATATTAACAATTAAAAGAATGGGTTGTTCATGATTAGTTTGCCCTAGGCACTTAACGGTTCAGTCATGGGCAGTGCAAGTTTTGAAAAAAAATCTAGCAATGTCCGGTTTTCCGTGATTGTCCTGCCCAAGCCGCTCTACTGTTTAGTCCCTGCTACTGCAGCTAGAGTAAGATGCGGTCTATATGTGCAGGGATAGAGCAGTAATCCTCCCGGGACATCTCGATGAAGCTCTCCTGGAGGTAATTGGAAAGCCGTTGCATGAGGTTCCTGGGGAGAGCGGCCTTATTGGGTCCTCCGAAGTACGACACGTTGCCGCGCCACGAGACTATCAAGTACTCGGGAATCATTGCTCTGCACAGCAGGGCGGCATACGGCCCTGGTCTTTGGAGGCTTTCCCGGAGCATTCTCTCTCTCTCGCTGTCAGAGATCCTCATCAGGGTGATGTCGCCCATGGTGACCTGCTTTGAATTAGGTAGGGGAATGTTAGTGTTGGGACTGCTTGCTCGTTCCTTTACAGAACTGTAACCGCTGGTTTGCAGCCACGCGGTGGAGGCGGGAGAGGGGCTGCCGAAAGGGATCGTTCCTGGGGACAGCCGCGAGGGGGTGGGACAGGGGCAGAGTTCCCGCTTGCCGGATTGCTGGCAGCAGGTACTGACATTGCTTTAAATGTGAAATGAGGCCAGTGGTAATATAAAAGTTTTAAACTGCCACAAGTCTACGGCTTACCATGTCTGCCTGCAACAGAAATTCCGTTGTGCTGCCCCGCTTCTCAAATGTGCTGTGGAAGACCCCAGGCACTGAATGCGAAGGCCGAGAATTCGACCTTGTGCTGAGTGCGCATGTGATAGGTGCTGTGCATGGTCTTGTTCACAGAGAAAGACTATGTTCTTTGTTCACAACTACATTTATCTTTCTGAGGAATTCACTCCCTTTTTCCCATTCCCACAGCCACATCTGCGACTGTCTCACAACCTAGCCTGGCATCACACTCCCAGAGGCTAGCGAAGATTAGGCATAGGAAGAAGAGGACACGGGAGGACATGTTCTCTGAACTTATGGCCTGTTCCCAAGCCCAGGCAGCACAGCAGACCCAGTGGCGGGAGAAATTGACCCAAATGCAGCAAGCAAACATGGATCGGGAGGAGAGGTGGCGGCAGGAAGACCAGCAGGCGACTCAAACGCTGCTTGGACTACTGAGGGAGCAAACAGACACGCTCCGGCGCCTTGTGGATGTTCTGCAGGAACGGAGGCAGGAGGACAGAGCCCCGCTGCAGTCCATCTCTAACCGCCCTCCCCCGCCACCAAGTCCCATACCCACCTCACCCAAAGTGCAAAGAAGGAGAGGCGGCAGAGTCCCTGCTAACTCTCACTCCACCCCTGCAGAGAGCTCTAGTAGCAGAAGGCTCTCATTCCCCAAAACTTGAAAAGTTCTTTCCTTCCCGCCTGACACAAGCCCCCGTCCAAGTTTCACCTCCCAGTTCCATGTGTAGTTGATAATAAAAAATACGTTCATGTTAACTACTGTTTCAATCATGTTCTTTTGGAGGAGGAGGGGAAAGGGGGTTGGTAATTGGACAGGACAGTCACCTTTGGCAGGGTACATAGGCGGGGGCAGGCACAGCAGCAGGGCACATACACAGTGCAGTGATGCAGTGACTAGTTACCCTGGTTAGTCTGGGAGGTTGTTTTCATGTTATGTGGTGGGGGGTGGGTTGCTCTGTGACTTTGTGGCGGGGGAGGGCAGTTACAGATCTTAAGCGGCAGTCCTTATGCAGGATCACAGAGCCATGCAGCAGGGGATCTGTAATCGTCCTCCCCCTGCCACAAAGTCACATAGCCCCCCCATACACACAGTCCCGATCAGGAGGGGTGACAGGCTCCGTTGAAACAACCATCCCACCGCAGCGGAGCCCGTCAATCCTTGAGTTTAGAAGCTTCATTCGCGTCACTACACTACACCCGCTCCGCACCACAGTCTGCGTCCCAGTTTTAAAAAATTCCCGCGAAAACAGTATTAAAAAAAACGGTGTGCTTTAACAAAGTAGAACTATTTTTATTTCGAAACGTGTGTTGGAAGGGGGTGAAGGGGGTATGTAACTGGGTAGGATAGTCAACATTAACTGGGTAAAGAAACGGGGGCAGGTTCAGCTTCTCTGTACACAAACTTAAAAGTCACAGGTTACCCTGCTCACTCAGGAACTTTGCTTTCAAAGCCTCCCGGATGCACAGCGCTTCCCGCAGGTCTCTTCTAATCGCCCGGCTGTCTGGCTGAGCGTAATCAGCAGCCAGGCTATTTTCATCAACCTCCCACCCCGCCATAAAGGTCTCCCCCTTGCTCTCACAGAGATTGTGGAGCACACAGCAAGCTGCTATAACAATGGGGATATTGGTTTCGCTGAGATCACAGCGAGTCATCAAGCTTCTCCATCTCCCCTTGAGACGGCCAAAAGCACACTCCACCACCATTCTGCACTTGCTCAGCCGGTAGTTGAAGAGTTCTTTTTCAGTGTCCAGGGCGCCAGTATAGGGCTTCATGAGCCAGGGCATTAGCGGGTAGGCTGGGTCCCCGAGGATGACTATAGGCATCTCCACATCCCCAACAGTTATTTTGTGGTCCGGGAAGTAAATACCTTGTTGCAGCCGTCTAAACAGACCAGAGTTCCTGAAAACACGAGCGTCATGAACCTTGCCCGGCCATCCCACGTAGATGTTGGTAAAACGTCCCCTGTGGTCCACCAGTGCTTGCAGCACCATGGAAAAATAGCCCTTTCGGTTAATGTACTGGGTGGCTTGGTGGTCCGGTGCCAGAATAGGGATGTGAGTTCCATCTATGGCCCCACCGCAGTTTGGGAATCCCATCGCTGCGAAGCCATCTATGATCGCCTCCACGTTTCCCAGGGTCACTACCTTTGGCAGCAGTACATCAACGATTGCCTTGGCTACTTGCATCACAACAACCCCCACGGTAGATTTGCCCACCCCGAACTGGTTCGCGACTGACCGGTAGCTGTCTGGCGTTGCAAGCTTCCAGAGGGCTATGGCCACTCGCTTCTGTACACTCAGTGCAGCTCGCAACCGGGTGTCATTGCGCTTCAGGGCAGGGGACAGCAACTCACAAAGTTCCAGGAAAGTTCCCTTCCGCATGCGAAAGTTTCGCAGCCACTGGGATTCATCCCAGACCTGCAGCACTATGCGGTCCCACCACTCAGTGCTTGTTTCCCGTGCCCAGAATCGCCGTTCCACGGCATCAACATGACCCATTGCCATCGTGATGTCCTCGGCGCTGGGTCCCCTGCTTTCTGAGAGGTCTGTGCTACTCTCAGACTTCAGGACATCACCGCGGTGCCGTAGCCTCCTCGCCTGACTTTTCTGCATCTGCCTCAGGGAAAGGTGTATGATAAGCTGCGAGGCGTTGAGAGCGGCCACAACTGCAGCGATGGTCGCAGCGTGCTCCATGCTCGCAGTGCTGTGGCATCCGCGCTGTCAATGACTGGAAAAGTGCGCGAACTGATTTCCCGCCGGCGCTTTCAGGGAGGGAGGGCGGGAGTGATGGACGGATGACGACAGTTACCCAAAAGCACCCTCGACACATTTTGTTACCCAGAAGGCATTGCCGGCTACACCCAGAATTCCAATGGGCAGAGGGGACTGCGGGAACTGTGGGATAGCTGACCACAGTGCACTGCTTCGAATGTCGACGCTTTCACCGTTAGTGTGGACTCACAAAGTCGAATTACTGTCCTTAGTGTGGACACAGACGTTCGACTTTGCAATATCGATTCCAAAAATTCGATGCAAGTAAATTCGAACTACTCTCGTAGTGTAGACAAGGCCCTAGACTTTGGATATTAAGATTTACATCATAATGGGTCTTTCAGGCCATTATACTGTCAATCAGTAGTGATATTTTACATAGAACAAGAGAATACTATGTATCAAAGTGCACCATTCTTACTACCCCTAATCCTAGTGAGAAGGAATATTGTCAGTAATCTAGTACCAATTTGTCATTCTGCTTCCCACAACTTTGAAAAGTGATGGGTACGTTTTCTATTTTATGGCTTTTTGTTCAGTACACATAATATGCAATGCATGAAGATGGAATACTATATCAGTGTAAAAAGGGAATGATGTGTAAAATTTCAGCACATGGTTGGGATACATTGTAAACGTCATATTACTGAAAAGCCCTCAAATGGATTTACAAAAATTGCCTTAAAGGAATGCAAAGAGACTATCTGAAACAAACAAAAACAGGACAGTCGGCATAAAAGCTACAATTCTGTCCTGATGTGGCCAGATATCATAGCTCTCTCTGATCATACAGAAGATCCCATGTAGATACAAAGTAGGAATTAAGGATGAAGTGACACATTTTACTTGAAAATATCTATAATTGGTTGATTTAATTTCAACCCATAAATTAGTTTAATATAGCTGCTTACATTTAATATGCGGACAATAAATAGCAAAACTAGATAAAGCAATTTTCACTAGCCCATTCTAAAGTCTAAGTGTAAAACATCTTTCATTGTTACCCTTTAGTACTAGAACTTGGTGAAAACATTTTTCATGAAAAGTTACCCAAAAAGATTTTTTTAAAGGATTCTGCCTTAGTTATGGCTTTAGTGTTCACTTCTTGCAAACATGTGAGAGGCAAAAATTTCCTGTCATGTTTGGTCACAGAAAGTACGTGCAAAGAATATGAAAGTTGTCTATGTAAGTAATCACAAAATCCAAATTTAAAATTTATGCATGACTATTTGTGCCAGAAGTGCTTATGCACTCATTCAGCTGAGAAACAGAAGCAATACCATGTGGTTTATTTGCCTAACCTTAGTTAAGCAATACAACTTGACTTTTAGAACATCAAGTATCAAATGCTCACAGCAAACTGTTCGTGACCAATCCAAAGATTAAAAAAAATTGAGGAAAAATTGTCTACTACATTTGAAAAAAATATGAGGAAATTGCATTCTGCTTATAGATATTCCACTAACAGAAAAAGAGATGAAATTCATCAGATGAAATATTTGTCAATTTTCACTGATCTGTATAGGTTGCCATAGCAATCTTTGATCTATGCTATGCATTTGCTTCTTAAAGCATTGTGCTACTTTCTCTAATCCCTCTGGCCTCTTTTACTGATAACAATTCTTGTTTACTCACTTGATTTCCCTCTGGATTTTACAGAACCAGTTCTCCCACCCACCATAACAGAGCTCAAACCATGAGTAATGTATTGAATATTCACCTCAGTGGGCGCCGGCCTCCTCCCGACTACCAAAGCAATTCAATTACTTGTTTTCAGCAAGAAAACAAAGTCCCATTCTTAAGACAATTTCAAGAAATAATTTCCATTGGACTGTGAATCTAACCCAAGTCTTTAATATGCAAAGACATTCTAATAATACTGTTACACTAACAACAGCAGTGCAAAAACCAAACAAAGGCAGATGTTTACAGTTAGGCTACAGGGCGGTTCAGGCATAAGGCAGTCTTCATCTATTGTATTTAATCAAACAATTAGGCTCCCACAATGCTTATTTTTCAAATAGTTTATACAGGAGAAATGGGTAAATGGAAGTTGCTCATGGGAAACGTTCCCTTTAAAATTTGGCTTGGAAAAAAATGGACTTGCGTGCTTACAAAAGAATTGTTTGCATAACTGAAACATGTCTATCTCTTTGAAAGGCCATACACAGTAAGAAGAAAGCTAATCATTATTACCTACTGGAGCTGTGTGAAAATTTTCATTCCTGAAACAAAACTAGGTAGAAGTTTACTTTTTGACATTTCTGCTTTTGGACATGAATTTTCATCTCTATTCTTTACAATGACAAAAATAACTTTTTGCACTTGAAAACTATGTTTTCTACTCATTCACCTGGCAAAAAAATAGGTGACTTAGTATTTCTGGATTTTGCAAACTCAGTCTCAAAGAAAATAAATTTAAGAAAAGAAAAGCAAAAGCAATTTAAAAAAATCATTTGGGGAACTTTATGCTTCATTTGGTTCTCATTTTATGTTTTCATAGACCTCAAGGCCAGAAGAGAACATTAGATTATCTAGGCTGACTTCCTGTATAACTGGTTTCATCCAGTTATCCTGTATTGAACCAATAACTATGTAGGTACCCAGCTCCAAGGTGGAATACTGGATGATCTTCATGGCATTTCAAACCACGGGTATTCCCAATCATTTCAACATATGACAGTGTAATGTAATGTTCCCCGTAGCTTCAATAAATTGTATTTAAACAAGTGTGCTTGTCACTAATGCCTTCTTACCTCGGTCCCTTTTATGAGTGTCCCATCCACACTCGTGTCTCCAGCACAGTTGGATCTCGAGTGGATATTCTTGTACCTTCAGTTATAGCTACCTGCTTTTGTGTGCCAGGCTAAGGTCTCCTTGATGTGAAAACTACTCCCACCATCTGCTCAGCTTTTGACAGTTTACTTTAGGTAACATCTCATTTTGGTAGATGGCAAATCGTTTGTGCCAAAATTACCCAAGTCATGTAGCTTGATAAATATAGGGTTTATAATACAAAGAGAAGGTTAAAATCAGGCAGCAGGGAACTACTAATGGTAAGAGTGTTTAAACAGAAAGATTTTAAACATTAACTCAAATCATTTTCTGATCCATACTTGCTGAAATTCTCACTAGGAATTGTTCCAGATAGGTATTGAATGAAAGGACTCAACTCCCTCATCTTCCAGTTTTCCACATCTAAAGAGAAAGTTTGACTCCCAACCACTGACTTACTGTTATTTATGTTTTAGCAGATATCTGTTTTGAAGTTTACCTTTGATGGGTAAAGAGAGAGAGGCAGTAAATTAAATACTACTTATGCTACTCCCATCAACTGCTGGCAAGAAGGTAAAAAAAAGGTTACCTGTGCTCAGTGAAGGAGAGCCACTCTGCCTTTGAAATTCAGGATGGAATTGATCTGTTTGGCCACCAGCCGGTGAGGAGCATGCCTCCCCTCCCCAGCTCTGCCTCTGATCTCTAGTGCCTATTGTCTGTTCATCACAATTACCAGCTCTCACAGCCAGCATCTTCCTTCTTCCAGATTGAATTATCTGCTTCTTGTATATTTTAAGGTCTTTATCTACATGGAGCTTCAGAATTAAAGAACCATGTTTAAACTCAGCTCCCTTTAACGACTTCTTATTTCCATTTAAACCAGTTTCTAGGTTTGGCAGGCCAGTGTGAATGGGGCTAATCTGTAGAACAATGTTTAAATGCCACTTGCTAGTTTAGGTAAGGAGATTGACCAGACAGTACAAAAAAAGCAGAAACCATGTTGTAGCCCAGTGGTTCTCAATCAGGAGTCCGGGAACCCCTGAGGGGCCACAAGCAGGTTTCGGGGGTCTGTCAAGCAGGGTCAGCATCAGACCCATGGGGGCCCAGGGCAGAAAGCCGAAGCCCTACCACATGGGGCTGAAGCGTGAGGCCCTGAGCCCCACCACCTGGGGCTGAAGCCAAAGCCTGAGCAGCTTAGCTTCATGGGGCTCCCACTGGCAGGGGCCCCAGGCAATTTCCCTGTTTGCTACCCCCTAAAGCCGGCCCTGGCTTTTATATGCAGAAAATCAGTTACTGTGGCACAGGTGGGCCGTGGAGTTTTTATAGCATGTTGGGGGGTCCTCAGAAAGAAAAAGGTTGAGAACCCCTGCTGTAGCCAATCTGTGTTTATACCAAATCAGTTTAAGCTACATTTTAACCTGGTACAGCAAAGCATGCCTTGAGCCTCTGAGTGGGGGAGATTTTAAAATAAAAATGTGTTAGCTTTTATATTTGACAAATATAGAAATATGTCAGACCGACAGCATCTGATAATTCTGTTTAAATAATTTTTTTGAGACTGTATGCTGTCCTGCTGCCTGTTAGGAATTACAGTGCTGTGCACTATGTAGCCCCATCCCGAGCATCTCTAGCCTTCAAAACATTTAAAATCCAAGATGAAACCTGGGGGCACGGAAGCACAAGCACACCATCTCCCTCAAGGGCACAAAGTCCCTTCCAGAGAGCATATTGTATTTTATTTTATTTGAGCCTTGAGCCAAATGTTATTCTTCCATCAGGCAAGGCTACTGGGAGCAGTGTGATAAGCCCCAAAATAAGAGTGCATTTGCTTTTGTGAAATTTATGAATATTTAAATATGTTTGCTGAAAACGTCACAGCAAAGTTGCAGTGTTTCACCTAGCTTGTTCACCCTCCCTTCCCCGCCCCCTCCACTTCTGTGGCTGAAACTTATATCCCCTCCAAGGCAGCAGGAGGCAGTTAGTAGAATGGGCTGCTGTGCTGACCTCTAGACTGAAACAGCCCTTGTCGCCTGGCCTGTAGAGTTTAATGTCTCCATCAGCTCTGCGGTGTGGCTCGGTGGTGGCTCGGTGGTGGTGAATCTCTTGCTCCTCTCCACGATCTTGGCTGAGCTGCCACTCCATCTGATCCCTCAGTTTGGACTGTTAGGTGCATGGGCGGTTTATAACAAAAACAAAGGACAGGAGGGAATAAAGAAAACAAAAATGGGTAAGGTAGACAACTGGAAAAAAAACTACAAGACAAAGAAAAGCGTGAACAGAAAAAACAACTTAAATACAGTGGCATAAGAAAGTGAAGAGAACAAAACTAAAATGAGGATGAGCAAAATGATGGGCTGAAACATCTGAAAAGCAAAAAAGAGAAAGAGAGGAAAAAATAATGCAAACACTGGTTATGAGGCGCATGCAATGAGGATGCATGAGTCAAACCAACAGCAAGCATACAAGTCATGAAGGATACGGGATACAAGGCTCTTCCTTCCTTACTTGTGCTGTGCAGAAAAGCTATATCCAGTGTGGCAGTTGAGACATGCGCCCATTGGCAACGCTTTACGAAAGGCAGTCCTTCGCTGGCTAGTGCTTCTCACTCGCCCCTCGGTTATGTGAGTGAGCTGTAAGCAGGCTTTTCAAAAAACATCACTTAGAAATTTTATTTTATTTTGTTTTTTTGGCAAGGCTTTTGAGAACAAGCCTCATTCTTTTAAAAGAGAGCACAATAAAGAACTCTATACATTCATTAGCAAGGCTTCTAATTGCTTTTGACAGGAAAATTTACTTTGGATTTTTTAACTAATCACATCTTCATCAGGAAATGTTGCTGCTAGAGACAACAAAAACCCCAGGTACCTATTGCTTTCATCGGATTAGCCTTTTTACCATGAGGAACCGCCTCTGAACCAAAGTAGTTGAGCATAAAAACATTAAAAAGGGTTTGTTTTACATTTTAGACTGTAATACACTGCCAATTTGAAATCATAAAGCAGCTGTGTGCGAAATTAGCTCTAGAGTAGCAATGCCAGCAAGAAAGAGAAACAATAAGCAGAGGGAAAGCAAAGAAGAAGCCCACTTACCTGGAAGTCTGTAATTAACTCCTTTCCTAGGTTACCAATGGGTGAGTCTCGAGACATGGATGTCATTGTGGACAGAAAACTGGAAGACTCTGTCAGGTGGGGCAAAGGGGAGAGGTCTTCCATTTGTTCTTTGAGGCCTTCCCCGATGTGATCAACCTTCTCCAGGAAGGTCTGTAGTTCTTTACGGAAAGCTTTCATCCTTGAATTGATAGTGTCCAGAAGTTCTGGTTCATTTTTATCCTCACTTCTCTCTCCATCACTTTTGAAACCCTGCTCAGAGGAGGGACTGCTGGTGATGTGCACCTTGGCATCATAAATTAAACTATCAGTGTCAGTGATGAGATGGAGCACTGTCCTTTCAAGCCGTTCAGCCTCTCGTTTGATGTTAATTAAAGACTCAGTGTCCTCTTTCACTCTCATTAACTCAGTAGAACAGAGGTCGCTAACTTCTGATGGCTTACCACTCTCAAAACCTGACGTCTTCTCATAAACTTCTTCTGAGTCACTCTCACCCCCAATGGGTCCTTCTCTCTTTGGCTCAGTTGGGTGGCCCTCTTCACTGTCACTCTCTTTCTTTCCTGCATCACTCTCAGCATCACTGTCCCTGGGACTTGAAGTGCGCAGCCCTAGGTGAGAGACAAGATCATAGCGCTGCACATTGGACATCAACACACGATTCTCATACTGGAGTTTCATCACTTTTCCACTCAGTTCATTGATTTGCATCCTCGCTGATTTCAACTCCTCTTGTAGGGATCCACTGCATTTAGAGGCACCATCATCCAGCCAGCTGGACTCCTGACTGGGCTCAAACTTGAATTTGTTCAGTTCATTGGTTAGTTGTTTGTTGTGATCCTCAATCTCAGAGATCGATCTCCTCAACAGCTCCGCCTCTTCTTCAACAAACTGCAAGTGACGGCGCAGCTCTGTTGCCGACTCCATCGAGTCACCGTATGGCGAGGTAGGAATGCTTGAAATGTGGTCCCGGCTAAGACACTCTCTCTCATACTGGCATCTCATGTCCTCCATCTCAGCTTTAATACCTCTGTTCTCCACCTCCAGTTCAACTATCTTCCTGCCCAGTATGTTAGCTTCCTCTTCCACCAGTTTCAGACGAAGTTTTAGCTCAGCCTCTCTGGTGCTGGGTGGCCCTCCTGCCTCCCCGATAGGGAGTGGACTATCCACATCTCCATAGATGGACTTGTACTTCTGGAGCTCCTGTTCCAGTTCATCTTTCTCCCTCCCCAGCTTGGCCATTTTCTTACGCATTAGCACTGCTTCTTCTTTGGCAAACTGAAGCTGGCACTTCAAGTCAGCACTGTCCTCCTGCCAATAGAAAGAGCCCCCCCGCAAAAAAGAATTATTATATAATAAAGGCATAATCAATTGTTTAAGTACCAAAATCTTCACATTTTTTCCTTTGAAATTTCAAACATACATACAATTGAAAGAGAGAGAGCAAGAGCGCACGCTGTGCAAATCACAAATAAAGCTGATACATTTCACGGCTTGGGCCTGGTAAAATTAACATAGTTTCCAGATGAATAGAAAAATCATAGCATAACTGTGCTGATGTGTTTTGCAGACAACAAGGTCTTATCAAAGATTGCACAAACTTTATGAACAACAAAAAATGATTCAAATGAAACGGTGTAGTATTTTGTTTGAACTATTTCCTTTTAATTTTAATTATAAATTAGATAATTTTTAGCATGCATGAAGCAGAGGCTAACTGTACAAATGAGGTTGCTTCTCATTTCTCCACTCAGTCGTCTTCCCAGCAGTGTGTCAAACATTCGGAAGTGTGTCAAACTGTGTGGTTGTTTTGCCATAATGAAAAGCATGCACTAGACTTTGACTAAAGAATCCTCACAACATTTTGTGACACAGGACATGTTTGTAAATCCTCTTGAAAATGAGAAGCACGATTGTTGTTGCTATTGTTGGGAAATAGGATGTGACCATCATGTCACCAGTGATATAAACTATGTGTGAGCCCAGCTCTCCAGAGATGACAGTGAAAAGGAATACACTAACTCAGGTGACCATACATCCTGTTTTAGCTGGGACAGTCCCCTTTTTAAGCTCCATCCTGGACGTCATGACTTTTTTGGCAAAACTGGGCATTTGTCCCGTTTGCTCTTACCCTAGGAGGGTGCAGAGGAATGTTCGGGCAAGAGTAAATTGGACAAAATGCCCAGTTTGGCCAAAAGAGTTGTGACATCCATGCAGTGCTTAATTTGTAATGAAAGAGGTGCCGGGGTTCAGCTCCGGCATAAATTAAGCACTGGCTGGAGCAGCTGGAGAAAGGCGGCTGCTGGCCAGCTCCGAAGGCAATGCTGCCTCCAGCAGCAGCGCAGAAGTAAGGGTGGCATAGTATGGTGTATTGACACCTTTACTTCTGTGCTGCTGCTGGCAGTGGTGGCGCCTTCAGAGCTGAGCGGCCGGAGAGTGGCGGCTGTTAGCTGGGATCCCAGAGGTGCGAGGGCTATGAATTGCCAAGCCTAAAGGTGCCAGGGCTCAGCCCCAGCACAAATTAAGCACTGGTTCTGTGACATTGGCTTGGGCCAATCCCGCACAGCGATGCCTGGCAGCTCATATTCTCTCAATGCAGAGAAGTGAGGAGAGGGCAGGGGAGGAGGGAAATAGGAGCAGAGTGGGTCAGGGAGAGGGACAGAGAGGAGGGGATGGAGAAAAATAGGAGGGAGAAGGACTGGGGCAGAAGGGTCATATCCACTCCCAGTGTCCCATTTTCAGTTTAGGGAAATATGGTCATCCTAGCACCTCTGTAAAATCCAAACCCAGCCCATTAGAAAACTTTCACTTTAAAGCAAGCACAGTCTCTTAAATAAGAGATTTTGTTTTGGGGATATTTTAAAACCACATCTCTAATGTGTATTACATAGAAATAAGAGGCAAGATTAAGTAAATTTTAAGATGAACTATTCTCTTGCATTATTCACTTTTATTATTTGTCATGGAGATGTAGGTATTTGGTCTCCGAAGAGACGCAGTTATCAGCATCAGTATAATTATGGAAGGCAGTCTTTGAAAGATAATTTCTTGAGGTTGTAGGTTTTGTCAACGTTGCTGGAAGCAGTGTTTTCCCCAGGAATTGAAATGCGGGGGGGAATCGAATTTACAGGGGGGGAGTCAGGGCCGATGAGGGGTGAGACCATGAGGGTGAAGGTGGGCTGTATGGCACCACAGTAAAAACTGAAAAATGTTTCATGACTATTTTATTAGATTTAACTCATGTTTTAAAATCATCACACAAATTAAAGTTGGCTACTCGAGCCTTCTATGAAGCACTACATCTACATCTTCCTTGGTTTCTTGTTATAATTTTGCACAACTCTTTTAATGAACTTCTTGAATGCAATGCATTCATTTTTGGTGGCTTCTTGTGTGTCCGGTACTTCCATTCCTTCAATTAATATGCTTATTAGTTCATTCACATGATCAGGCAGAAGGCGACTTCTTTCAGAACACAAAATTCTATTCAATGATGAAAAAGAATGCTCAACGGTAGCTGTTGTGACTGGGAGTAGCAAGAGATGAATTCCTACTTCTTTCAGCCCAGGAAACACAGCATAAAGATCGGGTCGAGCCACTAGTGATGATAAAAAAGAAGTTGAAGTCAAATCTTCATTCATTTGTCATATGATATTCTACTCTGTGTTCAAATTCTCTATTCTGTCCTGAGCACATGGCAGCCCCATTGCTGGTAGTGCCTCACTACACTCAACTGTCTGTGCTTTATAGGACAGGGGTCTGTAAAAGCTACGTAGAGGTTGAGTAGAATCTAGAAGTCGCTGCTGTCGACTTAAGAATCAAGTCTGTGTACTTTTTCAGTTGTCTTAACAAACACTTCTTGTTCTCTTCACTTAAGGATTCAATATAAATTCCTTCATTAGTCAACTTCTTGACTGAAGTCTTTGTTTCTTCCAGTACTTTTTCAATGGATAGATCTCTGATTGATCCAAATGTAGCTTCTATTGCTGGACAAAGATCTACTATTGTTGTAGCAGATGCCTGGAGTGGTTTCAACAGTAGACTTACGAGAGAGAGAATGGCAATAGTCTTCTCTGAACGTAGTAACAAAAGTAATCCACCAGCCTCACTACTTAGATCCATCCCATCTTGGTAGATACTTTCCAAAGCCAGTAATAACGGCTGGAGTAATTTTAAGACAACAGCCAAGGATTGCTCATGAGAAAGCCAGAGGGTTTTCCCAGGTTGGACTAATTTGAACTTCAGTCCCAGTGTATCTTCTATATTTTCCAAGATATTCAGTCTTTTTGGACTCTTGCTGAAAAAAGAATATAACGAAGACATTAAATGTATAGCTTTTTTAATGTCTTTTGAAGAGTCTGCAGCTCATACTAGCGCTAGTTGGAGTAGATGGCCTCTACAGTGTGTATAGGAGAGATTAGGGTTACACTTTTCTCTGAGCAAAGCTTGTACTCCACCCTGTCTTCCAGAGAAGTTTGCAGCTTCATCAAATGCACAAGCAGCCATCTGTTTGGGGTCCAATTGACAAGCATTTAACTCTTCTAAGATGTGGGTTGTCACAGATGCAGCTGATTTGTCTTCTATAACTTGAACATCTAAAAAATGCATCTACTGGCCTACCATGGACATCAGGATAACGTACACAATGACTTAATACTTGATGCCCATTTGCATCGGTGCATTCATCAGCCATCCATGCAAATTTTTTGAATGTGGTGAGAGAGTTCTTCACTTTTTCAATTGTTGAGTCTTTCACTGTTGCACCACATGCTTCTAGCCAGTCAGTTGAGTTTCTAGCAGAAAGATATTGATCATTTGCTGGTCTTGTTCAGAACAAGTGTTCAACTTCAGGATGAACAAGTGACAATGCACTTAACATTGGCCTCCAGTTTGTAGTGTGGTACTTAAATAGAAAGTATGATGCCACAGACATGTTTGTTCGCATGAACTGTGTTGTGTCTCCAGCATTCTTAACAGCCTCATTAACACTCACCGTTGCTGTCCTTGGTCAGTGGAGACTCAGAGTTCAGAGGTGCTTTCACATGAGTTCACCTCCCAGTTGGGGGGCAAGAAGACATCTTGCTTGTTTCTCCAACTGCTCACTGTTCGCTCTGACCACTGTTGGTCGTTGTGCCACCGTTCACTCCATCACTCTGTTGCCAATGGCCCTGCGCCGTCACATTCTGCTGCCACCTGCCACTGTGACCTCTGCGAGTTGGTCTCTTAAGGTTCCACCCAGCTCTCAGTGATTTCAGCTGAGCTCTCAATGGAGGAACCTTGCTGCTAGTGCAGACTGGGCCATCTCTTCCACAGAAACACTGTCCCACAGCAGGTCTAAGCACTTAGACCCGATTATCGGTGACGTCAGCTGATGTGGTCACTTAACAAAAGGAGCCTAATCAGCTCTGTTTTTAAGCAGTGGAGAGGGGCAGGTCAAATAGTACTTGTGACTCAGACAGACCATCAAGCAAAACACCTGTCCCCACCCTCTCTCTTGATGCCCTCAATCGGCACAGGCTAAGTACAGTTCTACTGCCCTTTACTCATACAATAAGAACAACAACATTTCATTCCCCCTCCTCCCCCCGCGCTCTCCCCCCGCCCCCCCGCTCACATTCAAGTGATTTGTAACCCAGCCCCAATGTATCACTTGGTCAACACAGCTCTGTTTGCTGGATACCTAGGTAGATTAGGTGTGAATGTAAATACAATCTGGTCCTGAAGCCTTTCCCCCGCAGCCACTAGCTGTCAGGGAGAGCTCAATTAGACTTTGCTTACAAATCATGATTTGAAATTATTAGGTTGGCCAACATCAACAAAATGAATGCACTGACGCTGTCATAAAAAACAGCTGTATAAGGAAGCTAGTCTATGTTCATACTTTTCAAATCTATTATACTTTTTCAGATACATGTATTATATCATACACTTTATATGCTTTTAAAGTGTGTATTAACATTTCAATTTCAATTCAAATTTCCAAACAATCACTAATTTGGCAACACTGCATGTAACAAGTTCACAAAACTGTTGGGGGGAGGGGGGATGTTGGGGAAATTCAGGGGGGGTGTAGGGAAATCCCTGGCTGGGAGGGCCATGAGGAAAACATGTACAAGAAGCTATGGACCCTCCATTTCAGTTTCAGCAACACTGTGTTACAATTCACAAGTACAGTTTTTGTTACAACGCACAGTAAGTGAAACAAAAGTCAGAAGAAGAAATGCCCATTTTAATTGACTATTTTAATTAGTCACCCAGTTTAGATAAAAATTTGGAACAAGACTAATTAAGACTATGCAATCTGCCTGGGGGAGTTTAATTCCTAAAGTACACCTCATTACATCATCATCAACATCTGTTACTTACAATAATCTATCACTACCTCTGTTCAAATATACACTAATTATTTAATTTCAGTTACAACAGATACAGAGTAAATTGGGCAACTATGGCCCAGTTCTGCTCCATTGAAGTCAGTGGGAGTTTTGGCCCTGGCTTTCCTGGAAGCAAGATATGGTTTTTAAAAAACAGTAAGGAAGTTAACAGGCTAAGTGAGAACATGAAATATGTAAACAAAAGATTCATACACCTCCAAAAAAATCAAAGCTGCCAATTATCTCAGTGATGAGCAGGAGTAACAGAATCAAACAGATCAAAACAAATACAAATTCGGTTGATTGGTTAAGACAGTGGTCATAATTGCTCTGGCACCAATACTTTGATTTTTTATAAATACGTTCAAGAAGGTATAAACTACTAACAATTATAATGAGCGTCTTTACAATAGATTCCTTATCTGTGTTAATATATTTGCATTCTCATACACAAGCACACGCACACACAGCTTCAATTGTGAAGTCTCAGATGTTTGCAAGTTGCTTGCATCTTCACTAGCAATTAGATGTTGGAAATTAAGTACCAAATTCAGCCATGACAAAAGTTTATGCAGCTTCCACTGAAATCCCTGGAAGGTTTTGCTTGTTTTGGCTAAATCTGGCTTTAAGAGTAAAACATCTTTATTCGGTGCTGCAGAATGGGGTTTTGTACTCTAAAGAATGCATTGTTTTTCTTTTTTGTTCTGACAATAAGTTTATCATCACCATTATAGACTTTACTTTTAAGAACAGTTTTGTCTAGATCAGTGCTGGATTCATCTGTAAGGAAATTAAGAACAGTTATTTGTATACTTGAGAACATATAAAATCAAATTTAGACAAGTCCCACATTTTTTTTAAACTGCCATAAATGCTCTCATATGAAATTCCCTTTATGCTTTCTTTGAAATCCAATAGAATTCATCTTATTTGTCTGCTTTTGTTGGCTGCCAAGCCCAGCAATCTGTATGTTTTCCTGGAAATTCCTGCGTAATTACCCAGGTTCTTTTATCTCCCTTTTTGTTGATAACTTCATTCATACACACTCTAAAAGCAACAGTCATCACACATATCTTTTTCATTGGTGTTAGCTGTACAGGCTTGATCCTGGTCCCATTAAGGTAAAGGAGAATTTCAGACTTAATTTGCATTGGATTTCAAGCCGATAAACAATAGTCTCCTAGCTATTCTTGAGGCAATACAAGATGAATGTGTCTGCTTTAAAAAAAAAAGAAAGAAAAATTCTCATTGACTTCAATGGATTTTGTGCCAGGCCCTTAATGCTTGTGTCCAACTTCATTGCTCAACGCAAGTTGAATACTTCCGCAGTTAAGTGTTGTTTTACCAGCAGAAAAGCACCATTGGTTATTATTCTTATAATGTTATTAGTCTTTTGACTAAAGTGTTAAAGTATGATAGATAATAGTAAGTCTAACAATCTTTTTCACAACTGACAAAGCAGAACAAAAAAACCCCCAAAAGTTGTTTCCATTCAAAATCATGGGGAAAAAAGACAGATACAAGACAACAGAATTGCTGGATGTTAATCCCAACTACCAAATATGGATTCCCTTTGGAAAGGTGACATAGCTATTTCCCTAGTTCACATGCATGCTAACAGAAAATCTCAATCCTTCAAGAGCTTTTCCAAGGGGATAAAATGCTCAGAACAGATTTGTCAGTAATGTCTATGCATGCCAGAAGTATAAAATTCCAACTCTCATGTACATGTCCCTTCAGAAGCTTTGTGTACAAGAAATATCAATGATTTCTTGACCAGTTGATGTCAATTTTAAAGAAGTAGAATGTAGGACACCCTACACCAGGAGTCAGCAACCTTTCAGAAATGGTGTGCCAAGTTCACTGTAATTTAAGGTTTCGCGTGCCAGTAATACATTTTAACTTTTGTAGAAGGTGTCTCTCTATGTCTATATTATATAAATAAATCATTGTTGTATTTAAAGTAAATAAGGTTTTTAAAATAGTTAAGAAGCTTCATTTAAAATAAAATTAAAATGCAGATCTTATCAATTTAGTGTGATCCTTGCCTGGGATACTTGTCTGGGGTTCCAGCCACCAGCCCCGCTCAGCCCGCTGCCGGTCTGGGGTCCAGCCGCTGGCCCTGCTCAACCTGCTGCCAACCTGGGGTTCCATTCACTCAGCTGGCAGCAGGCTGAGTGGGTCGTGGCGGGCTGAGCAGGGCCGGCGGAGGGCTGAGTGGCTCAGTCCGCTGCCAGCGTGAGGTGCCGGCAGCACTCAGCCTGCTGCCGTTCAGGGTTTCTGGCTGCCGGCCCCACTCAGCCTCCTGCCGGCCTGGGTGAGCAGAACCCCAGGCTGGTAGCGGGCTGAGGGGGGCCGGCGGCCGGGATCCCGGCTGTCAGGAGCTGGCAGATGGAACCCCAGACCGGCAGCGGACTGAGCGGCTCAGCCTGCTACCGGACTGGGGTCCCGGCCACCGGCCCCACTCAGCCCGCTGCCTGTCTGGGTGAATGGAACCCCAGACCGGCAGCGGGCTGAGCAGGGCCAGCGGCTGGACCCCAGACAAGCAGCGGGCTGAGCAGGGCTGATGGCTGGAACCCCAGACAAGGATCCCAGGCCCTGCTCAGCCCACCGCCAGCCCTGCTCAGCCTGCCGCTGTCTGAGTGAATGGAACCCCAGGCTGGCAGCGGGCTGAGTGGCTCAGCCCGCCGCCACTCTGGGGTTCCGGACACTGGCTCCTGCCAGCCAGGGTCTCAGCCGCCAGCCTGCTCAGCCTGCTGCCAGCCTGGGGTTCCCTGGGGGTCCCCAGGCCAGCAGCAGGTGCTGAGTGGGGCTGGTGGCTGGGACCCCGGCTGGCAACGGGGCAGCAGCCAGAACCCCAGAGCAGTGGTGGCCTGAGCCGCTCAGCCCGCCGCCGCGTGCCATCAAAAATTGGCTCGCGAGCCACTGGGAGCCGTGGGCGGCTGTGCTTGTGGACGGTCGATGTAAACAAACTGTCTTGTGGTCCAGCAGCGGATTACCCTGATGGGCCCCAGGTTGCCCACCACTGGTGTCAATTCTGTCATGAGATTGAGGATCTGATCAGAAATTCCAAAATATGGTATTTCTTTTGCTTGCAAGCAGACACAAAGAGAAATAGAGACAAACTACTATCTCCTCACAACCACCTGCTCAAGGGTATTGCCAGGCAGAAGATGGTTAAGCATTTATTGCATTGGAAGTCTGACGACAAGGTACCATTGCTAGTACCCAAGCAGCTGTCTGAGTGCCAACCCTCCTACCTTGTGCTGTTTCCTTTGTGTTTTGATTGCTGCCTGGCATTTCCCAAGTAGCTCCATTCTGTAGCTTTGCTGAATAGAAACTTTTTTCTTCAATATACTTAATGGTGGAGAAGCACTACTAAAAGACTTGTTTTGTTTTCCCTTTATTTCAAAATAATTTTACAGGGTATTTACTGGGTCTGCACTGCGGAGGATGGAACAGTTCTGCATATTTTCCCACTGTGAACACACAGTAGGTGAGAAATTGGTCCTGATGTAGTCTATGAATATTTAAGTCCACAGATCGCATCAAGCTACTATTAGAATCTAAATTCATGGTCACCTTTGCTTGCAAAATCAGTCCAAAAAAGAGTGGACATGAGACATAAAGAGTCACTTTGTGATCTTGGACAAGTCACTTAGGTCCAGATTCTCAAAAGGTATTTAGGCAACTAACTCCCACTTATTTCAATGAGGATACCTTTGAGGACCTGGGCTTTAGCCTCTCTGTGACTACAATGTGGGGATTATAATATTTTCTTGCCTATCCCACACCAAGGTGATGTGAAAGTGAGTTAGTCAATGTTTGTAAAGATCTTTATAAAGGCATAGGATCAAATTCTGACTGTTCTTGGGGCACTGCGGGGGGGAGGGGCTGGGGATGGGAGCATAAGGAATCCTCTGTTTGTGAACCTGCTTGCTTTCCCTGAGTGCATGGAAAAAGAATGTTTGTCCTGCCAGCTGCACCAGACAACCTGAAGTGGGCATGACCAAGCCCTTGCTTATAATCATTTATATAAACCCAATAGTTTGCCAGGTGCTTTACAGACACGTAGAAAAAAACCCGGCCCCAAATAGCTGATCATTTAAATAATCATCCTCATCACAGGTGTTGCTGTGGCGGGGGGCACATGGGGTCATGTGCTCCCCCCTCCCAGATTTCTGCCAGGTTGGGAGTTGGGCTGAGCCCAGCTCAGGGGGATGTGCCTGAGAAAGGCACCAGTACCTAGAGCTCCCGCTGAGCTCCACTAAGAGATGCCCAGAGCAGGGAAGAGAGATGGGGCTGACAGCGCAGCTCTGCCAGAAAGGATGCGGCAAAGCCCTCTGAGTCCCATCCCTTCCTTGCCTGCAGCTGCAGTTACCTGCTTGGCAGTAGGTGTCCGGTCTGCACCGAGCCAGTAGCGAGGAGGCAATGGGAGAAGTAAGTGGGGAAGGAGATGTGAAAGGAGAGGAGGCAAGGTGGTGCCGGCTTGAAGCGGGTGTGGGAGCTGCAGGGGGAGTGGGACAGGGGCTATAGGCAACGTATGGTGCGATCACATGCCCCCTGACCTTTAAATTTTACCCCCCCCCCCATCAAGAGTTATCGGTAGTCTCTGCTCATCAGCTGGCCATTTGGGAGGAGAGTACATTGCACCCTTTCAAAGGCTGCTTCCGATGAATTCCTACATTTGTTTCCTAGAGGCGGCATTGTGTCTGCCTGTGTTCTCTGCAGGTCGGGTGCTTCCAGATACCACTGGTGCAGTAAATCTCCCTTCCCCATCTTACCCATGCCGCAGGGGCTGGTGATGACATAAAGTGCTAAGTGTTGTATTATTACAAATCAATGAATTTTAAGATTCCATCAACTTAGAAAAAACCTATAAGGATGAAATCACATTAATATATTCAGTTTGCAGATGGGGGCTGAGGGGAACTAGAGAGAAAAACCGGAGGTACAATCTCTCTCTCTCTCTCCAACAGAGCTGTGATGCTGCTATTGACTCCTCTTCACAGTGATCTGAAACCCTACCCTCATCTCAGCGTTATTAACTCGCTAATGGAATGGAGACCAGAAAAGACTTCAACCACTGCAGTCAGCACAAAAAGGAAAGGAATCCGGGACGACTGCTTTCCTGGGGAGAATCAGCCTATGGAAATTCAATAAAATCAGCATTCAAGGGGGGGGGGGGGGGGGCAGATAGCACAGCCTCTTTATTTTAACTGAGCTAGAGGAAGCAAATATTTTTAAGTTCACATGCTGTTCACCTCACACGAGAAACCAAACCTTGGGCTCTGACACCAGAACACATTAGGTGTTGTTTCAGTGTGTGAACTCCATCTGGTGCCATGATGCTCATTAGCACAAAGACTTTGGCACCATGTATAAATTTAGTTAGTCCCTGAGCTATGATCCAATTACTTTATGAGGCAAGGTGATTTTATTTTCCTGAAAAAAAGAAAAAAGTTAGCCTGAGTCTAGATACCAGAGATGAGAATAAAACTGAAGAGCTGCAGAGTTTAAAAATCAAATTCACGTCCTAAATTGCTTCTAAATTATCTGAAATGTCTCAGTGGATTAAGTCTAATCAGGTCTGTTTGACATTTTTGGTGGTTCTGTCAACACCCAGTAAAGAGAGACTTCTAGTTTTCCCCATTTTATTGTCACATGATTATGAAAATCATCACACATTCTTGAAAATGGTACCTGGGTGAATGTCTTCTTTTCTTTGTGCATTTCCCGGCTGCCTCTTCTCTTCAGTGAGCTCTGAAACAGATACAAGCAATTCCCGATTATTTACTAGTTGCACCCAAACCCCCCGCAGTTGGCAGAGACCATCACCTTCATAAAACTGACACCATAAGAAAATCAGACTCTTTTCTATTAGCTTTTGCTAATCAAAGCCATTTACAGTAAAATGTAATTGCAGTAGTTAAAAGTTCACCAAAGAAGGAAGTCTGTTCCCTATCCCCCCAACTTGTGGCAAAACCTGCTTTCTGCAGAAGTGATTTATGTTTGATTGATCTGGGAGAAATCCAAGAATGTTATTCACAATGGATATGAAACATATTTTGGAAACAGTGCAGAAAAGTAGTGTAGGAAAAGGGAAGACTACTTATGTGTAAGCAACACAGCCTAATCCTTGCCTGTCGCATACATGGAAGTGCTTGATTAAAGACAGCCTACTAGCTGCCTCACTTGAGTACTGAATTTATTTTGCAAGTTGGATAAAAACTTTACAGCTTTATTCATTTTTGAATATCATTTCACAGGCAATTGCTTTTACACCTAGGACCCAGAAATGAAACAATTACCACTGTTTCAAGTTTCAACAGTCTTTGGCCATCCAAAGGAAAAGGAATAGTTTTTTTCTTATATGTTTACAGCAGGTATCAAAGTCATTAGTTCTGTTTATCTGAATTTTCTATTTTAGGGCTAAAGTCAACGGGTGCAAGTGAATGGCATCCACTTCCATGAAGCTGGAATTTGGCTTCGGTAGGTTAAAGTTTGGAAGAGAAATGATAATATCCATTATTAGGCAAAGAAGCTGGCAGGCTACAAATCTACAGAGTAGCCTGGATTCAAAACCGACCATCTTGCTTCTTGTATTCCAACCACTTATAACATTCCAAGAAGAAGCACCCTCCTCACCCACCCTCCTCATCAGTCCACGGCTGAGCTTTCAGACTCCTCCCATCTCCCAAATCTAGCTACTTTAGGCTACTTCCCTCTTCTACTGCCTTTAATGGCTTGCTCCATGTTTGTGTAAAAAGAAAATCTGTTGCAAGTTGACCACTTTAAGGAGGGAAGGGGCAGACTTTCATAGAGCTAGTACTCGACAGAAAAGATTTATTTTTGTTCAATAAAATTAAATAGCCTTCAAATGAGGCCTCAAAAGGAGGATGATACTCCCTAATCATAAATCTAAGAGCACGGCAGCTTCACTACACAGGAGGATTTTATCAGGACAACTTTCATTTATTTTTGTGCAATTGTGAACAATTTCCAGCTAACACAAGCTCAGCATTGTTCCTACTGGTTTGCTCAGAGGCAAGGCTTCCTTTTGGGGCACTTGGCAGGATTGCTGCCTACAGATTATGATCGCCTTGGAGCCCAATCCTGGTGCCATTAAAGTCAATGGCAAAACCTCCATTCGGTCAAATTCTGCTCTGAACTGTAGGGGATAAATCAAGTGTTACGCTCTAAGCTTCAATAGCGTTACTCCAGATTTATAACGGTGTTCAGTTAGTTCAGTAAGAACAGGTCTCTGGCTTTGCTTCTCCAGTCACGGGATGGGAGAGGAGGGAGGAACTCTACTAAATAGGTAAATCCACTCTAGTGTCTAGCTATCAGCTGGTAGACAACACATTCTGAATTCTAACTAAGGACACACAAAATGTGGGAATCCAAATAAAAACTATCTATTGCCTCTTGGTCCCTGGCTATTGGGGTTATTTTAGCTATTAAACTACTATAGATTATAATTAATGCACTCCTAAACTAAATCCCTTGTGTGTTATAAACAGCAAAACTATCTAAAACTTACTCATCCACTACCATATGTACAAGATATTCTACAATTTGTATTTTTAGATGTTCAGAGAGTTAATCTGCTTTCCAGCTTAATGCAATGATTTCCTATAGCTAACATGAAGTCATGCTAGGATAAAAGGTCCTCTGCAAACAAATATATTTTACAAAAATATTTTAAAATATCGAAATTATTATTTGAAAACTTTTCACATGTCCATCAAGGATAACAATACCTTTTCCCCCACCCCAACACCATCTTATTCAGGAAACACATCTACATTTGGATGAAGTCAATAGCTGGAGAGGCAATGTGGTCCAGTGAATGGGGCTCTCCCCTAGGACTCAGGAGATGTGACTCAGGAGATTGTGACCACCATCCTGTTGTGTGACCGTATGCGAGTCAGTTCACCTCTCCATGCCTCCATCTTTGTTCCCATTCGTAGGCTATTGTCACATTCTGGGATGCAATCCAGACCAGTCAGAGATTGTGTCACCGCCTGCCCCACAACCTGGGCTGCTCACAAACAGCCAACAGCCTACAGGTCACACCCTGAGTGTGTGTGTGTACAGCTGCAGCTCTGGCTCCAGCAGCCTGTCAGCAACACACCACCCACATTATGACTTCCACCCGCCTTGCTTTTTACTTGCAGGGTAACCCCAACAGACTCCCAGTCTTGAATTTTCCCCCAAACATGTGTTCTGCACTGTCCAGCCCGCTCCTGGACAGATCAGATATTATAGGTCCGTTGCCCACATGGTAACAAGTTATAGTTTAGAGCAGAAAGATGGACCCTAAGTCATAGGACCAGCTTGTTGTTCCCCTCTGCTTTGCATTAGTGCCACTTTCTGATCAGATTCCTCTACAAACAGAACACCATTAGGCTGGGACACTGGTCTATATCAACAGTCTGCTACTTTATCTAACAATTCAAGTTTAAACACAGCAATGGATTGGTTCATATTAAAAAAATAAAACAAACAAAAGAAGATAGGGTTTTGAGTAAACTCAAGGATCAGGTATTAAAGTCAGAAATGGTTACAAGAGAAATAAAGATAAAATGCTTTTTAGTAGTGAAAACTAAACAAGCTAAACTTGGTTCAAGGTAAAAGCCTTACCACCTGTTACCATCAACATGGCTGACCAAATTCTCAGGTCAGGATCTACCCCCCAAAGTCAAATGGCTGGTTTTGTCTTCTTAGATGAGAGAGAGAGAGAGAAAATCGCTTGGGATTTTCTGCCCCTTTCTTTTATAGTCCAGTTAACTTTTGAAGAGGATTCTTTTAAGGATTAGCTGCCCTTCAAAGCAAAGTTTATTCAAACAGTAAAGAAGACAACATGGAGTCTGGTGATGAAGGAGGCTCCATGTTCTTTCCTCTCACCTGTTTTTGCTGAAATTCAAATTTGCTTTGTCTCCTGCCATCTCTTCTCCTGGTTGTCTAAAGGACCCTGTTTACTACTTCTGTGTAAGCTGAAGTGAACACACATTTCTTCTTTCAGGATACTTCTGCCTGGGCTACGTAGTTCGATGTTAAGAACATCATACAGGGGAATTTCATACTTTAGATATAATGTTGCTACATATGTTTCACTATATTATTGATCAGAGAGTTATTAGTTTTCAAATGATAGCTCACAAGGCATATTTTGTACAAAGATTATTACAGTAGAGTGTAGGATGTGAATACATGTGTGCTTTTGGTCTCACTTATTTTGCTTATTTAGATTGTAAACTCTTGGAGGCGGGGCTGTCCTAGCACAATGAGGCCCCAGTCTCAGTTGGGGCCTCTATGCACAAACACTTACTACTCATACTTGAAACGCAAATGCACAAGTCAAAGTGTGGAAGACCCCCTGGTCCTGCCATGCACTAAACTGAATACAGAAATGGCTATTATACAACATGAAGATGCTGTGTGATACTATTGTAACTTTATAACGTTCACCAGAAAGTAATACAGCCCTTTTTCATCTGTAAGCAACAGTAGTGGGAAATGCAAGGAAAGGGAGACAAGCTTTAGCTGGCTGAGAGATAGCACAATATCACGGGGAAGTAGCAAATAGGGCTGAACATGGCTTTGGAAGTGGTCTATTCCATCTAGCACTGAAGAGATGAAAATCGAAACCCACATGGTAACAAGTTATAGTTTAGAGCAGAAAGATGGACCCTAAGTCATAGGACCAGCTTGTTGTTCCCCTCTGCTTTGCATTAGTGCCACTTTCTGATCAAATTCCTCTACAAACAGAACACCATTAGGCTGGGACACTGGTCTATATTGCCATGTGGGAAAGTCCCAGGTTCAATTCCCAGTTCCAGTCTCTCACTTTCTTGAGAGGTAGTGGATTCAGTTCTGGCTGCTTTTTTGGGGGGGGGGGAAAGGGGGGGGGAGGGGAAAGAAGAAGATCTCACTTACTCTTAGTGGACCCTCCAACTAATGAAGGAGTTGTGCTGCTGGGCTTCAGTCAGAATCCTGTGCAGTCCTCTTTATACAAATGGACAGATCTATGGTGATAGGGTGTGTGCAAAATTGAGAATAATAGATACAGATCAGATCACTAGGAGAGGAACCTTGACCTGTAGCACAGGTATTGTATTTAGCTTGAAAAAGGAGTTTGCATATTGTTTTAGTGCAGAAGCACCTCCTCCCTGGCCCAGAAACGGTATGGCAGCAGCCTGCCATTCTATAGCACCTGTGCGCAAAATTCGAGTGAGCAAGAGAATGTGAGTATGTAGAGAGCAGGGTGGTGAGGTACAGAATGAGACTACATAAAGCTGTGTGTAGGGTAGGAGGGGTGGGCAAAATAGTTGTGCATAAGCCTGAGTGAGAGAAGAGTGCGAGACCAATGATCCCCACACCCTTGATTAGTGCATGTATGGGAGGAATGCAAGATCCCCGCTCCACCCCTATGGGCACAGGATGCAAAGGAGTATGGGGCAGAAACCACCAGACCCTCTAACTGGGACTAAGGGTGGTGTGAACTATTTTAAACAGAAGAAGTTGGTAGTGTGGATTAAGATGCACCATTTGAGTGAGTGAAGTTAAAGGAGTGTAGGAAAGGAGCACTTCTAAATGGTGAGCAGGAAATGGGATTGGGGAGGCAATTTTAATTTATGCAAGGAGGCCAATTCTCATATTGCTATGCTTCCATACCCAGGAAACCAGCCATGTACTTGAAGACCACCGATAGTAGACAAGGTCAACAAAAATTGTCTCTGAAGATAGGTTGCTACTTGATAGAAGTGGATGTTTCACTAGAACAGGAAGCCTCAGGAGTGCTCTTTGCTAAGAAGGAGATGTGAGGTTGCACCCCATAATGCTTTATAGAAATATGCTTATGAATGTAAATATGTCATAACTGGAATATGTTTTATGCTACATATGCCATGTAATATATCTTTGCAAAGGTCATGTTCTACTGAATGTATTCATCCTATTTGTATGCATGTATCATTTTTATATCTGAAGTTATGAACATTGGCTCTTGTTTGTATTTAAAGTGTTTGTTGTAGAAAGCACCTAAGGCAGATTTGGTCAACATAGCGTGAAGGGGTTATTCAAGTAATTGGGAGTACTTGGCCAACAATGGACCTTGATAGACACCAATCCATATCTGAGCTTTCCTGGGAACATTCGGGCTAATATGGCATCGGCCTGTAAAGCACTGAGTCATGCATGGACATGTGACTTGCCCAGTTGATTCCAAAACTCCATCTTGTAGCTGTAAGTCTACACAGGAGGAGAAAGGGGTTTCCACCCACAAGAGGGAGGCTATATAAGCCCATTGGAAACCCCTCCACTTTGTCTTCAGCTGGCTCAAGAGATAGCCTCTCCACCCCAAAGGATGCCTGAAAGAAACTGGAACAAAGAACAGTAACCACAGGGGTGTGAGTGATTGCTGCACCTAGACTAGAAGGAGGCTAGTCTGTCAAATAAGCTTATTGGAACATCTCTGAGAGTGAGATTTGCCTGCATTTAGTTTCCTACTGTACTAGGCTTAGATTTGCATGTTTTGTTTTATTTTGCTTGGTAATTCACTTTGTTCTGTCTGTTATTACTTGGAACCACTTAAATCCTACTTTTTATATTTAATAAAATCATTTTTTACTTATTAATTAACCCAGAGTAAGTATTAATACCTGGGGGGAGGAGGGGCAAACAGTTGTGCATATCTCTCTATCAGTGTTATAGAGGGCGAACAATTTATGGGTTTACCTTGTATAAGCTTTATAGAGGGTAAAACTGAATTATTTGGAGTTTGACTCCTATTGGGAGCTGGGTATCTGAGTGCTGGAGACAGAAGCACTTCTTAGCTGTTTACAGTCAAGCCTGCAGCTTGTGGGGGACGTGGTTCAGACCTGGATCTGTGTTTGCAGCAGGCAAGCGTGTCTGGCTCAAACAAGGCAAGGTTTTACTGAAGTCCCAAGCTGGCAGGGAAAACAGGCTGAGAGGTAGTCTAGGCACGTCAGGTGGCAGTCCCAAAGGAGGTTTCTGTGACCCAACCCGTCACAGGAGAACTGCTGTTAACATGTTCCATGACATTTTTAGAAGCTTATAATAAATGTGTATGGATGCAATGGCTGTAGCCTGTTACCATGAGCAGCCAATAGGGGGCATTACCGCCCATCAGTCTTTATTTCCTCAATAGAGGTTGGGCTGGCAGGACAGCAGTTAGGAGTGACAGATAGAATCCTTGCTTTCACTGCATCCCCCACCAAGGAGCCAGAGCTGCAGTTGCTTCTGCAGAGTGGAACAGCACAAGCAGGGAGTACATGGAGAGCAAAGAGGATCTATGCCCTACTCAGCTCTACCGCCGATAGTTAACCCCCATTTAACCCGCCAGTAGAAGGAGTGTGGGAGACATGAGGGCAGCCGCAGATAAGGGGAAGCAGAAGGAGCCTGTGAAGAACTGACAGATACTCTCCCCTATACAGTGAATAGAGTGGAAGGGCGGAAGAGGCCAAGCAAGGGATGAAGCAAAGACAAGGACACGGAAGATGAGTCCTGTGAAGAAAGGGTGAGAGGGGCAATGGAAGGGAGGTGGAAAAAGGATGTACCCAAAAAGCAGAACCCTCAGGGAAAGGTGAGAAACCCCAAAGTGGGGAATGTGACCGGAAACCTAAAGGAGAGTTTGCAGGTGACATAAACATTGGGGGAATGGTAAATAATGAAGAAGACAGGTCACTGATACAGAGCATCTGGATTGCTTGGTAAACTGGGCACAATACACATTTGAATACAGCTAAATGTAAATGTACACACCTAAGAGCAAAGAATGTAGGCCATATTTAAGGGATGGGAAACTCTAAAGAAGCAGTGACACTGAAAAAGATCTGAGGGTCAGGTTGGATAATCAACTGACCAAGAGCTCCCAGTGAGATGCTGTGGCCAAAAGAGTTAATAAGATCCTGGGATGCATAAACAGAGGAATCTCGAGTAGGAGTAGAAAGGTTATTTTATCTCTGTATTTGGCATTCGTATGACTGCTGTTGGAATATCGGTGCCCACTATTCAAGAAGGATGTTGATAAATTGGAGAGGGTTCAGAGAGGAACCACAAGAATGATTGAAGGATTAGAAAACCTGCTGTACAGTGATGACTCAAGAAGCTCAATCTATTTAGTTTAAAAAAAGAAGGTTATGGATTATCGTCTATAAATACTTACATGGGGAACTAATATTTGATAATGGGCTCTTTGATCTAGAAGGGAAAGGTATAACATGATCCAATCACTGAAGTTGAAGCTAGACAAATTGATACTGGAAATAAAGTGTACATTTTTGACAGGGAAGGTAATTTAAAATCAAAATTAGATGTTTTTCTAAGAGATATACTCCAGAAATTATTTTGGGGAAGTTCTATGTCCTGTGTTATGCAGGAGGTCAGACTAAACGACCAAAGTGGTCCCTTCTGGCCTTGGAATCTATAAAACACCTCAGTGAGAACGGGAGGGAGAGAATGACTCAATGACAGACAGATCCAGAAGGGAGGAGGGGGAGGAAAGGACAAGTTGAAAGAGGTATAGAAAGATTTGGAACTCTTCTTCTGAGTTTTTTTCCTTCTCCAGTTTCCTACACCCTCTGTTTCTGCTTACATGGCTACCACTCTGAATTGTCTTCAAGAGTTTGGCACATCTGTATTTTGCATGCAACTGTGGTAGCTACTTGGTGTATACCAATGGTTGCATTTGCAAAAGGGAGGCCAGCTTTTGAAAATCTGGCCCTATGGGCAATTTTTCCCACTGTGATATGTGGGGAATTATGCACAAGTATCAGTGCTGGTTATGAATTGTGTAAATAATTTTCCACATGCCATGAGAAACTGCTATCAAGACACTAGGCTTTGGAATGGCTCATCATAATTTCTGTTTGCATTATTAGAAAGTAATGTATGCAGAGAGGGATATTTATGTAAAAAAAGGCACATAAAAAGCATACATCAGGGGCCAAATAGTACTTGCTTCATACACACCAGTAGTTGAAATGGCCTCATTGGGACTACTGGTGTGTGCAAAAAACCCACACAAACCACCCAAAAAACCATGGCTATTTGCTAGCATCTCAAAGGGTAAATTTATGATCACTTGTTATTTGTTAAGCGCCAGTGTGTTCACCAAATGAACAAGACAAAATAAGACACTATCCTGGATCCATTATACATATTTTTGTTTTCAGAAAAATACAATATTGACATATTGGGCTGATTCTTCTTTCACGACTGTTTTACACTAGTGCAGATCCAAATATTTAAACTGAGACACTCCTGATTGATACCAGCATAAGACAGAAGAGATCAGGTCCACAGTATGACAGATAGTTACAAGATGGATTTAAGAATAATGTTTTACATCACTATGGGATAATTATAAAACATTTCTTTCTATAATGATACTTCTTTTGTTGGTAGATTAATGTTGATAAGCAAATTAGAAGAAACATACTTTATAAAGGGATTTGAACAAAGAGAAGGTGAATACTTGACGAGAAGGGAGTTTAATGTGTAAACAGAAGCATGGACTTCACCAAATATAAGTATTTATTAGAACAACAACAAATGTTCTGCATGCAGAACAGAGACTCCAATGGCCAGCTACTAAATATAATTACCTTCAAAGAGAGGCTAAATGGTGGATATATCTTTATATGATCAACATGATACAAAAATAAACAGGTTAAGTATTAACATTTTTATGAAGCTTTTCCTGCATTTGTGGAGGAAGAGGGGGTTATAAAAGCTTATATGCAGAGATGTGACAGAAGCCTTAGCACAGCAACTGTGAAATCTTTTTCACCATGAATGAAAACCTTAGTGTCCTCTGTTATCAATATTGATATGTACCATAGCTTAAGCCACAACCCACTTAGTGGGATGTAGAGTGAGGATGCTATTGAAAGTTCCCAGAAGCATTTTTTCCTGACATTTCCCATGATCTCAGGAGAAAGGCAGGACCCCAGTAGAAGTTCCACCAGAGCTTCACTGGGAGGGAGTAGCATGCAGGGTCCCAAGCCATGCCAGCTCATCTCTTGCGGCAGGTGAAGAAGCATCTCTTTTGGAGAGACCAGCAGTGCTAGACTTGCAAAATCCCTGTGTCCAGGCAATGGAAGAAGTGAGGCAGGAGATGGCCCTTGCACTCAAGGCCGGCTCCAGGGTTTTGGCTGCCCCAAGCAGCCAAAACAAAACAAAAAACAAACAAAAAAGCCACGATCGCGATCTGTGGCGGCAATTTGGCGGGAGGTCCTTCGCTCCCAGGCGGAGTCAGGGACCGTCCGCCGAATTGCCGCCGAATAACTGGACGTGCTGCCCCTCTCCGGAGCGGCCGCCCCAAGCACCTGCTCGACAAGCTGGTGCCTAGAGCCGGCCCTGCTTGCACTGGGTACAGGATAGGAAAATTCCTCCCACTCTTCTCCCTTTCACACCCTTTTAGGGTGAATCACAATCTGGTCAGTTACTGAGACAGAGAATGGTACAACTAAAATATTTTTGTGAAAAGGCTTGTCTCTCCCAAATCAACTGCAAATAAGACATTTCTACACATGCACTACTGGAAAAAAATGAATTGGAAATGTTTGTGAAGTGGAGGAATGGAGATGTAGCTTTCGGCTAATCAGTGAAAGCATCCTGATAGTCACTTCCCGTATCACCCATACACACAGCAAGGAGTACTAGCTCCTAGTACTAGTATTTCTAACACTACATATCTATTTCAGGGTACAATATCCTGGCTTTCCAAACCTTTCTTGTGGTTCCTCATCTGTACTTTAAATAGAGGAGCTAGAAGCCAATCTGAAATTATGGCTTAGAAATATCCTACACTTTATATCATGTGGCTCCTTGATGAACATTTGAATGTACAGGGCATTACTGAGATTTTTTCCATGCAGATCCTAATGTATATCTGGAGGATAGCTAATGGAACTGTGAAATACTAATTGCCTTTCATTTGCTGCAGGCCCCTGCAAAAAGATGCCACATTGAGCTTTGATAAAATGGAGCTTCATGTAACTGATATGTATCTACATTTATCCCCATATGATCTCTTTATGAGGAGCCTATAAATGCTATTCCATTAATCATCCACATGGTCAAGCAAAGTAAGCCATGTCTGAAATATCGTAAGCATCACAAGCCAGTGTTCAGGATGAAAGCCATAAATTTCCCTAGAGTAAACAAGCAGCATAGCACATCAGCAATCAACACCGACTTGAATTCCCCTAGCAATTCATTATGCTATCGTAATATGCTCACAAATGAGGACTTTGGATGGTTGTTTTTTTGGTCTCTTGTGATTAGTTCATGGCATCAGTCATTATTCATTGCTTCCCAAAGCCTTTTGCTGTTGCTGACTGATATTGTTGTGAGATTTCATGGGCTGGCCATTTACATATGATTCAGGCTGACATGTCTGGGAACATGAGCATGGAAGGAAGCAGCAGGGAGCCACCTGCTTTCTGAAGGACTTACTGACAAGAGTGCAGCTCTGAACAACAGTGAAATGGAGCTGGCTGATCTTGCAGAATGACCAGTTACAGAAGAACATTTCATTTAAGATTTGGTCAGCTGAGGCTGACAAGGGTGTCTGAATGAAATCCTTTTAAAATTTATTTTATTACAAATACTGGGAATGGATGAGTGCTCAATCTAATCCCGGCCAAGCTGCACCCCAGAGACATGACCAGTCGAACTGAGTTCCTGCAAGGGACACCCTACATCCTTTGATGTGGATACAGTGGCAAAAGGAAGACAGACACATGCATGGAATTAAGCAACAGGCCACAATTTTTATTAAATTTTAACATAAGGGAGGAGCGCTACTCACCCATCCTCTCTTATACCGGGCATTTAATTGGTTCCAGGGCTCCGTACTGTATAACCCTGTAATGCGGGGTAGGCTCTCCTCAGCCTACTCCCCAGGACTCAGCTCTCTCTGAGTCCTAACACCCTCCCCGCAAAAGAGGGACAGAGGGTGCAGTAGGATGGTGATCTTGGCCCACAAAGGCCACAGGGTCTCACCCTATCATATGAGCTCCAGGTCTTTTACCTCTGGGAATCGTTCATTTGATTCCCTTTGTGATGGATTGGATCACAGAAATTGGGAGCTGCCACCAAATGTACTTCTATTCCTGTTTTCCCGGCCAGCTCAGGACTCCAGCACCCTGTCTTGCTGAGCCAGACACTCCCGTCTGCTCCAACATAGACCCAGGGTCTGAATTACTTGCCCCAAAGCTGCAGGTTTACCTGAAAACAGCTCACAGAAGAGTGTTTGTCTTTAGCACTCAGATGCCCAACTCCTAAAGGGGTTTAAACCCAAATAAATCCGTTTTACCCTGTATAAAGTTTATGCAGGACAAACTCATAAACTGTTCACCCTCTATAACACTGATAGAGAGATATGCACAGTTGTTTGCTCCCCCAGGTATTAATACATACTCTGAGTTAATTAATAGGTAAAAAGTGATTTTATTAAATACAGACAGTAGGATTTAAGTGGTTCCAAGTAGTAACAGACAGAACAAAGGAAATAACCAAGCAAAATAAAATAAAATGCGCAAATCTATGTCTAATAAAACTGAATACAGATAATCTCACCCTCAGAGATGCTTCAGTAAGTTTTTTCTCAGACTGGACACCTTCCTGGCCTGGGAACAATTCTTTCCCCTGGTACAGCTCTTGTTCCAGCTTAGGTGGTAGCTAGGGGATTCTTCATGATGGGTCTTCTCCCCTTTGTTCTCTTCCACCCCTTTATATATCTTTTGCATAAGGCAGGAACCCTTTGTCCCTCAGGGTTTCCACCCCCCCCCCCACACTGGAAAAGCACCAGGTTAAAGATGAATTCCAGTTCAGGTGACATGATCACATGTCACTGCAAGACTTTATTACCCACTTGCCAGCACACACATATACAGGAAGACTCACAGGTAAACACAGCCATTTGCAGACAATGGTCCTGATTAATGGGAGTCATCAAGATTCCAAACCACCATTAATGGCCCACACTTTGCATAATTACAAAGTTATATTTTATATTTCTAGTTTTAGATACAAGAGTGGTACATTTATACAAATAGGATGATCATGCTCAGTAGATTATAAGCTTCGTAATGATACCTTACAAGAGACCTTTTGCATGAAGCATATTCCAGTTACATTATATTATCATGTTTTTATAAAACCATATAGACTTCACAATATCACACCCTTAACTGCACCAGAAATCAGCTACAAGTGGCGACAAATAAACACCACCCCCCCCAGTTAGGTAGTAAAGCGTGTTCCCACTTAACCCACTGTGGCTTGCAGGTGCTGCAAGGAAGGCAAAAAACTCCCTGGTCCTCCACCCATTGGCCTATGGGAGGAAAAATTCCTTTCTGACCCTTTAAACAGGCAATCGGCTAGATCCACAGCATCTGTCAGGCTGGTTTCCATTCCTAGTTCAGGTGGGCAGGGTGGGGCTGCTGGAACAGAGCCAAAAGAGGCTCCACGGGACCCCTGTGCTGGGCTAAATCCTGGGAGCCAGGGAATGTTGACCAATCAGCACCCTTCTCCCCCAGCTGGCCAATGGGTGCCAAGGACTCTGAGGGGGAGGAGCTACATATTGTCCACTGATGAGAGTCTTCCTCCCTTGCCACTGGGACTATCCCCCTTTCACCACTGGCCCCGTCAATTTCCCCCACCCATTGATGCGGGTGGGTGGCATTTACTTTGGAGTTTATACATCACTCTCTCATGTAATTCTTCTAAATTTTGTATTCATTCCCTTTTTGTGTGGAGTTCTTCACTGAAAAAAAGCCAAATTTTCATTAAGCCATAAAGTCTTTTTTATATAGTGTATATGTACACACTCCACACTACCTGAAGCAATGAATATGCTGAGACTGGACTCCTCTTTCCTCTAGTTATTCCTTTACACCTGAAGAAATCAGCAGGAATTCAGCTATAGATTCATTTATGCAGTATTTTTCTCTTCCCTCCTGCTAAACCAGTGATCTGATACTGATGTGCAGAAAAGAAATGGGTCATAATGAGCACTGTCATCTCTCAGCTGAAGCAGCTATTAAACATGAATTCCCCATGCTGCATCTATCCTTTAAATTCCAACATCACAGAGACACTCACTACTACTATTCTGTTGTGTAGCTTCACTTCAAGCTCATACACCAAATGAGAAAATCAGGTTCCAGAGAGTCATCAGGGAACTCCAGACAGAGTTGTAAATAGTAATATAGAGCTAATGCATATGCTAGATAATTGGTTGCTTTCCTCCACGTCCCCATCCCCCACAGTATACCCATAATCTCCCATGATAGAGCTGCCATTGCATACAGTATGGTAATTAAAACCCTGATCTTGCACTGAGCTCCATGTAGGCCCCATGGAGAACTGGGGCATAACACAGCAGTTGCAGCAAAATAGAGATTGATTACATTACTATTTGTATTATACTAGCAGCCCATCAGGATCAGGGCCCCATTGTATTAGGCACAGTACCAACACAGAGACAGACCTGCCCCAAAGAGCTTATGTTATTCAAAGTACGTATGACTCACAAAAATCCATGAGATAGCATGAAAATGTTCTTATTAGTAAATTAAGAGCTGTACACCATGGTACGTGGCATAACCTCCTTTTATTCATGCTCAGAGAAACACCAAAGTCTGGTGGGCTATTCTATGCATGGTACACATTGAAGTAACATTTATAGTCCACACAAGGAATTCCTACATCCCAAGCCAACTAATTAGTGACTCCAAAACCTCTATTTGTTGTTTAGCTCACTCAAGGCAAAACGCAAGAGGGTAAACTATGACAATTTCTGAAGAAGCAGAATTTTTATAAGCCTTTATATTACAGATATTTGCCTCTGCTATGTGATGATGACAGGTTTTGTGACAGTTGTGGAACAGGCTGTCTAGACTATTAGTGAAAGTGACCCTCTACCAAATGACTATGCTGTCAAAATTTCATTACTCAAATTTTCTGTACCATTCATCACTGAAAATGTTGCTGCTTTAAATTAGCCTGTGAAATAATCCACTCTTCTACCTATTTTCTATGAACAGTGATTTTGTTCTTTAAGGACTGTACCAAATCTCCCCTTGCCACCTCACAAAATCTTCAGTCTGGTGCTGTTAGAGGTCAACTAGTCAGTAAGGACTATAGGAAAAGGTGTTGAGTGTAGTGGGTGGTGCTGAGGAAGGAGATTCATGTTTTTACATTTCTAAAGGAGCATAATACAAGAGTATTTGCTGCTGATTAGTAAACTCTCAGCGTGCTGTTTCTTGCAGCACAAGCAATCTATGTGTTTAAGAAGAAGAATACAAATAGAAATACAATTATTTCATTTTCTACTGTCATAAACAAATTGCTGAAATGTGGTTGTGGCTTTAGGAGTACAATCTTAGAAAAGTGTTCGGTACCAGGGCTGTGGGGAGAGGAGGTAAAGAGTAGGGGTTTGGCAGACTGACATTAAAGGAGGGGAGGGGAGATGAATACAACCCCAACAATATACTCTTACTGATCAGTAGATTAATGCAGCATCTTGACCTAGAATGATGAGAAAGGTGAAAATAAACCTGCTCCTCGGTATCTGGAGGAAGGGGCATTTAGGATATAGGAGTAAAGAGATGCAAGTGGCAAAGAATCCAATAAAAGCAATTGAGAGAATTCTCTCAAACACTTCTACAGAGGAAGATAATCAGAGCCATCCGGTACTCTACGCATTCAACATTCATGAATTAATAAGTAGAAAACTGTTAATTGGTGAAGAAGGAAAGAAAAATTCTCCATGTACAGAGCAGACAACTATAAACCCAAGCATATTCCATCTTCCCAGGACTAGAACAACATGCTGTTTCTAAGAAGTATTAAATGCAATTTTAAGAAGTAGAAAGATTAAAGGCCAACCAACATGATCCCTCTGCATTGGACATGCCTCAGATAACCTTTATAATCCCCTTTGCCCATCTATCAGTTTACAGCTGTAAGGGCATTGTTCACTGCAAGACGGCTCTCATTCTTGCTGTATATATTATATTAGGCTGAGAGTTAAAACTTTCAAGATCTATGATATTTTTTCTAACAAACCTGAACCTCAAACAAGCTCCATCTTTTTACTTTACACAGACAGACACACACATACACACACCAACCCTCTCTTACAATGTCTGCAACTGTTTTACTGAACGGGGACATATCGTCCCAGAAAAATGTATACACAGCAAGTCATGTGGGATAGCGAGTTAACATACAGATAAAGCCAGTTCTGGTGGAATGGAGAGTGCTCACCACCACATGAGTCTAGCTGGAGCAACAACAATGACAATTAAGAAATAGCAGAGTCTAGCTCAGGAGCATGCATTGGTACAAGGAATGGAACCATGGAACCTGGGTGCCCTGGGAGTCTAAGCTGCTGGGGAGCTGCAAGCATGGGAGTCATGTTTCCAGCTCTCAGACAGGTGAGCTGTGTAGAAGCCAGGCAGGCTCGCTGGCAGGAAACCAGGAAGGTCTGCAGTCTTCAGTCCCAGTAGAATGAAAGGTTATGGGCCTGCAACCAATGGTGGATTAACGGGGCCCTGGCCAATTTGGAGATGCCCGCAGGACTGCCAGAACCTGTGTAGAAGTAAGGGACCACTGGTGCTGGAACTGTGGTCCTGCCCCTTGCTCCTCCTCTTCCCCTTCCCTTCTTTCTGGACACTCCACTTGCCCTGGGCTGCAAGAGCAGCCCCCAGCTCGTGTTCCAACACTCCAGGGTGCACCGCCCAGGATGGGTGGAGGGTCCAGGGCGCTCCACAGTGGCCCGGGCTCCCTGGGTGGCTCTTACCACAGCCTGGTTGCAGATTCTGGCCTGGCCAGAGGGTGGGGCCTCAAGGCGAGAGGAGGTTAAGGTCCACCTCAGCCCACCGCCACACACACCGGGAAGAGGCTAGCGCCACCCCTGAACCTCAGGCAGGCACGGAGTGCTGCCCCAGAGAATCTGGGACAAATGCTGTCTCAGAGTTATTCAGCCCAGGACTTCTGCATTTAATATAATATATGGAGATATACCTATCTCATAGAACTGGAAAGGACCCTGAAAGGTCATCAAGTCCAGCCCCCTGCCTTCACTAGCAGGACCAAGTACTGATTTTGCCCCAGATCCCTAAGTGGCCCCCTCAAGGACTGAACTCACAACCCTGGGTTTCTCAGCCCAATGCTCAAACCACTGAGCTCTCCCTCCCCCCAAAAAATAAATCATAGAATATCAGGGTTGGAAGGGATCTCAGGAGGTCATCTAGTCCAACTCTCTCCTCAAAGCAGGACCCATCCCCAAACAGATTTTTGCCCCAGATCCCTATAATGGCCCCCTCAAGGATTGAACTCACAACCCTGAGTTTAGCAGGCCAATGCTCAAGCCACTGAGCTATCCCTCCCCTCCCCAGGACTCTCCCACCCAATTTGGGACGGGTGGTCACCCCAATGTTATCCAGTAACATTCAGTAACTGCTGTTAATGTAGGTCATTAAAGGAAATGATCACACCTCATTCCTCTTGTACATATGTTCCTGACAGAGCTGTGACACTGCGTGCAACATCTGTGTTTCACTTTGGGTGAAATTCTAAAAACTGAATTAAGCCTGAGTTATGAGCTTCATGGAGGTATCCTGGGCTCTAGGGGTTTGGAGTTCAGCCTCCAACCTCTTCAAGCCTAGGGGGCAGGGCTCAGGCCTACAGCACAGCCGCATAGCCACTATTCCAGCCTTTGGGTTAGGGCCTTGGTCCTGTGCCAGCATATTTCCTTTGCCTATATGAAGTCCCAGTGAAATCAGTGGGACTCTGTATGGGTGCAGGGTCTGTGCTCTCAGATGCCAGTGCAGGTTTGGGGCCTAAGTGATCAATCACTGACCCTCTGTGCTATCCTTGCAAAGGTTCAAGGCCACTGGATCTGCAAAAGCATAAGCACAGATTCTCTTACCCCCAGTTCCAGAGCACAGAGGGAAAAGCTTAAGTTACTGGACAATCTTTCATAAAGGAGAGGGGTATGAATTTGGCAGAGCCACTCAGGCTCCCAGTCTATCTAGCTAGCAAACCACACAGCGACTACTGTGGGGGAAAGGAATTATGCTGTGGATGTGGCAATTCCTCCTTCTATAGAGGCAAGAGCCACTGAGATCCACACAGGCTCTCTCACCTCCATGTGGCATTCAGGGCTGACAGGGTGTTAAAATGAATAAAGGATGGTGGGATGAAGGCCAGGCCTTCATGTCCTTCAACACGGTAGAGCACTGCTGCAGTAAAAGCCTGAATCTGTGAGGTGCTAAGTGACCTCACAATCTCACTGAGTTCAGTCCTGCTTCATGGCAGAAGTTTCTGGGAACAGAATCAGGCCCCCTGGCTTCAATGGGAATTGAAGGTACTCAGAACCTTGCAGGATCAAGCTGTAGGCAAGGAACTTACACACTACTCCAACACTATTGGCTTTCAGCATTTCTTGAGTGCTGCTGACATGCCTGATACAATCCTCCTCCCCCTCTACGCTCAGCCTATAGCAGTGGTTCTCAACCAGGGGAATATGTACCCCTGGGGGTACGCAGAGGGCTTCCAGGGGTACATTAACTCATCTAGAGTAGTATTTCTCAACCTGGGGGTCGCAAGCCTCAAGGGGGTGTGTCTCAGGATGGGTTATGGGGGGTTGCAAGTGCAGGGCTGGCATTCAGGGGGTGGCAAGGAAGGCAACTACCTGGGGTCTCACACCACAGGGGGTCCCATAAAGTTAAGTTACATGCTACAGCCTCAGGTGGCAGGACTCAGGCTTTAGACTCATGAAAGGGATTCAGTAGTCTGAAAAGGCTGAGAACCCCTGTCCCTTAGGGAGTCTAAATATTGCACTTTATATGGGTCCAATTTTGCTCGTGAATCACAGCAAACTGCAACTTCTGTTGCTCAACTACTCTCCAAAGTAAAGCCTCATCACTCAGATGGACACATTTCTGTTCCACTCATGGCAAAATGTAGCAAATTGGGGGGTGGGGGAGGCTACTCGCTTTTTCCTAGAATAAAGAGACAAAATTTGCCACCCCAGACATTTGGAGTAGCAACAGGCCAAACCAGCAATCCTTACGCAGGCAACATGTGTGTGTGCGCCTCAAGAGTGCAGAATTTGGTGCTATAGGCGTACTCATATTGTACACTTACAGTAAGTTTTCATAGAGATCAGAGATGGAAAAGCTCCATTAGGTTATCCTTCCCTGCCAACACAGTACTGTTTCCTATATTATATTTTATTTCCAAGTGCCTTGTTTAGTCCAGCTTTACATGAATTAAACATAGCAATAACTTTTACCACGTCCCTTGGGAATCTAATCCACAGTTTAACTAGACCTAAGAGGGAGGAAATCTCTCTAACCCCTGCAATTTAGTCTACATTTTTTCCCTTTCTAACTTCCACTCCCAATCCTCTATTTCTAGGGTTGCTCAAATACCCATATATTCTACATTTCACTGCTTCTAACAGCTTGAGACATTTATTTTAAAGTTAAATAATGGAAACAAACCAGATCCCCTAGATGTGGTCAGCTTATAGCTTAGGATGAGATGGACTCACTCACTTAGGTCCCAGGGCATTAGCAATGCTACTGGTAGATAGAAGAATGTACTTTATGTAGAGTTCTAGGATCCAGGGAAATATGGACCAAAAAACTCCCACTAAAAACCAGATTTCAGTTGATCTCCTCAGGCAGATGGATTGTGCAAGGAGAAATGGGTTTGTTTGGGTTTTTGTTTGTGTGTTTGTTTTTCTGAATGAAACATATAACCAACATTTAAAAGGACAAGCTCACTTTGTATCTAGTGAGGAAAATTCAGAGAATACTATTTTTTTCTGATGAAATATAGAAAACCTATTGATTACGAAATAAACAGCGTGAAGCAAAATATTCACTTCTCAAGTTCCAGTTTCAAAACCCTCTATTGCATTTACAAAATCTAGGGGGTGAGCTAAAAACCAAACCAAACATATTGTGTTACTGTACTCCAGGTCTGGCCACAATCCTAAAATCCAAACACAACTGTAGAAAAAAGCTAAAGTGAGTTTGGGGAGATCTGCTGGCCCCAGTCCAGCTCGGGGGATAGGGGGGCAGTAGAGGCCTGAGGATGAGCTGCTCTATAGCAACATCCCCTTCTGTACAGAAAAACAACCAGCAGTTCAACCCAGCTAGCAGTCCTAGTTATTGTTCAGGGAGGGTAGGGGAGCCAAGAAATTGAGCTCATGCCTGCCGTGGGGAAGCTCCCATATCTGGGACATTGGCTGGGTCACTAGCTTCCTACAATGGTGTTAAACAACCTAGGAATATTCCAGCCAAACTGGGATGTTTGGCAGGCATGGTTTGGGATTTATCAAGGCTAAACTAATTGGGATCACACAATTTTACCAAGCATGTTACTAAAGAAACTTAGATTCTCATTCCCACAGCTCCCATCCCACCCCCCACCCCCATCTCTCTAACAGACCTGGGCTCTTGTCCTGAAACAGAGACACCTGAGCTCTCACTACTCCCACCCTTTAACTCTGGAACTGACAGATCTAGGCCTAAGGCAATTCCCGTTTTCACCCAAATGTTAACTGATTTGCGGTTTTAGGCCTATCATAATACACCCTCTAATTTACCTGCTATTATGTTGAACCTCGGTGAACTTCAGGCAAGCTCTGAGATAATAATGAACCCCAAAAGCCGGCAAGCGTTACTGGCTTTTAGGTTTCATTATGAAAGGTTCATACACAGCTTTAGTATCACACTCCCTGAAATATAATAAATACACGACTTAATAATACTAATTAATATTTATGAACAAAATTACGGCTCCTAAAGTATGTTCTGAACAACTGCTAAATAGGAACTTACTACACCCTACTACTGTACTAGCAGAAACCAATGTAGTTCAATACCCTGACTCCAATACTAGCCTATGATGATTGCTTCAGGGAAAGGTGTGTCACCAACCCAAATATTGAACCTAGTTTTGTAATACTATACTATGAAGTAAAAGTACCTGATCCCACCTGGTAATCATCTTCTGCCCTATATAGCATGAGGACTGATAGCACTTTGAACTTTATTCTAGCTTGGGTAAAGAAGAATGAAGATTGAGAATACTGTGTATGAGTTAGAATGGATATAAACAGCGGAGTGAGGGGACAGTGTAAACCTATACTTTTTTGAGATTAGCAATATTTCTCCAATGATAGAAACCATTATAAAAAAAGTGAACATGTTTCTCATTCTTCTAATTTAAAATTCTTGTGGAAATTTTTTTCTTTTAAGCCACCTCTTTCTTCCTATCCTAAACTAACTACAAGGAGTTGGTCCTCAAAAACTTATCTGTGGGCTACCTTGTCAATCGTCAGAAAAATACAGTCCCCACCTAAAGCATGGTAGAATATGAATTGCTATACAGATGTTTTCATGAGAAAAGACTAAGCAAGTACTGTAGGACTAGCACATAGTGACTATATATTTATTTATTTATTTTAAACAGACACATTGTGCATTGTTGCCAAGATCTTCTAAAGTGACTAGTGATCTCAATAACCTCAGTTGTTGGGGTGTTTTTTGTTTTGGTTTTTGGGGGGTGAGGGACTTGGTGACATTTTAAAGGAATCTGATATTTTGAAAATGCTAAGCCCCCTTCTTCCTCTGAAAAATATGGCCTCATTAAAGTGTTTTAAGATGGGCACCCCAAAACTGGGGCACCTGATATCTCTAGTCACTTTAGAATATCCTGGTCTGTACAGTCTTTATTCAGTTGTGCAGCTAGAAATAACAAACAGGACAGTAGTTTGTGTAAATCAGGACACACAAGCTCTTGCAACCACTGCAAAAAAAGTATATGCTCTAAGCAGCAGTAAGTATGGTCAGAGAGCATACAGTTACACTCCACAATTATATGAACAATAGATTTGTAGTTTTCTCCTTATATGGTCCTGAAGACGTTCTCATGAGAACTTACTTGGATGCTTATTCTGTCCAGTAAAATATATACAATGGGACTCAAAATGTTTATAAAATAGAGTTTCAAAGGCATTTTGAATAGTGATGAAACTTTTAAATATTCAGATTTTCCCCAGGGAAAGTCTTTAACAGATTCATTATTTTTAAAAAATATTTTATAAACCTTGATGTGCTTGTTGCTTTAAAAATAGTTTGAAGTCCTGAATACTTGACCACTTTTAACCTGTTTTTTTCTAAACTTCTAACTTTCTTAATAAAGTCCACATTAATTTACAATGTCATCAACTATGGAGCAGTGGAAGGGGAGGAGGAGGAATTAAGCCAATAGAATTTGCTCCTTTAGCACCGGGTCTGGATTTAATCTCCACACTTCCCTTCTTACTTTCTCCCCAGCCCCTCAAATCAGTCTCACAGAAGCCCCCAAGGAAGCACAAAAGCCCTAACTGCAGAATCTGGATGAATTAAAATATAAAGTAGAGAGGATGTAGTTTCATTTCCTAAGAAATCCCTAAATACACATCAGTTCATATTGAGGACCTGATTCTCTACTACCTTGCTCCTTGTGCAGCCATTTATACCTATGCAAAGTCAATGCAAAGTGGGTGTAAAATGCTACCCTTCTGACTGGGCAGCGGTGTATACTCACTTGACTTAGGTGTAAGTGACTACACAAGTGCAAGGCAGCGGAGAATCAGGCCTTGTGTCTCTGAAGAGGAAGTGGGAGAAATGAAGGGTAGAACTGGCCCCACATATACATGGTTTACTTTTCCAAAGGAATACAAAAGACCAGAAAAATGCAAACATCACACGATTTGTATAGTACCCCATTTTTTTCAGCTTACAATGTTTCAATAGGTCAACATTTTCCATGACTGCATATATTCTACAATTAAAATTCATCACACATATCTACAGAGCTTCAAAAACACAGGTCTCTACCGCTGAGGTAAATGAACAGCTCAGTTGGCTTAACTAAGACCCTTATGTTCTATTTAAGTTGAACGCAGTCAAAAGGAGGACAACATGCACTCGCTTGTGCACACATCTGCGCGCATGCACACACATCCTGTTCTCTCTGAAGAGAATGCCAGAAACCTTCCTTTGACCAGTGTGGAAGCAGGATGGGTCCCAAACAAAAATCATTAATACCCGCTTAATTACAACTTAGTTTTTTATAGTTAAGCTATGAATTTCCAATGGGATTTCACTACATGGAAAGCTTGAGAAAGTAATAACAAGCTGTTTTAGAGTTAGGAGGAGACAAAGTAACTTTAGACTGGAGTAAGTATTTATAGTTAAGGGTATTATTTTTAATGACGGGTTACTCAATTTTCTTCAAACCTGTACACATCTCCAAAACCTTCAAACTAAAATTGGCAATTTCCAGGCTAAATAGATTTTCCAATCAAAAGTTATAGTGAAAGCTAAAATGGAAGGTGGTTGCAACCTCAAACATTGAAAGAACTTCCCCCTTTTAAGAGAATAAAGCATACTATGGTTCTCACTAATGTGTACTGGGTCATGTGTTGGTTTATGAAGTTACTTTCTGTCACTGGGCACGTATACAGCAGTATCTATACACTATCACTTGTTGCTATGATTTCACCAGTAACTTGCAGATACTTACTGTAAACTGAAACAAGTAGGTTCTGCATTCCTTTCAACTGAGTCAGCAAGAATCCTCTTTAAATATAACTTTTCTTTTTTTTTTTAGCTAACTGGAGGCTAATGGAGAGAAAGACCAAAAAAACCCACCAACCTCCCCTCCCCCAGAAAACAACAGGCTGAAGAGAAAAAAAACAGACCCAATGCCAGTTTTCTGTTCCTGGAATATCTCAGAGGAAACTGGAAACCTAGAGCTGATCCTGCAGCACTCACTACTGTGAGTGATCATTAATGATGCAAGCAGCCAACCACCAACTTCACATCTGTAAGGATTGCAGAATCATGGCCCTATTATGGTCATGACTAAATATTTATGCCAGTTACACACTTGTCAGATTTTACCAGGGCTGGCTGAATAACAAACTTTCCAAAGGGTCCACTACTGCTGTTTCTGTTCTACTTAAACGTCTTTCTTTAGAACAGATTGGTCATTTTTCTACATCTTTTTTAGTCGTGAATGTGCATTGATCCAACTAGCCATTTGGTACATTCTCAAGTTATCAAATACAGTTTTTCACAGTAACACCCTGACATACTAACTAAAATACCTACTCACATGTGTGACAGTCTATATATAATTATGTTCACTGCTTTTACAAGACTATGATAAATTTGTACAAAGTATGTCTTGTGAGGTATCCTTTGAAAAGTCACAATCTGCTGAATATCATTATCCTGTTGAAATATGTGAAGTTATAAGATTCTACTGTATGACTGTTACTAAAATATGCTGTAATTCTGGGTAATACCCACAAACCAGTTTTTCAGAGACAAAGACACACTGGCCCTAGCCAGGGGTTAAAGGGCTATCACCTGCTTAAGCTGCCATTTTCCAGCAGGGGGAAAGGTGTAAACATGACAATTACATTTCATTACAGGGACGGTTCAAACCTTGCCTCCACAAGTGACTGCTTGTTGCCTGCACCCCAGCTGAGCTCCTCTCAAAGAAAGGAGAGTGGTTTAAGAATGAGAGACAGTGGCCTCCTACTCACTGCTCTCTCCCTCCCCCTCCCTTTACTCACGGCAGCTACAATGCTCAGAGGACAAAGAAAACATCATTGAACTGGGGGAGGGGTGGTCCTAGCTGTAAGGCTTTTCAGCTAGTACAGATTGCTGTTGCATATGGTGAGACAAAACCTTCTGCTTTTAAATTCACTTAACTTGTTAAGTTAGGTATTAGCTTGCATTTTACTCTTTTATTTTCTTTTGTAACAAATCCTGACTTTTATGCATCGTCACTTGTAATCACTTAAAATCTATCTTTCTGGAGTAAATAAATGTATTTTATTGTTTTATCTTAACCGGTGTGTTTGGATTAAAGCATGTGTGAAACTCCATTTGGAATAACAAGGCTGGTGCATTATCATTTTCCTTTGATGAAATGATGGACTTTCTATGAGCTTATACTGTTCAGAAGGGCACTAAGCAGTAAAAGACGCACTTTTCTGGGGGGTCAAGGCTGGAACTAGGAATTTGCGGGTGTCACCCTATATGTAATTCATGAATGACTGGTCAAAGTGCTCATGTATTTAGCTGGGAGTGAATTTGCATGCTGAAGGCTGTGTGAACAGGCCAGGAGTGGATATTCTGACAGCAAAGCGGGGTAAAAGGCACCCTAGGCTGGAGAACTAAGAGGGCACTGCTGTTCAATAGTCCAGATTGTACAACATGATAATCCTGTGAATAAGGGCCGAAGGATTGGGCACTGGAGGAGAGAAGTTGGAAGCAGATTAAGGAGACTTTTAGAACTTTGCAATTAGGTGCTGTTAAGCAGTAAGTTTAATTATTCTAGGTTAGAGGAGATCACCCTTCCACTAACATTTCAAAAGAAAAGAAACCTTTAAAGCCTTCTTTTGAAGTCAATTGTTATTTCCTCAATTTTTCTTGAATTCATTGATTCCAAGGCCAGGAGAGATCACTGTGATCACCTAGTCTGCCCTCCTGTATAATATAGGCCATGGAATTTCCCCAAAATAATTCTCCTTTAACTATAGCAGAGGTTTTCAAATTGGGGATGTGCTCCATTAGGGGGGCACAGAGGAACATTGGGGGGGGGGAGGTGAGAAGTGACACCAAGAGGCTTGTGCCAGCCCTATGCGATGGGGTCTGGGCCAGCCCCCACAGAGGGCAGGGAGGGAACACCATTTCCACCCCCTGATTCACCTCAGCAGACCACCCAGACTGTGGGTCAGTGTGCCGCACCGATTTCCACTCCCGGCAGCCTCCATGCCCAGTGCTGGCTCTGCCCCCAGAGACCATGAGATGCACCTTCCTCCACCCTGAAAATCCAAGGGGCAGATATTGGCCCTGCCCTAGCGGTGCAGCTTGGCTGCAAGGTAGAAGCAGCCTGCTGCTGAGGGAGCCTTGGCTGTGCCATTGGTAAGTATCTGTGTATTTGAAACTTATCGGCGGTGCTTAATTTGTGCCAGGGCTGAGCCCCGGCACCCCTAGGCTTGGCAGTTCATAGCCCCTGGCAGTTCATAGCATCAGTTGCTGCATCAGTTATGAAGTAAAAAAATTGCTTGAGCCCAGACACTAGTTTCATTACAAATTAAGCACTGCATATAGGTGTAGGTAAGTTAATTAAAGTTGTGTTAAGGTCTCAGTTAGTCAAGCATACTTTTGCATGTGTGTTTTATCTGGGTTGGGCGGGGGCACAACCCAAAACTGTAACTGAAAAGGGGGAGGGGGGAAAGGGGTTCAGCTCAAAAAATTTGAGAACTGCTGAACGAGAGCATATCTTTTAGAAAAACATCCAATTTTGATTTAAAAATTAAGCTTCTCCATACAGGCCAGACAAGTTTGCCAAGCTTAATAAAGGTTAATAAAGCCTTAAATCAAAGAGCTGAACACTGGAAACAACAGTTAAAATGGTGGGATAACTTTTTCACACATGCAAAGAGAAGCTGGCGTTTCTAGTCCCTATATATAGACCAGTGTTCTAGGCTATTCTACACTGCAGGAAACAATATAAGGCAATCTAGTAAGGCAATAAACAAACAATATAAGGCAATCTAGTAAGGCAATAAACAAACAATATAAGGCAATAACTGCAGAAGCAGTATTTTCTTTTTAACTGGATTTTAATAATAAACTCAAAGGCATTTTGTGTTATATTTCCTTTGTACTGAGCTATTTAAATCTTTCCATTCAAAGGCAATTTTCTCTCAACCACTGATCACAAAAAGCAGCCAACCCCCTTTTTGAAAACATACTTGATCAATTTGTCTGCATTTTTGTCAACAAAATGTTCACGATTTTAAATCTGTTCTGGGCCTTATATTTTCGCTGAATTTGTCTTCATGACAACACAACAAATTTGGGGGGAGAAAAAAAATCTTACAGTTCGGGGTTTTTTTTAAAATTAATTTGAAAGGATTCTGTCAACTGGCTGCTCCAGACTAAAGACAGATTGACATTTCGGGCACTTTTGGCAATTTTTAACTTCCTTATGACACTGCTTCTGGTTCTCTATCACTCTGTCACAAACAAATAGATTCACTGAAGCTTTAGAGTCCGCAAAGTTGCTTTACTCTTTTGACATGACGCAATGCCGGTAAATTACATCAGCCCCAAATAAGAGCGGATAACTTTGGTGACAAAGTGGCACAGAGCCCACAAGGCTAATACAAACCCATTCAAGCCAAGTTTTAAACTCAGCTAAGCCTCTGTGTGTATACGCATGCATGGACCTTTGTGCACGGTTGTCAAGAAGTTGTTAACTGAAGAAGAAAAAGAGAGAGAATATTGGATCTTTTTCCCCTAGCTACTTACACTTGGATGTTTATGATGCAAACGTTCCCAAAGCACACAGACTTTTCTTAGGAGTCTTGAAGAGATTGCACATTCAGTAGAAGATTCTCAGGTATTCAGTCTTAAAATTCAACTAGAGGGTTCATGCAGCCAAATATCAAATAAAGAAAAGTAAATCCAAAACCTCTCACAGCTTAGAATCACTGCATGCTACTTAGGATGAAGGTTTCTTTTCTTTAAAGATTTATATCCTGTACTTTTATAGATAGATGACCAAGGTCTATAGATCCAACCACAAATCCACAAACCAACAGCTCCTGAGTTCTATTCCCAGCTTTAATCATGACCTTCTTTATGGCCTAAACTAAGCAACTTAATTTCTGGGCCTCAGTTTGCCTGTGTGTAAAATGGACATAATGATGCACACATACCTTCCTCATAGGAGTACTGCAAGTAGTAAATAGGCGTGCTCTGGTGATGAAAAGCTCTACATAACTGCTAAGTATTGTATCTGGAGCAACAGCTGTAGTTAAGGTTACCCAGTTATTACCTCAGACAATGAGAACTTCAAAGATCAACTCCTAGCTATTATATATCATGAATTCATATTTAGAAAAAAATAAAATATCGTTGCTAACCTTGGCTAACTCCTGAGTACAATACTTAAACAACTTAAAAACCAGAAAGTTATTACAAATAAATATACTGAGATTATTTTTTTTTAAATTGCATGAACACTAATAATATACATTTTAAAAGCCACAATTAATTATAGTCATTTCTCTCACTCTACTTAAACACAGAAAAGATATAGGGGACCCCACATGATAGCAATCACACTTTTTCTAAACCTTTGAGGTAGCAAACAAATTCAGCCTTGGAGTTAGTCAGCACCCTCCCTGATTGAACTAACCTCGTTATCTCCATACTGATTTAGACCTGCTTCTGGAAATTTCCATTACTTGCATCTGAAGAAGTGAGGTTCTTACCCACGAAAGCTTATGCTCCCAATACTTCTGTTAGTCTTAAAGGTGCCACAGGACCCTCTGTTGCTTTTTACAGATTCAGACTAACACGGCTACCCCTCTGATACTTTACCCAATCTTTGCTCCCTCAACCCCAAACAAACCTAGAACAAACTAATTAGGCTTGTTAAAAGTAAACCAAAGCCACAGTTGTGAAATGAGTGACTAAGTCTGAATTGTTATAGGGGTAATAATTACGGGATCCCTCTTCCACACCAACAAAAACAGCAATATGACACAACTTAGAAACCCACCTAAGTGCCTGCAGAAGCATATCATAAATAAAGTAGAATAGGAAGGAATCTCTCTGGTCTGTGCCAACTAATTTCTTTCCCTCGAAGGAATTAACCCGTTCCAGAACTACAAACTATTCTTGACTCCTTGTAAATTGCGATATTATTTTAGCAGAAACAAGATCAGCCGTACTGGAGCAGGTCAGTGGTCCTTGTAGCCTATTATTCTGATTTCAACAATGGCCAATACTAGCTGCTTCAGACACAGGTGCAAGACATCCCTCAGTAGGCAGGTCGGTAGCCTATGGGGAAAGTTTCTTCCTAACACCCATCTGTCAGAGGTTAACTTCTGTAGCATGAGGGCTAATATCCCTACCAAAACTATTTTAAAAAAATCCCTACCATTGTAACTCCAGATGTTATTATCCATAGAAGCTGGACAATGACTGCCAAGTTTGCACAGCCTTGAATATTTTACAACATACAATTAAATATTAAGTGTTTTGAATTATGCAGATTTATCTGAAATGCCATTTAAGTGGCTATTTTGGATCCACGCTCCCTCTGATCGGGAGCCTTAAGTCAACCATTATGGGCCAAATTCTGTATCATGGGATGGGAGAGCAGAATTTGATGCTATGTCTTTAAGTTTTTGCCTCAAACACAGATATCCAAAGCCAATCTTCTTCTATATAATATATGGAGCTGTTAGTGTACCTTAACCAAGCCCTTTAACTTAACTCTACCCCTCCACCTAAACCTTTGCTCCACTTTCCTCAAATTTTAATATATATTTTAAAGTTGTAAACAATGAATAAATCACACAATCAATAACGGATAACCCTCCTCCCTTCATATCCCTCTTCTTCACCCTTTACCCATTGCCACCCCTGGCTGAGTTATGTTTAAATTTAAAAAGGCAAGCTCTTAGGAGCAGGAACCTGTCATTTTTAATTTGCTTTCAAAAAGTGTCACACACACTGATAGCCCTGGATAAATTAATCATGTCCACCAATTTTTAATTTTAAATGGAGGAAGCTCTGTAGAACACAGGATAAAAAAAGTCAAATCCCAACATCATGTGCTGAAAGCAACAAAGCAGGGACTTTAATGGAAATTGTCACAATCTTTTGGTCTCGTGATGAGTAAGGCTGAAGTGACACAGCTGTTTCAGTCTTAAGCAACAGTCTCCCCATAAGTATCAAAAGCGCACCCTCCAAAAAAAAAAAAAAAAAATTTGGCCACCAAAGGCATCAGGAGAAATGAAAAGGAAATCTTAAAAAATAAGATTTTGTAAGTGTTCATCTGTCTTTTATTACTGCAACTGAAGATGTGGCTTTAATTTGACCCACTTGGAAAACTTTACTTACTGCATATACATTTTTCCCAAATTATCTTCTTTGTAGACATTGCAAATGCAGTCCGGGACCTGAGCAACTGTGATAATGGAGGCTACAAATTCCACAATACAGTATTTGTGTTTGAATTATATGATTCATATCACTAATCTTTTTCAAAAATGAAAAGTTTTGAGGAGCTCTTCAGCCGAGAAATGATACAGCAGAATCTCCCCCCCCCCACACACACACACATCTTAGAAGAGTACTGCATATGGCCCAATTATGGAATATAGATTTTGAATGTTTAACTTGTCAAAAGGTGGATAAAAGATCCAAATATATAAATATACATACATATACAATATGTTTAGATAGCTCTATTTTAAATATTTCTTCTGGGGAAATTAAATATCATGCCAATTTAAATATAATATGTCAAAATTACAGGAATAGTAATGTGAGCTTTGGGGAAAAAAATTAAACATAGTATAGTTTCTCTTAGCCAGCCACTGCAAGATCTGCTGCTCCTATTGGGTCTAAAATTGATTAACACATTGATTACTTTATGTAATCCAGCCTTCATAAAACTTGCAAAATGGAGATACTGCAGAAAATGTATAAAAAGATGTCATTAAAAATGGGCTAACACCAAATTTGAAATATGAATAGCCCCAAATGTTTCAGTAGTTCAGATCCTGTTCAGGATCCAGACTTTGTGGATGGCTTCCTTCTTGTAATGGGTTAAACAATCACAATCCATCCAAACACCTCAAAATTTAAGAAGACTGATCCAAACTGCAGCTTTAATGCTTTAAAAAGTTTGAGATCCAAACTTTACAGGTTAAACCAATCTCTATTTAAAATATACAAGAGAAATTAGTGGATTTTTTTTTATTTCATGTCTAAAATTTAGATGTAAAGCAGTGTTTCCCAAACTTGGGACACTGCTTGTGTAGGGAAAGCCCCTGGTGGGCCAGGCCGGTTTGTTTACCTGCCGAGTCCGCAGGTTCGGCAGATCGCGGCTCCCACTGGCCGCGGGACGTACTGACTGCCACTTCCAGCAACTCCCATGAACCGCGGCCAGTGGGAGCCACGATCAGCTGAACCCGTGGAAGCGGCAGGTAAACAAAGGGCTTTCCCCACCAAGGGCTTTCCCTACACAAGCGGTGCCCCAAGTTTGGGAAACACTGATGTAAAGTCTTCAGGGTAGGGGCCAGGTCCTTCTAAGTCAGTGGTGGGCAACCTGCGGCCCATAGGCCGCATGCAGCCCATCAGGGTAATCCGCTGGCGGGCTGCGAGACAGTTTGTTTACATGGACCGTCCACAGGCAGAGCCGCCGCAGCTCCCAGTAGCCGCAGTTCACCATTCCTGGCCCATGGGAGCTGCAGGAAGCAGCGGCCAGCATGTCCTGTGGCCCACGCCACTTCCCGCAGCTCCTATGGGCCGGGAACAGCAAACTGCGGCCACTGGGAGCTGCGGAGGGCCATGCAAATGTAAACAAACTGTCTGGCGGCCTGCGAGCAGATTACCCTGACAAGCTGCAGGTTGCCCACCACTGCTTTAGACCCACGTAAAAAAAACCCCAGCAGATTAAATTATTTTTCTGGCAACTGGCAAATCCATAAAAGCCAGACAGATGATAACCCTAGCTATACTCTGCAGCTCTAATCAAGAAGTTCTAGCATTAATATACAACCACTAATAGTACACACGTGAGTTTTGTATTTTGAGAAAGAAGAGAAAAAACAGAGGAAGTCCCGGCTGCATGTGTTTTTGTCTCTCAATCACTGTGATTATATCTTATTATTAGAGCTAATTGGAAATCTGAGTTTCTGTAAAATAGAAAATTTCCATATTTTGACATTTGTTTTCATACCAAATTAGAGAAAAATTCCAAATTTTTCGAACAGAAGGTTCAGAAAAATTTAGATTGAGAAATGTTGAAATGTTCAACCTGGACATTATTGACCAAAATGAAATGTTTTGACATTCCCAAATAAAATAGTTGCATTTTGGTTTTGTTGAGCTGAATTTAAACGTTTTGTTTTGGCTCGGTTTGACATTGAACTGTGTCCACCTGAGCTGCCGTGGTGCCGCATGGCCCCATTTTCCTCTAAGCACCAGGCTTCCAGTTGGTCTACAGTGATGTACTATGGTCAGCTGACTGCCACCAGGTACAGTGACAACTCAGGCAGACACAGTTAAATATCAAAATGAGCTAAAATTCAGTACTTCACTTTGGTTCTACAAACCAAATTATTTCAATTCAGGTCAATGCAAAATTAAATATTTAGTTTCAATTTTCCTTGGGGAAACTGAAAAATTTCAGCAAAATCAAAATTTTCCTCCAGAAAATTCTGATTTTGAGAGAACTATATTTTCAGTTGAAAAGAGACATTTTGAAGGAAAATTCCCAACCAGCTCTACTTAGGATGATTAATTCATTGCCTCGTTTGTACTGTTTCATATTGTAAAGTTCTGTGATCCTGTGTGTGAAGAGTATTCTATTAATCAAATGATTCATGGTTCTGTCATATACCCACTACTGTATACTATGCAGGTAAATTGAAAAGTCTGTTAGAAGGTTATCAGAAGCAAGTATGGGGCTCTCCATTTAGAGCAGTACTAAAAATGGAAACTATATGTGACAGGTTGACTGCAGCACCATAGGCTAACAGCATTCACAGACATCTCATAGTGAACTTCATATACCTAGTGAACTAAAAACGGCATTAAAATACCACACCCTAGAGCAAAAGTCATGATTCAGGAACAGGTTCTATTGTCATTTGTTGTTGTCTGTGCTAATAGCAGAAGATACCAAGATGACTTTTCCCATGTTTTCAGAGGGTCCAGCATGTATCATGGAAATCATATATACAAAGTATATTCAAAGGATCTGTACTGGCCATTGGAAAATATGGGACTACTCTCTCTCGAAAAAGAGAGATTTGGTCTATTTGGGCATTGGGTGTTCCAATAGAAGAAATATACTGCAAGTTTCAGAGCAGCAGCCGTGTTAGTCTGTATCCGCAAAAAGAAGAACAGGAGTACTTGTGGCACCTTAGAGACTAACAAATTTATTAGAGCATAAGCTTTCATGGGCTATAGCCCATGAGCATAAGCAAAGAAGTGGGCTGTAGCCCACGAAAGTTTATGCTCAAATAAATAGTCTCTAAGGTGCCACAAGTACTCCTGTTCTTTATACTGCAAGTGTTTCTTAAGTATACAGTGCTTTACTTAGAAGAACTTACCAATAATTTAATACTATTCCACTCTTGCTATCTTCTGATTTTATTTCTTTTTACTTTAAATCATTGTCATTTTACATTCATTTTCAAAAATATGGTTTCTCTCTCCCCCTTTTCTCCTTTTAGTCTTCCCTTTGTAAACATACACTGAAGAATCCATGGAAAAATTCTCTTCTCTGCCACATTTCACTACTATCAAATCTCAATGCATTTACTTGTCATGAAAGCATTCCTCTTGGTCCACTACACATATTAAAATTTATGGTGGAAAGCGTTAAGGTTTTCCAACTCCAACAATGTGAGAAATTCTTAGCATGAATTGAATACTACAGTAAATTTGCCAGAAAATACAATAATCTGCTTTCTGGTTTTGGGATGAATAACAGGTGTTTGTAAAGGTCAGGGGCTGGGCACTTTACTAACAGAACTGCATATTTAACAGCATGCCAGCTTCCACATAGACTCAGCTTGAGTTTCTCTGCATTGCCTTAATATGGATTTATCTAGAGTTGTCCACTCACCCCAGAAAAGCTAGACAATTTCTTATATTAAATTCTCTTCCTAGCAAAGACTGCCAGTGATGCTGAATGATCATATATCTGGTGCTTGTGTGGTACCTGCCACGCTCCACAAAGGATTGATTTGTGTTCAACAATGCCACTTCTTCCAAGATCTGATATTGTAATCAAATCACAGTCTAGGAGATAAAAGGCAAGTGATTTACCTAAGGAGTCACAAGTCTCATCATATTAAAAGCCCTTCTAAGGGTCCAATACTACATTACTGACACTAATAGGAGATTTGGCATTTGATTTCAATAGGAGCAAAAGCACGGCTGTTGGTCTATGATTCACTGCCCTTCAATAACCTAAGTGAAACACCACATGGCAATAACCTGTCAATCCCCAGCACTCCATCATATCACCTCAGAATATTTAAGCCTCCATTTGGCCCTTATTAAATTTTAGGTAAGACCCTCTACAAACAACTTAGCGTTTCAGGTTTAGCTGAATACAGACTACAAAAGTCTGGATCAAACATTAGACACACTGAATTCCTGAGGAAGGACAAAAGACATGTCACTAATATTTTGAAAAGCAAAGCTGCATGAAAGTGAAGATTAATCCCCCATCATCTGACTCTGTCTAAAAAGGGAGTATGAAAGGAAGTAAAAACTTCCTTCTCAAATGGCCTCTAATTCCCAGCTCTCCAGACTTTGGCATGCAGAATGCTGCTGCCCACCTTCTCACATGTGCAAACAAGCACAACTAAAATCACTCCTACCCTCAAATAATGTCAGTGGCCAACCCATTTATTTCACAAGTGCACTTATTTTTAAAAGCCTCTATGATCTTGTTCTTTTCTCTGCACTCCTAGTTGCCCTATTACCTGGCCCGGGACTCCTCTCCATATAGCCTTGCCACTATTGGTATGCTTAGACAGCAACTGGGAGATGTAGTTCCTAGTTCTGCTTGAGCTAGTGTGCTAAAACTAGCAGTGTGGCTGTGATGGCATGGGCAGTAGCTCAGGTTAGCCACCTAAGAACGATCCCATCTGACCTCCTGCATATGTACTCGGGGCGGCTAGTCCGAGCCGTTGGTTGTGCTACCATGGCCACGCTGCTAATTTCAGCATGTTAGTTCAAACAGAGCTAACCCGGGTATGTGTACCCACATGGGAAATTACACCTCCCAGCTGCTATGCAGACATACCCTGTGAGTGTGTGAGAGCCTCTTTCTTTGCCACACTTACTGTCTGGAACAGTCTTCTTGTATTTCTCTACATCACAGACTGCCATTCTCATTTCGAACCTTTGTTAAAAATACATTTTCTTCTTCACCTATTCTCTCTCTCTGATGCTCCCGGGGGCACCCAGGGTTGTGAGGCACCTCGCTACCACCTGACATTTGCATGAGGAAGCCTTGTCTGTGCCTGCCAGGAGTCACCTCCCCAACTCCACTGGCTACAGGCAACACAAGCACTCCTCTCTAGGTCTCGCACGCCACGCGTAACTCTACAGGTCAGTGACTGGCACAACCCAAACCTTGAACGTCTCCCTGGAGTGTCCAGATCCTGACCTACTGGATTTTCACAGCATTCACAGATTTGCTGCTTCCAAAAAAACAGTACACCCCAGCTTACCAGTCACACCTGAGACCACCTCTCTACTTAACACACTTAGATATGTTTATAGTGAAATCAAAGATAGGTTTATGTAACCAGAGCCGGCTCCAGCTTTTTTGCCGCCCCAAGCAGTGAAGGGGGAAAGAAAAAAGAAAAAGAAGAAAGAAAAAAAAAAGATAAAGCTGCGATCGGCGGCACTTCGGCGGCAGCTGTACCGCGCCACTTCATTCTTCGACGGCAATTTGGCGGCAGTCGTTCCCCCTGAGAGGGACCGAGGGACCCGCCGCCGAAAACCCGGACGTGCCGCCCCTTTCCATTGGCCGCCCCAAGCACCCTCTTCCTGCGCTGGTGCCTGGAGCCGGCCCTGTATGTAACAAAGCACAGAGATTCAAGTAATAGCAAGAAGTAGTACTGGAAACAAATGATTACAAATAAAATAAAATGATCACATGCATTCTAGAGCCTAGACTTAATTAATAAGATACTCTCATGTCTAATAAAGTATTGCTCATGAGTGCTTTTGGCCAGGCTGACTGTGACCCTCTTCTCATGAGACAATCATGCTGTCAGCTTGTCTCCTTGGTGAAGGATCCACAAAGCTGTGTAAGTTTGAAAGCTTCTCTCTCTCACCAACAGAAGTTGGTCCAACCCTTTTAAAATGCAGTTATAGACTGTTGTCTCTTACCTTCAGGGACTTATCTTACTTTTGGGTCAGATATGGGCCTGAGGATTTGCAGACAGTAAACCCAGTCTGTCTGCACAAATGTCCATTGTTCTGTATGCTGACTGAGTTGGCCACCAAAGCTCATCTCAACTCAGGCAACAAGTTTTTCTTCAACAGTTTTGGAACCTGAATATTTTACATCTCTCAAACTATTTCCCGTACAAACATCTTGCAATAATTATGATGACCAGTGAGCTACTGGCTCTTGGTAGAGACCTCGCATGCCACTGTTTGGTGAACTATTATGCATATGAATCTCTGTAAAACCCTATGCAACTCCTGGGCCCTCTGCTCATTGGCACCAATGGGTCCTTGGGTCACACTGTCTTGCTGTGATTTTACTCAAGGTTGTATTCATGTCTGTGGAGTGGCAGTGGAGGCACGGATGACCTGTGCCGAATACAAACCCACCTGAAACCAGTGGGTATGTTCTTGGAGCGGCTCAACCTTGCCTCTGCTACCACGGCTATGCTGCTATTTATACTCGCACTCGCTTGATGAGAGCTGGTGTGAGTATGTGTCCATGAGCAGAGGAAATCACACCCTTAGCTCCCAGTGTTGACGTAGTCCCATATGATATTTGGTATTTTTCTTAAAGCTCCAGCTCCTAGGACCAGATGATTACATGAGAGTCTCAGCTAAACAGTGTAGATGTCTAGGGCAGAGACATTTTCTACCTGCAGAGAAAACCGTTTGGCCTCTAAAGACTCAAAACCCAGGAGACAAACCCTCACTTCAAAAAAACCCAAAACATCAGTTATTTTTAATAGCTCATTATTTTTAAAGCAATTTCATGGATTTTTGGGGGCCTGACTCGTAATTTTTGAATGTCTGAGGGTGGCAATACTAGTTCAGTTCTGCAAATCCTCTCTCACAAGGTGTAGTCCCATTGGCTTCAATGGGGTTACAGTAAGCCTTGTCATGCGAGTACGGGTTTGCAGATTTAGGCTCTAAAATTATTCTCTTGACTTGATCATCATTTTATTAAGTTGAGGCAGTATGTGATAAAATAAATATTTTCACTATTTTTTCCACATATTTTCAATATTTTTAAATTACAGATAAAATCACAAATACTCAGACCGAATAAACAATATACATAGCCCAAATAAATAAAATAATCACAAATTTGAATTTACCACTAACTTACATACTTCAGAATCATATTTCAATACAGATTATGGTATTAGATTCATATCCAATATTTTTTTTTACCAGTTTGGTGCCCAACCTTGCTCCACTGAAGGCAATAGCAAGGCTTAGGCTATCTAGATATTTATGTGTTAATCAGGCCAGCCAGTGCATCCAAAAACACTCTCAGCAGCCAGAGGATTGCTGTCTCTTTCTTCAGAGCCTGAGTTTTATATTGCCAAATAAAACAGCCCTGGGTAAGTTCAACATATAAATTGTATCCTTTCCCCATGACCCAGAGTCTCCTGCAGGTCTCTGCCTCAGTCAAGGAGAACCTGTCTGCTCCCTCCTCCTGCTCCCTGCAGGATTGCATTTTCCAGGCCATCTGTCCCAGAGCCACATATAAAACAAGGTTCTTTCCTGTCACCTAGGATCTCTTGCTCCCTGCAGATCTCACAGCCAAGTGAACTGCTTGTGGGTGCTTTTTCTCACCCCTGTATTGTATTCATACACAATTAAGTAACTGGTGCACTGTCCCTTTGAGAGAGGTCGCATGTAGTGACTTTGATATACTGGCTTTCTGGTCTGTACGTGGTGAGTTGTACTGCTGAGAGCAAAGTGTGTATTTGAAGCCTTGTAAACAGAACTCTTGTTTACCCTATCCTGTGTGGATCTTCATTTCTGCAGAAGTATAAACAAAGATAATACATGGTGTCAGGAGTAAAAATTAAGTCTGGCTCTTGTGCAGAATTATGCAGGAAATGTACTGCCTATGGACTTTGAAACCAGAAGCATTGCAAAGAACTGACTGGGTGAAAAGAGTTAATGGAGCTGATCTGTGAGGGATCTGAGACAGATAAGTGGTCTGCAGCTCAGAAGTTGCTCATTTTCTGATATGTATCGGGCAAAGACCAGGACATCTGCACAGCATGGGTCTCTAGTGGCAAGCTCACTGAAGCAGATAGGAAAAATCCAGCCTGGCTGTTGAGTTATTTGAGGCCTATTGTTTTCCAAAGAAAAACACCTCCATACAAAGAAAACATTTCTATGAGAGAAATCAGGGACCTACTGAAACAACTGATGAGTGGTTAACCCAGCTACAATTGATAACGAAGATTGTGCTTTCACGGATGAGGGTGATATGCTGAAGCTAGGCTCTCAAAGAGATCAAACTCAAAAGAAATACAAGAAAAATGACTACACCTTAACATTAGAAAAAGCCATTAGAATATCCAGGGCACAAGAGACGTGCAAAGAGTAAAAGAAACCAGTCTCAATGTGCACGTGCCAGGTGGTGCAAGTAGGTGGTCTGGTCTGGTACGCTGTACCAGTAAGATATTTATAGCACTAGGGTGACTGGGTGTCCGGTTTTGGACTGGAACACACAGTCCAAAAGGGATCCTGGCAACTCTGGTCAGCACTGCTGACTGGGCCGTTGAATGTCTGGTTCGCGTGGAGCTGGCAGGTTCCTTGCTAGCCGCCACGCCGCGGACCGCGCAGCTCCCAGGTCGCGAAGCAGCCGGCATGTCTAGCTCCTAGCCTTAAGGGCTGCCAGGGTGGGTCTGCGTGCTGCTCCCATTGGCTGGGTCAGGGCAAGGGAGGAACTAGTGCCACTCGAGAGCTTAGCAGGCAGCTGTTGAGGGGTCGCATGGTGTGCGCCTTTCCCACTGTTGCCCAACTCTCTTCTCCTTTCACTTCTCGCGTGGCTGGGCTTGCACTACAGTGTGTGCCCTGCGGTGAATTGTGGTCTGTTGCCCCACTGCTGGCACCCAGGAGTTGGAGGTATGTGTATCCCCATTTCTGAGTGCTGGGAATGGGGCTGCACCCCCATCCCCCTCACTGCATCCTTTCCCGTCCCAACCCCCCCGCACCCCTATCCCCCTCACAGCATCCTTCCCGTTCCACTCCCCCACCTACCCCCATCATTGCATCCCTCCCCATCCCAACCCCCCTGCACCCCTATCCCCCTCACTGCATCCCATCCCATCCTGCCCCCACACTTATCTATCCCAGCCCTGTACCCCTTACAGGGCTCTCCCACCCATCCTCTCCACCTCCCAAAGCCGCCACCCTCACGTCCCTCACCCCTGAACTCCATTCACCTCCAAACACTGCTGCACTCCCATTGTGTCCCTATACACACCTGTGCCCACCACATCCTCATGCACCTGTAGTCTTCTGCCTTCCCCTGCATTCCCACCGATCCCACATACTCCTCACACCCCCTCTTCTCTCCTTCACTGCCCTCTCTCACCCCCACCTTGCTCTCGTCCTTGGCCTCGTTCCCTCCCCATCCTCTCTCCTCCACAAATCCCCATCTTTTCCCCTCCAGCCCACCCTCCTTCCTTCCCAGCTGGGTGGTTTAGGCAGCCCCTGGAAAAGTGTATGAAAAAGTGTCTCTGTGTAGGCAACTGTGTGCATGCATGCATTGTATGTGTGTAAGAGACTGTGTGTCTTTGTGTAGTAAACAGAGCCATTTACAACCAATTGTCCTAGTCAATGGGAGCCATCAAGATTCTAAAACACCTTTAATGGCCCACACTTTGTATATAGGACCTCAGAGCTATACTTCATATTTCTAGCTTCAGATACAAGAATGATACATGCATACATAGTATGAACACACTCAGTAGATTATAAGCTTTGTAATGATACCTTACAAGAGACCTTTTGGATAAAGCATATTCCAGTTACATCATATTCACACTCATAAGCATATTTCCCTAAAACATATGGAGTGCAACAACACAGTAATAATAAATAATGTGGAAGTATATGTGTTAGTGAATTCTAGATGTGTACACATGAATACATGTGTGTATCTGCATGTAGGTGTGGGAGTCAGTTTCTACAGATTTAATTATATAGGTATCTGGACAGGTGCATTTCTGTGGTTGTGCTCTAGGGATTTGTATTTGGGCTTCAGGAATCAATTAAAGGCCCCACTGCAGCTGTGATAATGTGAGGTCCTAATTCCACACATAAAATTACAATAACTTTAGTGAACAAAAAACATGGAGCTGGTTAAGAAAAATGGGAAGAGGGGACTGAAAGAATTATGAAAACCTTTGTGAAATTTTTTTTTTTAAATTATCCTTGTTGACTATTTTGCTGCCAGCTCTAGCATCCCGTAAGAAATAAAACCTGAACTTAGCATAATACATCTGTCAAAACAATAAATATGCCTGTTTGGGCCTTGCAGTAAAAATGAGCATGAGCGAGGGGCAGGGGGAGAGCAAGCGACGGAGGGAGCGGGGATGGAGGGAGCGGGGGTGGGGCCAGGGCCTCAGAGGGTGGGGCAGCGGGAGGGGCAAAGGTGTTCAGTTTTCTGGAATTAGAAAGTTGGCAACCTTATATGCTGTACCAGAAAAACACAGGAAGAGGAGAATGTGTGGCCGCCGGGCAGCCCAACGCTGGCAGTTCCTCCGAGGTGGCTGTACCACCCCAAGCCTTTCCATGCAGCTGTGTCTAGCGGCTCCTGGCTGGGGTCTGTAGGCAGCCCTGCCAGAGGACAGGGCTGGGGGTGGTACAGCTGCACCGGAGGAGCTGCCGGTGTGGGGCCGCCCAGCGGCCCCACGTTCTGTTCCTTTCACTGCTGCGGTTCCCAGGAAAGCCCTGCAGTTCAGAAGTCTCCGTCACAGCGGGAGGAGCACAGATCCCCTCACCCCCAAGTAACATGGGATGGATCATGGGGATGGGAGGGTGGGAGAGCGCAGGGCTCCAGGCTGGGGTCACATGAGGAGTCATATGGGGAGGTCAGGTGCCCACTCCCCTTTAGCTGGTGCAGCGTACCAGTAAGAAATGAATTCTACTTACACCACTGAAAAGGATAGTGGTGAAGCATATGTAACTTTGTTAATGGATCCATGAAATTCAAAATTGACATTGGGGTACAAGTAAGCTGCATCCCTGAGACAGAATAAAGGGAAAGTCTAGCCCTCACCATGACAATAACATCATCTGTATCAGCAAGAGTAGCAGGATACGGGGGGCATCACTCCTCATACCGGGGAAATGTAATATTAAATGTAGGTACAAGAAATCGAGATTTTGCCATTTGTCCTATGTAATAAAAACGCCAGAAAAATAAGCATTGAGGCAGACAGTTTTAAAATCATTACACTGGATGGAAAATCCTAATGGCAGTGAAATCAATAAAAGGATGTCTCACAGCAGAGGAAATTAAGAAAAGATTTCCTGATGCATTTGAAGGATGGGATGTCTACTGGTATACTGCAAAATCAAACTGTCTAAAAACGCAGTGCCAGTAGTGCATGTACCATAATAACTACTATTAATAACAAGGCCCAAAGTGGAGTAGGAAGTCCAGCCTATGGAACAAAAAGAGCCACAGTAGTGTGAATTCATTGTTTCATTTACTATAGAACTATATATATTATATAAACATATATATTTCTCACAGCTAATAAGTTAATAACTTAGTGGAAACTGATAACTTAATTGGTTAACACCACAGTAAAAGCATCCTGATTGGTTAATAACTTAGATTAGTTAATCATTAAATCACGTGGTGTTTTAATATCATGTGCTGCAAAGAGCCACAGCAGACACATTAAAGAGCCACTTATGGCTCACAAGCCTCAGTTTAAGTATCACTGCTCTAGAGCGCATTCTTAACAAGCCTGTGAGCTTCTGCACTGCCAAGACTTCAGCGCAGGATCTTAAAGTTACAAAGGTACACCCTGAAAGTGAAATACACACATAGAAAAGAAATTCCTATAGCAGATTTTCTCCCACACAATTATGTAGAAGGAAGATGAGGAAGAGTTGGAAAATAGATAAACCTGATACTACAACACTTACCCGTGTCTAAAAATAAGCTATAAAAATAGTGAGAAAAACAGAGTGACAATGCAATGAACCTTTTGAAAGAAATAATAAGGTCAGAATGACCTGCACAAAAATCCCCAAGAAAACAAACAAAAAAAAACCCCACCACAACAAATTCCTTGACTATTAGAGACTTTGCAGATGGAAAAAAAGCAGAGTTCACTGTGGAGAATGGATTAGTGCTGAAATAGTAATTCCAAAGAAAATGCATCTGGAGATTCTGAAAAAGATTAATGAAGAACACCTCGATATGGTACAATGCAAAAGCTGGGCAAAAGGCACACTTTGGCCCAACATGAAACCACAAATAAAAGAAATGATCAGAAACTATTGCATTTGTGCAAAGTACCTGAAACAGAACTGCAAGAAACCTACGACAATTTGTGACGCACCTAGCAGAGCCTGGCAACTGGTAACTCATCTATTTGAACACAAAGGAAATACTACCTGCTGATGGTTAAAATCATTTTTTGAACTACACAACATATTAGCCAGCACTATAGTGAATCACATCAAGGCAATATTCACCAAACATGACATTTGTGATGAGCTAATTTCAGATAATGGACCACACTACATACATATCAGGAATTCTGAAGGTTTGCAAAGGATTGGGGTTTCATACACATGTCTAGCAGTCTGTATCATCCACAGCTGAATGGACTAGCTGAAAAATATGTATAGATAGCCAAGAGGATACTTACCACAGAACATGAAGGTGGTCAAGACCCTTATCTTGAAATATTTAAACTACCGGAACACACCTATAGGTTCAGGGGCTTCACCCACACAGATGTTAATGAACAGAAGGCTCAAATCAGTAATATCTGCAAAGGAGTCTCTTCTAATGCACAGAGTTGCAAATCATGACAAAATAAAAACAGAGCTGGAGGAATGGAAGAAGACAGAAATCCTATCATCATAAAAATGCTAGAACATTGAAACTTCTTACAAGAAATTCCAGCATAATGATGTGGAGCTCAAGTAGTCAGCGGCATAGAGGTAAGATAACTGAACCAGCAGAACCAGGTCCGGCTCTAGGTTTTTTGCCGCCCCAAGCAAACATTTTTTTAGCTGCCCCACACCCCAGCCCTCGGCTCTCTCCCCCCCCCCCCCCCCCCGCCACCCCAACTCTGGGCTCTCCCCCCACCCCACCCACACCGCCTGCCGCCCCAGTGCTGGCCATCCCCCCCACCAGCGCTGACTCCGCCCGCTCCCCCCTCGCCTCCAGCCGGTCCAGCGCTGGCAGGGTCGGGGTTAAGCAGTGGGGCTCCCGGGCCGTGCCTCAGCCCAGAGTCTCTCCAGCCGGGGCTCCCGCCTCCAGGACCAGCCGGGACCGGGAAGGACAGAGCTGGGGACCGCCCCGGCAGGGGGCTGAGGAGCCGGGGCAGGGCAACTCCAGAGGGAATGGAGCCCCGGAGAGTGGGCTGTGGGCCCCGCACGGCAGTGCCCCGCCCTCTATGGCTCCGCTGCTGCTCCTGGCCGGCCTGCTGCAGTCCCTGGGCGGCTCTGGCCGCTTTGCCCAGCCCTGGCTGTGGCCCTGGGGGGCGGCCGCCCTGCGGCACCTGCAGGCGGCTCCCTGTGCCCTGAGGGGTGGCCCCCAGCCCGAGTGTCCCCAGTTCGGAGCCTGCCCGGCCCAGCCATAAGGTGCGGGTGCTGCTCCCCGACGCGAACCACAGCAGCCCCAGGGCACCCCCGGTGCAGGACGCGCTGCTGCTGTCAGGGCTGGCTCTAGGCTTTTGCCACCCAAGCGCAAAAAAAAAAAAAAAGGCTGGCTGGATGTGCTGCCCCTGAAAATGTGCCGCCCCAAGCACCTGCTTGGTTTGTTGGTGCCTGGAGCCGGCCCTGAGCAGAACAACCCAAGTCATATGTTATACACACAGAGAATGGACATTTTAGGCAAAATAACAGAATTCCGAGGCCTGCTCTTCTTAGTATAACCACACCTAATGAGGAAAATGTGTGCTGTGATGCTGAAATAACAAGCGAAGAGCACACTAACTGCAATACAAACACCACTTAGAACTGCCCACTGGACAGAGAGAAGAGACAACACTGTTATAACCAACACAAGCACAGCCACTTGATGACACTACAGCTGTGCCTACAGGAACCAACACTCACTCCACATATGGGAGAAGATTTAAACCCAACAAATGGAAGGACTGTGATATGCCCAAATGCTGTTATTAAGCAGGAACATTAGCAGTGGCATCGCCACACTTCTCTTTGTTTACCGGGGGGGGGGGGGGGGGGAGGGCGGGGAGAGGGGGTGTATTGTATTCATGCACAACTGGGTAACTAGTGCACTGTCTCTCTGAGAGGCACAGGAAGTGACTCTGATATACTAGTTCTCTGTTGTGTGTATGTGAGCAGAGTATGTATCTGAAAGCCTTTTAAACAGAACGCTGTTTAATTCACCTTATCCTGTGTGGATCTCCATTCCTTCGAGCAGTCTAAATGAAGACAATACAACCACCTGGGAGATAGCTGATCAGTCACAGGTAGGGGCTGAGCCCATCTCCCACAAAGGCCATTCCACCCTGTGACATCCTGCTATAGAATAACCCACAGGAGAGGGTAACAAGGCAGGGAGGTTGGTAGATTTTGGCCCAGACCTAAAGCTATTTAGGGGCCTAACTCTCTTATATCAATGGGAGTCAGGCACCAGAATACCTTTTGAGGACCTGGGCCTTTGTCCTTAATTATGTGAGGGGTTTGTCCCCCAGTGAATCCCAGAGGGAGACCAGCATCATCCCTGCAGAGCCCTCAGGGCTTTGTATTTGCTCTGTGCCCTCAGTAGCATCTCTCCCCCTTCCTGCGCAAGTTGGCTCCAAAGAGCCATGTTGTCATGGTTTCCCCAGCCAGCCTGAGAACCAGCTCTTAAAGGAGGGGTGGGGAAAACTCCACGTTAGAGGGAGTTCAGTGGAAAGTTAGTGTAGTCAGTGCAGGGGCTATACTCATTTTGTGTGGGCATGGGGGGAATGGGATCAGTGCTCATTCTCCTGGCCCACAGGTCTGGGGCTACAGACCTATGCTGCAGAGATGGTAGAACCTCCTTTCCTCATGACAAGATATGATTCATCCTCAGAGAGTCCCTTCCACCCATGGATCATGGTGAAATGATTGGGCCCACAGTTCTACAAAACAGGAATATCTCCAGATTACATAAATTATTTAGACAAAGCTATGAAGACCCAAGAAATAGAAAACAGGGATCCAAACAAACAAACTCCCCTCCCCACAAGAAAACCAGAAAATCCTCCGCAACCAGAACCAAAAAGAGTAAACAAACAAAAAAACATAAAAACATTTAAAAGTTTAGTCTGCCCTTCCCCAACCCACCATTCAATACCTGAAAATAATAAAAACGATCAGTGTCACACTTTACATCCCTCTAAGTGCTGTTGAAAATATTAACTAGTTAACCAGGTCTTCCAATTCTCTTTGCTTGTGCCTCTGCTGCTTATTTACTAAAATAAAGACACTCATCTCATGTGGAATTGTGATCTACCATTTTTTTCATTAACTCTGTGTGAGATCCCTATCTCTAGATACCAATTCCTGATCACGTCACTTTTCCATCTGCTCTATATTGATTCTTAGCACATAAAAAGATAATAGATTAAATCCTTCAAACCTTTGTTGGACGTATCCGTCAGCACTGAGAAATCATGCAGCATACTTAAGTGCAAACTATATTCTTTTATAAAATTACAAAACTAGGTTAATGGAAGTGGGTAAGTCTGAGGTGAGGCAGGAGGAGACAGACAGGAAGTTTTAGGGTTGGATGATGTCTGGCTTGGGTGCACAAGCAGAAAGAGAGGGTGAAGGACAAGGTGCAAGGACTGTGATTTGCCCACCCCAGGGATCAGGCACACCTAGGGGGTGAAAGGATCCCAGCTGTGCTCCTCAAAGGACCATGTCCCACACCTCTCCCTCTCCTAGCTCACAGAGGTTGAGCCAGTCTGAAGGGGAAACATTTCTTGCACCTGTTCAAAGGGAGGTGGTGGGGGGGGCTCCTATTGAAATGCATGCTCCCTAAAAGATAGTAGAGGAATTCTGGTTGAGTCACCCAAAATTTTTCTCAGGGCCCCCACTGCAATGCCAGCTCTTCGGCAGCCACCCCATCCTTAATGTAAACGTGGCTTTAACCCACCGTCTGGCTGGCCCTGGTTATTTACTTACCTAAGGCCCTGATCCTGAAAACAATTATGCATGAGTTGTCCCACTAAGTCCAGTGGGACTACTCATGTTTATAACTGTAAATGTAAACACACATATGTGTGCTAATAGGTAAACCCACATCCCTTCTATGCTACAGTAAGAAACTATTTCAACACTTGTTAAGGATAAAACAAACACCAGGAGACACATGTTTCAAGTCAAAACTTCTTTGACAAGGCAGCTGCCCTAAGAGATTTATTGAAGGGAACTCTTGTATACCACAGAAGTTACCTATTTTTTGAGAGGTGATTTTTATTTTTGTTTCTTTTTAGTATCTGTTGTGGTGAACTCTGTGTCAGGTTACGAACCACAAGGTATGTCTTTAAACATCTTCCGTTTGTGTGGGGTAGTTTAGCATTATTACTTAGACTTATTTTTGTATTATTTATTGAACTCCTCCAAAGTACTTACACCACCATTTTAAAAAGTCACTTGTTCCATCTGTTGTAAGATGTTGGCTAGGCCCATGGAAAGCATGCAGGGTCACCACTGCTCCCAGCAGCTTGTACAACAGTTTACAAAGATAGTGATTCAATTCAAAATCACAATAAATAAAAATTTAAAGGAACTCCAAAACCTTTTGGATTCAAATTTCCACTGAACCTTCTACACATAACTAATTCCTGTCTAATCCTGGTTTCTTTACCAATTTTTCAAATTACTAGTCTTCTCTATAACCATTATCTGCAGTTGTACACAATTCTTTCTTTCCGGTTCCAGTCACTAAAAGGATGCAATTCTCTTTCTAATACACAGCATCTGTGACCTACACCCACAATACCCACGCCTTGCCAAAATTTAAAATAATGATTTATCCTTTTCCTGCGTGTGATAGAACTGGCAGATACAAACAGTGACCTAATAAGTTTTAAATGATCCTTTTCAAAGATTTACAAATCTACAGGATCTCTGCAAGCATTCATATCAGCAAGAAAATAAGTCACACACACAGAGTTTATTTCACAGTTGGGTTCTATCTCCTCCAATACCAATGTGGAAAAGAGGCTGTACACCTTACACATTGCAGAGAGTCTATTGCATAGTGTCTCATCGTGAGGAGAGAACAGGGGCTATTGCTGGGGTGAACTGAGAGATTGATCAATGGATATGCCACTATATGGATCCACAGCCCTAAATCCTCTGTATGTGGACTCCAGTTACTACTACAACTCACAGACTGTACAAATGATAATGTACCTGCTATGCAGCTGGTCTCCTCAATTCGTCTCAGATATCCTACCCACACAAATCCTATTTACTTCAACTTTGCATGGGAGGTCCAGCATTTAGCCGTATTTTAATATGCCTGGGATTAAATTGGCCTGTTAATTATGTTAATCTAAAGCCTGCTAAAATTGTATTACATCAGCTAGTCAGAAGCATGTCTTTCCAAGGTATACGATTGACTAAAATACTACTAATATTGGATAACTGAAGTTTAAAAAGAAAATGCTCAAACTGAATGCAGGAGGAAAATCCCAACTGACAGAAGAAATACAATAATGAGAATGCAATAGGTAATTGGAAAACTGGGCAGGAAGTTTGGAATTCAGTGACAAAGGCGAGAAGATTAAATACAAAAAATAGTTGAATGTTTATATTATAATCACTGTTACATAAATCCATTGACCTGTCACCGTGACTTTTTTATTTGCCAACTAATTAATCCTGGGCAAAAATATCTTTCGCTTCTTCCTCCATTAGGAGAGGGTCAAGAAGATAAAGACCTTCATGTGAGCGAAATACTGATTATACTTCCAGAAAGTCTCTTCCATTATGAATCATTATAACAGTAAACAATAAAATGTTTCAGGACACAGATTTTACTAATTTTGCTAGGGAAAATTTATCTTAGTAATTGGTTTACTAGGATGAATAATATTTCTAAGGGAAAGAGAATCAGTACCTGTTCATGTTATAGAAATGGGCTGATGCCTCAACACATGGATATAGTTGGGGGGGGGCTTTTAGGGGGGCTTTTACCCCCTCCCCCAACTACAAGCTTTGGGCAGTTGCAGAATTTGCCCCACCCCCACATGTGGCCCCATTGGCCTGACTGGAGCTGCCCCCCACCAAATATAGAAGTCAAATTACGCCTACGCCCCCACATCTGAATTTGGATTGCTAATGTCTCAGATGTGAGAGGTGTTTGGATCTGGAGTTTTTCTCCAGCCTATTATAAAATTAGGGGCCATTTGCGAAATTTGGATCCAGCCCCCAGTTCAGATTTTGTAATACACCTTAAATTTGGGGGTTAGACTCAGGATCATCTCTGGCACATTGCAGTTTTTGAAAATAATCTATTCTAATTTAATGTGGTTATGTAGCTTCAGCTGTAAAGGACATCCACTCTTTCCCTCCGTGAACTAATTTAGGGGTTTTCCACAATGCTTGGAAGCAAAGACAGCAGCAATCTAATAATGCTGCTTACTCTAACCTGCATTGTAGAATGCAAAGGATCTCAGCATCCATAATTTATTTGAAAAGTATATTCGGAATATTGCACATTCAAATAAAAGCCTTTTTTGTTGAAATTAACAAAGAACAAAACTGAGGAGAATCTATAAAACAGCAGCAGCAAGAATAATCATTCATATTCCTAACAGTGGAATTCATTGACTATGAACAATGTAGTCCCATTTCCTGGCATCAGCCAAATACAATTATAAGGTTAGACACTGTCAAGGGCACCATGCTGTTAAAGTCTGATTTGGTGCCCCACAGCCACTGAAGTGTGAAAAATCCAGACAGCTACCCGTAATATGATGTACCAGCCCTTTAAGGCTGGTGAAAGTGCCATCCTGGGGTAGCACTTCCTTGTTCCATGCCTCTTAAAACTTACCTGTAGGACAGCAAACAAAGTCACAAAGAGAGGACGTCATCTCAGGGAGTCAGCCTGGGGTTTTGCTGACTTGGCTTTTAAGGCCCAAGACCAGGGGTGGCCAACCTGAGCCTGAGAAGGAGCCAGAATTTACCCATGTACATTGCCAAAGAGCCACAGTAATATGTCGGCAGCCCCACCGATCAGCTCCGCCCCTCCCCCCACTCCCAGCACCTCCCACCCACTGGCAGCCCCACCGATCAGTGGTTTCATGATGTGTAGGAGGTTCGGGGGGAGGAGCGAGGGCAAGGCAGGCTCAGGGGAGGGCGCAGGAAGGGGTGGAGTGAGGGCAGGGCCTGTGGCAGAGCCAGGGGTTGAGGAGTGAGCACACCCCGGCACATTGGAAAGTTGGAGCCTGTGCTTCAGCCCCGGAGTCGGTGCCTATACAAGGAGCCGCATATTAACTTCTGAAGAGACGCATGTGGCTCCAGAGCCACAGGTTGGCCATCCCTGCCCAAGACTAAGAGTTCCATGAGTAGTTTGAGCTGAAATTCCCCTCCCTAACCAATGCTGAGGGTAAGGTTAGCTCAGGCCACTTCCCAGCTGTTCTGTCTCTGAATTGCTGGATGTAGTCTTCTGACAGACAGACTGCAGCTCTGGGCTGGAGCAAGGTATCCTGGGAGATAAGGGAGTATAGTAAAAGCTGTTTTATCTGGCATTCTGGAGGAATGGGGGGTGCCAGTAAGTGAAAAATGCTGGTTAATTAAGAGGGAGGGACTTTGGGTGTGGGAGGGGGTGCGGGGCTGGGGGTTGGGGCATGAGAGGGAGTGCAGGGCTCAGGCTCTGGGAGGGAGTTTTTGTGCAGGAGGGAGCTTGAGATAGTTGGTTAAGGCACGTGAGGGGGTGCGGGGTGCTGGGTCCAGGGGGCGCTCACCTTGGGCGGCTTCCCGCAAGCGGCGACCTGTCCTGGCTGCTCCTAGGCGGAGGCGCGGCAGGCGGCTTCGTGCGCTGCCCCTGCCCCACCCCGAGCACTAGTTCTGCAGCTCCTATTGGCTGGGAACCGTGGCCAATGGGAGTTGCAGGGGCGGAGCCTGAGGGCAGAGGCAGCGCACAGAGCCGCCTGCCGCACCTCCACCTAGAAGCAGCCAGGACAGGTCACCGCTTGCGGTGAGCTGACTGAAATGAGCACCACCCAGATCCGGCACCCTGAAACCCCTCCCATGCCCCAACCCACTGCCCAGAGCCCCGTACCACACCCAAACTCCCGTCCAGAGCCTGCGCGCCACACCCCCTCCTGCACCCCAACCCCCTGCCAACCCCGCGCCAACCGAATTATAAACTGGAATTTCAATTAAGATAAAAAATGCCGGTTTATAGAGCTTTCTGGTTGGTGAAGTGTTGGATAAAACAGTTTTTACTGTATATTAACACAGCCATTTCCCTAGATGAAGTGGATAAGGATGTGCTACCGGTATTTGGTCTTTCCTGAAATCTTTGAGCAACTTAACCCACTTTCTTTCTTTGCTTTGTAAAAGTTTTAAGGCAAACACTTCTGAACCAAATTTCTAATAAAAGCACTCTAACTGCCTGGTTTGGTGAACTGAAACAAACTTCCAGACAGAGGCAGATTTTTTTCCCCTTTCTGCTTTATTACTGCTTGGATGTGGCTTTAATTTTTGGCTAGTCTGCCACAGACTTCCACAACTGCTGACACCAGGTGTCCCATAAACCTTTTAGGGTATGTCTACACTGCAATTAAAAATGTGCGGCTGGCCCATGCCAACTGACTCGGACTAAGGGGCTGAGGCTAAGGGGATGTATAATTGCAATGAAGATTTTTGGCCTTGGCTGGAGCCTGGATTCTAGGACCTTGCGAGGTGGGAGGGTCCCAGAGCTCAGGCTACAGCACAAACCCAGACGTTTACACTAGAATCATAGGACTGGAAGGCACCTTGAGAGGTCATCTAGTCCAGTCCCCTGCACTCATGGCAGAGCTAAGTATTATCTAGACCATCCCTGACACGAGTTTGTCTAACCCTGCTCTTAATCATCTCCAATGATAGAGATTCCACAACCTCCCTAGGCAATTTATTCAAGTGTTTAACCACCCTGACAGCTAAGAAGATTTTTCTAATGTCCTAAACCTCCCTTGCTGCAATTTAAGCCCATTGCTTCTTATCCTATCCTCAGAGGTTAAGAACAATTTTTCTCCCTCCTTCTTGTACCAGACTAAACAACCTCAGTTTTTTCAATCTTCCCTCATATGTCATGTTTTCTAGACCTTTAATCATTTTTTTTTTTGCTCTTCTCTGGACTTTCTCCAATTTGTCCACATCTTTCCTGAAATGTGGCACCCAGAACTGGACACAATACTCCAGTTGAGTCCTAATCAGCACGGAATAGAGCAGAAGAATTACTTCTCGTGTCTTGCTTACAACACTCCTGCTCATATATCCCAGGATGATGTTTGCTTTTTTTCGCAACAGTGTTACACTGCTGACTCATAGTTAGCTTGAGGTCCACTATGATGCACCCCCAGATCCTTTTCTGCAGTAGGCAGTCATTTACCATTTTGTATGTGTGCAACTGATTGTTCCTTTCTATGTGGAGTACTTTGCACTTGTCCTTATTGAATATCATCCTATTTACTTTAGACCATTTCTCCAGTTTGTCCAGATCATTTTGAATTATAATCATATCCTCCAAAGCACTTGCAACCACCCCCTCCCCACAGCTTGGTATCATCTGCAAACTTTATAAGTGTACTCTCTAAGCCATTATCTAAATAATTGAAGAAGTTATTGAACAGAACTGGACCCAGAACTGATCCGTGCGGAATCCCACTCATTATGCCCTTCCAGCATGACTGTGAGTCACTGATGACTACTCTCTGGGAACAGTTTTCCAACCAGTTATGCACCCATCTTATAGTAATTTCCTAGTTTGTTTATGAGAAGGTCATGCGAGACAATATCAAAAGATTTACTAAAGTCAAGGTATACCATGTCTACCGCTTCCCCACATCCACAAAGCTTGTTACCCTGTCAAAGAAAGCTATCAGTTTGGTTTGACACTATTTGTTCTTGACAAATCCATGCTGACTGTTACTTATCACCTTATTATCTTCTAGATGTTTGCAAATTCATTGCTTACTTATTTGCTCCATTATCTTCCCAGGTACAGAAGTTAAGCTGACTGGTCTGTAATTCCCTGGGTTGTCCTTATTTCCCTTTTAATAGATGGGCAAATATAGTATCATTTTCCCGTCTTCTGGAATCTTTCCCATCTTCCATAACTTTTCAAAGAGAATCGCTAATGCCTCAGATATCTCCTCAGTCAGTTCCTTGAATATTCTAGGATGCATTTCATCAGGCCCTGGTGACTTGAAGACATCTAAGTAATTTTTAATTTGTTCTTTCCCTATTTTAGCCTCTGATCCTGCCTCATTTTCACTGGCATTCACTATGTTAGATGTCCAATCACCACCAACCTTCTTGGTGAAAACCGAAACAAAGAAGTCATTAAGCACCTCTGCCATTTCCACATTTTTTGTTATTGTTTTTCCCCCCTCATTGAGTAATGGGCCTACCTGTCCTTGGTCTTCCTCTTACTTGTAATGTATTTGTACACTACAATTAAACAGCCATTTAGCCCAAGCTCCACGACCCCAAGTCAGCTGATAGGGACTGGCTGCAGGTATCTAATTGCAGTGTAGACATATCCTTGGAGACCACCAACTGTAGAACTGAACTGAGCCTTCAGTGATCTGCTTGCTTTGTCAGATGCCTAGAAGCATAGAAACTGCCATACGTCTCAAACTAGTGGCCAGTCTTGTCCAGCATGATGTCACTGACAGTGGCTTAAGTTCTGAAACACATGGTTTTGTATGCCTTCTAAAACTCTTGATGGGTTTTTTATACGTACTCTGATAACTTTGGATCCATATACATGTCTAGTCCTTTTTTGAATCCTGCTAAGCAATGAGTTCCACAGACTAATTATGTGTCACATACAGTGTGGTATCTTCATCTCAACAATCAGCTTAGTTTCCCCTCTCTCTCCCATAGTTTAATTTGATGATAACACCTGTGAAGCTATGACTATTAAGTCTTACTGGTTTCTGGCAAACAATCAGTTGACTCAATTCAAGCACAATTTAAAATGCCCCTTAGCTAATTCTTAATGAATGCAGACTATCAAAACCTATGGAAACAAGAACTCATGAACAGCAAATTCATTATGACTAACAGTAGTACACCAAGTATTAAATGAATAGATGTACATGATACTATGCATTAAAAATGCCTATTATTTTTTAGAGGTGTGTGGCGTCTTTTTTTAAAAATCGATCTTTCTCAATTTTTAATTTGTTTAAATGTGATTGTTTGGTTCTTCAGCCTTTTCCCCCCCTATAATTGGGTTGCTGTCCATTTTCCTCTCTTGTCAAGCAGGAAATAAAACTTTTATTATTCTCTCCACATTAAGTAAGCCTAATAAGAACAAACCTAAAAAAGTCAGACAGACTGGAAGTGTGGTGATTAAGTGAGATGTACTTGTAATTACAGGCAATTTTTGTGTTAGGGGGGAAAAAGCAGAAATGATTCTGGTTTAAAATTTTCTGCAGAAAGCAATGATTTGAAACATCATGTCTGAAAGGAGACTCATAATGGAAGCAGTCTTGTTTACATTAATACATCTGTAATCAGATATTTTTAGATGCATTAAAAAAAATCTTCTAAACATCCCATTTAAAACAAAAAATGCAATCAATTTAATCCCTGGATGGGATATAGTTACACTTTAATAATACACAAGGTCTTTCCTACAGTTGTTATAAAATTTCTATGGCATCAAACCCAAGCAAATGCCCATACTGTAGAGCACAGAAACAAAAAAGATGCAGTACACGGTTAAAGCACAAGATTGGCCCATGTCATTCAGGAATTCAGTGACACACCTGGGAATAGACACCCCCGGTCCCTTTACACCAGGGGTGTCTATTCCCAGGTGTGTCACTGACTTCTTGCATGACATTGGCCAATCACTTCACTCCTCTGTGCCTCAGCTTCCCCATCAATAAAATCTTTCACTCACACACAGAATTGCAATCCTTAATTCATCAGTGTTTGTAACTTGCAATGAGCTCCCAGGATAGGTGGTGTGCTGTAAGGGCCAAGTCTACTATTCTTTAGTTGTGGTATACACTTGCACATGTTTTCTTTTCATTTATGTGAGTATGAGAAAGGTCACCCACAGGGTCCCAGTGCCCAGGCTACAGCCCAAGCCCGGAAGTCTACACAGCAATGAAACAGCCCAGCAGCCTGATCCCTGTGAGCCCGAGTAGACATACCCATGAGGTTCAGCCTCTCTGTGTTATTTTTACCCATGTCTGAATGCTGTCTTCCTGCTGTTAACATTAAACAACCCTGTTTGAGAAGGCTGTGTGGTCCCAGTGTATTAACTACTACTGAGAAGGCAACAGTAGGGTCCAGACTCCAGTGGGACCTGCTGAAGTACCGAAGGGACTGTAACTGAGGTCCTGGTCTGAGAGTAGGCAAATTCTGGAATTCCCCAAGAGATGTAAAGGCCCAAGGCCTTACACCTCTGGAGTGAACTCAGACACCCTGGGAAGGGACAGCGGTGCAGCCAGACCAGTAACCGTAAGTGACACACAATACTTGCAAGCTTCAAAAACCTAACTCTGCCATTTAAATAAAAAAGTACTGTAGCACCAGCTGTTCTTAAAAAGAGGGCTACTGGTAATATTGATCATTCTGACACCTCTTCGTTTCTGGCCAGATCCTTCATCTTCTGTCAAACTCAAAAGCCAAAGAAAAATTGTTCATGGTGTGAATACTATGAGCCCAGCTTCTGACTGATCATATAGCTCCTATTAGAAACAGCAGGGTTATCTTCATGAAACTAAATGTATAGGCACATGCTTTTAGTTTCCAGCAACCTCTTAATTGGCAAAGTTAACTTTTAGTATCTTTATAATAGCACAAAATAAAAATCCATTTACTTTTGGAATACATCTTTTCTACCATGTCTTCTGGTGTGTGGATAGTATTTCAGTAGTCCCAAAAATAATAATTCAATTCCCAAGTGTTTGAATAATTATTTAGTGCTGCATTTAAAAAAAATTGTATAAAGAATTTCAAATGTAAAGTTAAAAATATTACTTATTTATTTGAATGGCTTGATTGTGAAAGCAACCCCAGGCAATAGCAACAAAACAAACCAGGGGAGGGAGAAGGAATGGATTTAAAACTAGAAGAGAAATATCAGAAGCTTTTCTATTTCTCAACCCCGGTTAAAAATCTCCTAATGTGTTTATCACTAATCTGGCTGCCTTCCAGCAAGCACCGGCAATGAGGTAAAATGAGACTTCAGCGGTGGGAGATCCATCTTACTGTTTCCTCTTAACCCTTTACAACTGCTCCAGAATTTCTGGAAATTGTATATTACATCAATTCTCCTTTTTCATGGGCAGCTGAGTAAAATTCAGTTACAGTTCCTCAAAGCAACAGACAAAAGACCAATAAGTAACTAAACAAGGTACCGACTGGTTAAGAGGGTGGCAAAGGGCTCTTCTATTTTTAAAGAACTATTGGAATGTGCTTAAAAATATAGCATTTGGATTCTAATTAGTGCTCCCGTCCCCTTTGATTATGTCTGCTGGAATAATGCTGCCACAATTAAATCAATGACTCCTTCTAGATTAGTTAACCGAGTGTTGGGGTTTGGTCAAGAAAGGACATAAAACCTTTCAGTGACTGATCCAAATTACTCTTGAAAACACTTGGCATCTTCATGATTATACTAGGACTTAAATGCTAATTATTTTAGGAAAACTAACCAATTAGCAAAAGGACAAAAATTATCTTTGTTTCTGACTAGAAAAATATATACAGTTCAAAGAGATCTATGATAAATGAAGGGGGGTGGGTAGCTCCCTTTTATGGACACCCAGCCAGCCAGGAGCTATAAAATCCCTCTTAGTAGCTGTTCTCTAATTGCTCTACCTGTAAAGCATTAAAAAGTCTCACTGCGATGCATAGGTAAAAGGAAGTGAGTGGATACCTGGCCAAAAGAGACAATGGGAAAGCTAGAACTTTTTAAAAAGGAGAAAAGACTCTTCTTTTGTCTGTCTGTTGTTCTCCTGGGGAGAGGCAGACGGGGCAGCAGTTATGCTGTAAGAATCTTGGTCCAGATATGAAAAAATCATCAGTATCATACCTAGAAACTACCCATTTAAAACCCCAGATACGTAAATAGATAGGAAATGTCTAGGAAGACGCGATTAGCTTTATCCCTTTTATTTCATTATGGCTTGTGGATTCCTCTGTGCGAACCCCAGGTGCTTTTGTTTTGCTTGTAACCTTTAAGTCCCCCCGCCCCTTCATTTATCACAAGATCTTTCTGCAACACCAGGTTAATTCTTGAAAGAATTAACATAACAATGACTGTCACACTCACAACCTATCTAGGGCCATTACTTTTCAAAGAAAGCTAATCCATGGGCACTTGAGAGCCAGCAGTCAATTACACAAAGGGATTTCTTCTTGCATGATGATGTTGTTCTCCCTTTAATGTGATCAAGGAAACATCACCAAATTGTTTCTACCAGTCCCCTTGCAGCCAAGAAACAGCAGTACTGAGCTTCCAGATCAGGGGTGGGCAAACTGCGGCTCTGGGGCTGCATCCATCCCTTCAGTTGTTTTAATCAGGCCCTCAAGCTTCTGCCGGGGACCAGAGTCAGGGGATTGCTCCCGGAAGCAGCAACATGCCCCCACTTTGGCTCCCATGCTTAGGGGCAGCCAGGGGGCTCCGCACGCTGCCCCCGCCCCAAGCGCCACACTCGCAGCTCCCATTGGCCAGCAAGCGGGGCCAATGGGAGCTGCAGGGGCAGTGTGCAGAGCCGCCTGGCTGCGGCTCCACATAGGAGCCAGAGTGGGGACATGCTGCTGCTTCCAGGAACTGCTTGAGGTAAGCGCTGCCGGGAGCCTGCACCCGTGACCCCCTCCTGCACCCCAACCCCTTACCCCAGCCCTGAATCCCCATCCCGCCCTCCAAACCCCTCAGTCCCACCCTCCTGAACCCCAGAGCCCACACCTCCAGCCAGAGACTTCACCCCTCCCACCACACCCCTGCCCCAGCCCGGAGCCCCCTTGCATACCCTGAACTCCTCATTTCTGGCCCCACCCCAGAGCCTGTACCCCCAGCCAGCGCCCTCATCCCTCACGCACCCCAACCTCTAATTTCGTGAGCATTCATGGCCCACCATACAATTTCCATACCCAGATGTGGCCCTTGGGCCAAAAAGTTTGCCTGCCCCTGTTCTACGTGATGCATATTGATATCGACTCAGTAGGAACATACAGAGAACATACTTTATACAATACTTCATTTTTTCTTCCTCCCCAAAATTACATATAGGAAGTATGTTTAGTGAAAGGCTACTCCAGGCACTGCTATGGTCTAATCTTCCTAAAGAGAAATGCAGAAACTCTCCCTGCATTCTATATCTTTCTAAAGAACATATGATGAAAGTTTTACACCATGATTACTTTTACAACTGCTGGATCATTATCAGGTGGCAGAGGCAAACAGAAGAAATTGTCTTTGGATTTCAACCATGCTGCCCTGCTTGAATTGCTGTCTGTTACAGCTCCCAGGAATGATAGGCAATCCATTCAGCTAAAATACGGAGAACCCAAAAACTTGACCCAAAGCTCAAATCAAACACTGTTGGGCTAAGAAAAAAAAGTTAGCTAGTCAATTTCATTATTTTCTATTTCCTCTTCTCTCTGCACTTTCAGACTCAGGCCAGAGCCAGAAATGGAAGTGCCAAATTACATCAAAAAAGGTTGTTCTCACAATATTTCCAACACAATTTGGAACAGGTAGCACCGGAAATCTCACAAAAAAACAGGTTGTAAAATTTCCAGTTTTCCTGCTCGTAGAAGGGGAGACTTTTATCCAGAATAAAAATAAAATTAGTGTTTTTTAATCTGCACTCAAATCTGGCCACTGGAGCCTGCTGTCCCTGTGGCAGCAAATCAGAAGGCAGCAGACTCAAATCCAAATCCAATCCTTGGCCTCCATATCTAGAGAATGCATAGAAAAAGCTGGAGGTGGAAAGCAAGAGAAACTCCATGAGGGGAAAGGAAGAGGACATGAGACCCCCTACAGAGAAAGGGAAAACTGCAGAGGAAGGAGGTCACAGCAAAGGACAGAGTAGATGGGGGAAAGGAGGGGAAGATACCACAAGGAGAAGCTGGCAGGAGAATCTCAGGCTTAGTTTTCTAAAGAAAAGCTAACTTCCCAGCTATTTTCCTTGTGTGCATAACCTGGAAAATGTAAAGCCATTTAAACTGACTGCCAGGCTACCCTCCTGCAGCAGGAGGTTGGGGAGGGACCTAAATGAGTCACTCCTACATAGACAGTTTGTGTGTGTAATGATTGAATTGCCTTGGCAATATCTCAAAAAATCATCTCACTAACCCTCCATAAATCAGTTGTCTGGCCCTTTAAATAGTGGTATGGGAACTATATTGCTTATTCTGTGTTTGCCGACATTTAAAGAAATAAGACAGAAGAAAGTATGTTCAGCCCAACTGTCTCACGCCTGTAGCAACAAACAAACAAAAACCCTGGGGACTCCAAAGCGGCTAGAACTGAAGGCACAGGAAGATTGGCCTTCCCAGTTAATATCCCAGTTCACAGTCTTGGGAGGAAAGAGTCCCTACAACAGAGACTGTAGCAAGGATCACAAGGCCTTAGAAGACCAAAAAGAACATAGTCAGATGCCTGGGAACTCAGCTAGTACAATAATATAAAAAGACAAGTAATTAATTTACTCTGTTCAATGAAAAAAGAAGTCTAATTTAACAAAAATATTGAAAAAGTTCATTTTAAAGCTGCAGTGACTTCTTGGATCTAAGCAGACACCAGAGCTGTTTGCTGTATCTTTTTATTACTTTAATCCCATAGTTTGAAATGTTTGCCTTAATAACATTCAGTTTCTGCTTTGTTTTCTCTGTCCTGCACATAGCAGAAAATGATGCTGAAGAGAACTGCATGAATCGAGAAGGAGTGGGGAAAAGATGACTTACCACCACCTTTGTGTGTCTATATTTTGAGGCTGATCTGGGGTCTATCGAGCCTTCGGTGACTTAGAGCCACCTCAGGGTTGCTCTAATTTAAGCTTGTGGGCTTTTATCTAAGAATACATCCAACAAGTTATAGCCAAAAAAAAAAAAAATTAAGTACATCAGAAGAGAAAGCTTGCTAAATAACCAGTGGGGCCACTGGACGATCAAGTTGCTAAAGGAGCACTCAAGGATGATAAGGCCATTGAGGAGAAACTAAATGAATTCTTTGCATCAGTCTTCACGGCTGAGGATGTGAGGGCGATTCCCAAACCTGAGCCATTCTGTTTAGGTGACAAATCTGAGGAACTGTCCAAGATCGAGGTGTCATTAGAGGATGTTTGGGAACAAACTGATAAACTAAACAGTAATAAGACACCAGGACCAGACGGTATTCACCCAAGAGTTCTGAAGGAAAACTCAAATGTGAAATTGCAGAACTACTAACTGTAGTTTGTAACCTATCATTTAAATCAGCTTCTGTACCAAATGACTGGAGGATAGCTAATGTGACGCCAATTTTTAAAAAGGGCTCCAGAGGTGATCCTGGCAGTTACAGGCTGGTAAGCCTGACTTCAGTACCAGGCAAACTGGTTGAAACTGTAGTAAAGAACAAAACTTTCAAGACACATAGATGAACATAATTTGTTGGAGAAGAGTCAACATGGTTTTTGTAAAGGGAAATCATGCCTAACCAAATACTAGAATTCTTTGAGGGCGTCAACAAGCATGTGGACAAGGGGGATCCAGTGGATATAGAGTACTTAGATTTTCAGAAAGCCTTTAACAAGATCCCTCACCGAAGGCTCTTAAGCAAAGTTAGCTGTCATGGGATAAGAGGGAAGGTCCTCTCATGGATTGGTAACTGGTTAAAAGATATGAAACAAAGAATAGGAATAAATGGTCAGTTTTCAGGATGGAGAGAAATAAATAGTGGTGTCTCCCAAGGGGCTGTACTGGGACCAGTCCTTTTGAACATATTCATAAATGATCTGGAAAAAGGGGTAAACAGTGAGGTGGCAAAATTTGCAGATATACAAAACTACTCAAGATAGTTAAGTCCCAGGCAGACTGTGAAGAGCTACAAAAGGATCTCTCAAAACTAGGTGACTGGGCAACAAAATGGCAGATGAAATTCAATGTTAAGAAATGCAAAGTAATACACATTGGAAAACACAATCCCAACTATACATATAATGTAATAGGGTCTAAATTAGCTGTTACCACTCAAGAAAGAGATCTTGGAGTCATTGTGGATAGTTTTCTGAAAACATCCACTCAATGTGCAGCAGCAGTCAAAAAAGCAAACAGAATGTTGGGCATCATTAAGAAAGGGATAGATAATAAGAGAGAAAATATCATATTGCCTCTATATAAATCCATGATACGCCCACACCTCGAATACTGCGTGCAGATGTGGTCACCCCATCTCAAAAGGTTCAGAAAAGGGCAACAAAAATGATTAGCGGTATGGAGTGGAGATATCAATAAGACTGGGACTTTTCAGCTTGGAAAAGCGGTGACTAAGGGGGGATATGATTGAGGTCTATAAAATCATGACTGGTGTGGAGAAAGTAAATAAGGAAGTGTTATTTACTCCTTCTCATAACACAAGAACTAGGGGTCACCAAATGAAATTAATAGGCAGCAGGTTTAAAAGAAACAAAAGGAATTATTTCTTCACACAATGCACAGTCAACCTGTGGAACTCTTTGCCAGAAGATGTTGGAAGGCCAAGACTATACCAGGGTTCAAAAAAGAACTAGATAAATTCATGGAGGATGGATTCATCAATGGCTATTAGCCAGGATGAGCAGGGATGGTGTCCCTAGCCTCTGTTTGCCAGAAGCTGGGAATGAGTGACAGGGAATGGATCACTTGATGATTACCTGTTTTGTTCATTTCCTCTGGGGCACCTGACATTGGCTACTGTCGGAAGACAGGATACTGGGCTAGATGGATGTTTGGTCTCATTCTTATGTGTCATCCAAGATAGAGCACAGTGGGGCTCTTGCCACATCCTCTCCCTGATCTGTACCCCAGTAACGAGGGTGAGTATAGAACATGATCACCTCTACACTATCTGGAGAAGCTCCTACACTAGGGATATTTCCCAGCGAGGATAGTTGTGTTTATGGCCCCTTTGTTACTACTGGAGCAACATAAAAGGGCTGGAGGACAACAGAAAACTGACCTCATACCATTGTTTACATCACTACTGAATTTGGAGCTCTATGTGCTGAAGTCTGCTCTCATTTTCACCAGTTTAAATTCAGAGTAACTCCACTGACTTCAAGGGAGTATTCTAGACTTAAACTGATGAGACAGAGCAGAATTTGGCCAAGTGTCTCAGTTTTCATAGTTGTAATATAGGGATTGTACTATTTAAACTATCTAACATAGTAAGTTAGTTCATGTTTGCTTTGAATGTGAAATGCACTGTGTAAATGTTTGGTTTTAATCAATTTATCTCTGACAGCACATAGTACTCTTGAAATGGAACTTCTCAAACAGAAACAGAGGGTCCTGTGGCACCTTTGAGACTAACAGAAGTACTGGGAGCATAAGCTTTCGTGGGTAAGAACCTCACTTCAGATGCAAGTGGTGGAAATCTCCAGAGGCAGGTATATATCAGTGTGGAGATAACGAGGTTAGTTCAATCAGGGAGGGTGAAGTGCTCTGCTAGCAGTTGAGGTGTGAACACCAAGGGAGGAGAAACTGTTTCTGTAGTTGGATAGCCATTCACAGTCTTTGTTTAATCCTGATCTGATGGTGTCAAATTTGCAAATGAACTGGAGCTCAGCAGTTTCTCTTTGGAGTCTGGTCCTGAAGTTTTTTTGCTGTAAGATGGCTACCTTTACATCTGCTATTGTGTGGCCAGGGAGGTTGAAGTGTTCTCCTACAGGTTTTTGTATATTGCCATTCCTGATGTCTGACTTGTGTCCATTTATCCTCTTGCGTAGTGACTGTCCAGTTTGGCCAATGTACATAGCAGAGGGGCATTGCTGGCATATGATGGCATATATAACACTGGTGGACGTGCAGGTGAATGAGCCGGTGATGTTGTAGCTGATCTGATTCTATGTATAGGTCCAGACTGTCATTTCGACCCTCAGGAGGAGTCCATGTGGAGTTCTTCTTCCTGTGTTGTTGGTGGGAGGGTATCTGTGTATCAGTGCGCTGTTCAGTGTTATCATGAAAGTATTCTTTGAGTCGGAGGCGGCGAAAGTAGGCTTCCAGATCACCACAGAACTGTATCATGTTCGTGGGGGTGCTGGGGCAAAAGGAGAGTCCCCGAGATAGGACAGACTCTTCTGCTGGGTTGAGTGTGTAGCTGGATAAATTGACGATATTGCTGGGTGAGTTAGGGGTACCCCTGTTGTGGCCCCATGTGGCAGGAAGGATTTTAGACAGCTTATGGTCCTTTTTCCTTTGTAGAGAGGTGAGATGTGTAATGTAAATCTCCTGTCCACATGGACTCCTCCTGAGGGTCGAAATGACAGTCTGGACCTATACATAGAATGCTTCCGCCGACGTGCACAGGCAGAAATTGTGGAAAAACAACACCGCTTGCCTCATAACCTAAGTCGTGCAGAACGCAATGCCATCCACAGCCTCAGAAACCACCCTGACATTATCATCAAAGAGGCTGATAAAGGAGGTGCTGTTGTCATCATGAACAGGTCTGACTACCAGAAGGAGGCTGCCAGACAACTCTCCAATACCAAATTCTACAGGCCGCTTTCCTCAGATCCCACTGAGGAATACACTAAGAAACTGCACCATCTACTCAGGACACTCCCTACACTAACACAGGAACAAATCAACATACCCTTAGAGCCCCGACCGGGGTTATTCTATCTACTACCTAAGATCCACAAACCTGGAAATCCTGGACGCCCCATCATCTCGGGCATTGGCACTCTCACTGAAGGACTGTCTGGATATGTGGACTCCCTACTCAGACCCTACGCCACCAGCACTCCCAGCTATCTCCGTGACACCACAGATTTCCTGAGAAAACTACAATGCATTGGTGACCTCCCAGAAAACACCATCCTAGCCACCATGGATGTAGAGGCTCTCTACACAAACATCCCACATACAGATGGAATACAAGCTGTCAGGAACGGTATCCCTGATGATGACACAGCACAACTTATTGCTGAGTTCTGTGACTTTATCCTCACGCACAATTATTTCAAATTTGGTGACAATATATACCTCCAGACCAGTGGCACCGCTATGGGCACCCGCATGGCCCCACAATATGCCAACATTTTTATGGCTGACCTGGAACAACGCTTCCTCAGCTCTCGTCCACTCATGCCCCTTCTCTACCTACGCTATATTGATGACATCTTCATCATCTGGACCCATGGGAAGGAGACCCTGGAAGAATTCCACCATGCTTTCAACAGCTTCCACCCCACCATCAACCTCAGCCTGGACCAATCTACACGGGAGGTCCACTTCCTGGACACCACCGTACAAATAAGCGATGGCCACATTAACACCACCCTATACCGAAAACCCACCGACTGCTACGCCTACCTTCATGCCTCCAGCTTCCACCCCGGTCACACCACACGATCCATCGTCTACAGCCAAGCACTGAGGTACAATCGCATCTGCTCCAACCCCTCAGACAGAGACCAACACCTACAAGATCTTCACCAAGCATTCTTAAAACTACAATACCCACACACGGAAATAAAGAAACAAATCAACAGAGCCAGACGTGTACCCAGAAGCCTCCTGCTACAAGACAGGCCCAGAAAATAAACCAACAGAACTCCACTGGCCATCACCTACAGTCCTCAGTTTAAACCTCTCCAACGCATCATCAGTGATCTACAACCCATCCTGGACAATGATCCCTCACTTTCACAGACCTTGGGAGGCAGGCCAGTCCTCGCCCACAGACAACCTGCCAACCTTAAGCATATTCTCACCAGCAACCACGCACCGCACCATAACAACTCTAACTCAGGAACCAACCCATGCAACAAACCTCGACGCCAACTCTGCCCACATATCTACACCAGCAACACCATCACTGGACCTAACCAGATCAGCTACAACATCACCGGCTCATTCACCTGCATGCCCACCAATGTTATATATGCCATCATATGCCAGCAATGCCCCTCTGCTATGTACATTGGCCAAACTGGACAGTCACTACGCAAGAGGATAAATGGACACAAGTCAGATATCAGGAATGGCAATATACAAAAACCTGTAGGAGAACACTTCAACCTCCCTGGCCACACAATAGCAGATGTAAAGGTAGCCATCTTACAGCAAAAAAACTTCAGGACCAGACTCCAAAGAGAAACTGCTGAGCTCCAGTTCATTTGCAAATTTGACACCATCAGATCAGGATTAAACAAAGACTGTGAATGGCTATCCAACTACAGAAACAGTTTCTCCTCCCTTGGTGTTCACACCTCAACTGCTAGCAGAGCACCTCACCCTCCCTGACTGAACTAACCTCGTTATCTCCACACTGATATATACCTGCCTCTGGAGATTTCCACCACTTGCATCTGAAGAAGTGAGGTTCTTACCCACGAAAGCTTATGCTCCCAGTACTTCTGTTAGTCTCAAAGGTGCCACAGGACCCTCTGTTGCTTTTTACAGATTCAGACTAACACGGCTACCCCTCTGATACTCCAACAGAAATAAACTCTCACTGTATTCATGCTAGTGTGGTCTATGTAGAGGCATTTCTAAGGAACCAATTTACATCTTTAAGCGCCATTTCTCAAGATTTTTCTACTGGGGTTTGCTGTATATTATCAGCTGGTCCAATTACTTAGCAAAAATAGGCAAAACATCAGGAATATTTAGGCCAAATGGTGACCCAGTAGACACTGTAAATTCTCCATTACAACATCTTTCAAAAATGCTTGCAAACTGAGAGGATAAACTCTCATGGAAAAATAATGTAATTGGGAAAAATGCCACTAAAGAAATTGAATTAACAGGTGTCTTCTGCAGAGAAAACTCACATCATTTATACAAGTATTGTAGCACAATACAGTAGAATCTCAGAATTATGAACACCTCAGGAATGGAGGTGGTTCATAACTCTGAACAATATGTTATGGTTGTTCTTTCAAACGTTTACAACTGAAGAGTGACTTAATACAGCTTTGAAACTTTACTATGCAGAACAAAAATGCTGTTTTTAACCATCTTAATTTAAATGCAGCAAGCACAGAAACAGTTTCCTTACCTCGTCAAATCTATTTTTTAAACTTTCCCTTTATTTTTTCAAAGTTTACATTTAACACAGTACTGCATGGTATACACTTTGGGGGGGGGGGGGGAAGGTGGAGGGGAAGGGTCTCTGCTGCTGCCTGATTGCGTACTTCCAGTTCCAAATGAGGTGTGTGGTTGATCGGTCACTTTGTAACTCTGAGGTTCTACTGTAGTAATGCTAAGATGACAGACAACTCAAGCTATCCAATCTATGAAAAGGGGAATAAGGACAACTCGGGGAATTACAGACCAGTCAGCTTAACTTCAGTCCCAGGAAAGATAACGGAGCAAATAATTAAGCAATCAGTTTGCACACACCTAGAAGATAAGAAGTTGATAAGTAACAGTCAGCATGGATTTGTCAAGAACAAAGCAGTTCAAACCAACCTAATAGCTTTCTTTGACAGAGTAACAGGCCTTGTGGATGTGGGAGGGGGGAGGAGGAAGCGGTAGATGTGGTATACCTGGACTTTAGTAAGGCTTTTGATACTGTCTTGCATGATCTTCTTATAAACAAACTAGGGAAACAGAACCTAGATGGATGGCAGGTACATAACTGGTTGGAAAACCATTCCCAGAGACTAGTCAAGCTGGAAGGGCATATCGAGTGGTGTCCCATAGGGATCAGTTGTGGGTCCGGTTCTGTTCACCATCTTCACCAGTGATTTAGATAATGGCATAGAGAGTACATTTATAAAATTCACGGACGATACCAAGCTGGGAGGGGTTGCGAGTGCTTTGGAGAATAGGATTAAAATTCAAAATGATCTGGACAAACTGGAGAAATGGTCTGAAGTAAACAGAATGAAATTCAATAAGGCCAAATACAAAGTACTCCACTTAGGAAGGAACAATCAATTGCACACATACAAAATGGGAAATTATTGCCTACGAAGGAGTACTGCAGAAAGGGATCTAGGGGTGGATCATAGTGGACCACAAGCTAAATATGAGTCAACAGTGTAATACTATTGAAAAAAAAAAAAAAAAAACCATCATTCTGGGATGTATGAGCAGGAGTGTTGTAAGCAAGACACAAGAAGTAATTCTTCCGCTCTACTCTGCGCTGATTAGGACTCAACTGGAGTATTGTGTCCAGTTCTGGGTTCCATATTTCAGGAAAGAGGTGGACAAATTGGAGAAAGTCCAGAGAAGAGCAAAAAAATGATTCAAGGTCTAGAAAACATGATCTATGAGGGAAGATTGAAAAAAAAATGGGTTTGTTTAGTCTGGAGAAGAGAAGATGGAGTGGGAACATAATAACAGTTTTCAAGTACAAGGTGGAGGGAGAAAAATTATTCCTCTTAACCTCTGAGGATAGGACAAGAAGCAATGGGCTTAAATTGCAGCAAGGGCAGTTCAGGTTGGCCATTAGGAAAAACTTGCTTGTTGTGGGTGGTTAAGCACTTGAATAAATTGTCTATGGAGATTGTGGAATCTCCCTCATTGGAGGTTTTTAGGAGCAGCTTAGACAAACACCCGTCAGGGATGGTGTAGATACTACTTCATCCTGCCATGAGTGCAGGAGACTGGACTAGATCAGTAGTTCTCAAACTAGTGCTGCCTCTTGTTCAGGGAAAGCCCCTGGCGGGCCGGGCCAGTTTGTTTACCTGCCACGTCCGCAGGTTTGGCTGATCGCAGCTCCCAGTGGCCGCGGTTCGCCACTCCAGGCCAATGGGGACTGCAGGAAGTGGCAGCCAGTACGTCCCTCGGTCTGTGCTGCTTCCTGCAGCTCCCATTGGCCTGGGACGGTGAACCGTGGCCACTGGGAGCTGCGATGGGCCGAACCTGCGGACGTGGCAGGTAAACAAACTGGCCCAGCCTGCCAGGGGCTTTCCCTGAACAAGCAGCAACCTTAGTTTGAGAACCACTGGACTAGATGACCTCTCAAGGTCCCTTCCAATCCTACGATTCTATCCTCCTTCTCCTCACAGAGTCATTAGCTGTTAGGTACAAATTTTATGAATAATAAAAGAAAAACAGATCCAAGAAATACAAGCCTGTTAGGCCCAAATGTGAGGACTTTTAGAAACTCGGTTCACGGATGTATTCTCAATTAGTATTAACAGAAACTTCAGATTTCCACAAACCAAGCGATGAAAACAGAAAACAAAATACTTCAATTCTGTTTCCACTCACCACTCTATCAGTAATGGGAGGAGAAGGGAAAGATTGATAACTTCTTTATTGATCAAAGCAACACAAGACATGCAGCTGCACTAGATCTTCTGAAAACCACCAAGGGTTTCTATTGAAGATCTATATTTCTTGACTGATAGCTATGTATATTTAAGTGTATATTTAAAAGAGTATAAAAACAACAAAGAGTCTGGTGGCACCTTAAAGACTAACAGATCTGTTAGTCTTTAAGGTGCCACCAGACTCTTTGTTGTTTTTGTAGATACAGACTAACACGGCTACCCCCTGATAAAAGAGTATAGTAATAGTGAAAATCTTGGCAAAACCAGGAGGTTTAAATACCCCGGAATTTTAAAAAGCTGTCTGCTCATTCAGTCTGTGATTATTTGAATGCTATGATGTTAATAATTCATTTGACATCTTTACAATCAATTATATCTTCACTTTTTAAAGAAACTTGTACAGAAGCTACTGTAAATAATTAATTTGTAAAGAGAAATTGATTAACTCTTTCAAGGAAGAACAGAAAAATCAATAACTCACTGACTTTTTTCACATGCCTAATAATTTCTTGACAGTTCTGCACTCAGGGTTTCATGTTGTCTGATGTGACACTTGTTTCTATGCCCGGCACCACAACATGAGCTGCACACAATCTGGGAACCTTGGTAAGGCAATATGCATCTCAGAAAATTGCCTGTTCTCACTTTGACAGACTGTCTCCTACTCTTTTCCATCCCACTAACCAGAGCTCCAGATGCATGGATGAAATTACTGTAGATGTGATATGAAAACAATTGGCATTTGTTCACTGCTAGCCAGCCAAAGCAAGAGATGAAAGTCACATGTCACAGAGACTGCACGCCTGTGTTTGTCTGGGATGCCAGCTCACACAAGCATCAGCTGAACAGTGCTTCATGCTGGCTACACCCATCTTCATTCAGCCAGAGCTCACTGATTTGTACAATGGATGCCAGGTGCATCTGGGTTCTGTGGTGGCTCCTGTCCACACAGACTCCTCTGGAGGGCCCCTGCTATGGCCAAAACCAACCAAACAAAAACTATTCACAGCATCCCTTCGACAGGGAGCCCATAAACATTCAGTACTGCTCCCAAAGTGAGCAGTGATGGACAGGAAGGGGACAGGTGGTGTGGTGTCCTGGGGCTGCAATGAAGCAGCACCCTTTCCAGTCTCCACCTACTGGCCACCAAGCAGAGATTATAATTACTGTCCTCAGAAGGAAAGCCTGAGGGAGAGTAGGCAATGGACTCCCCTCAGGTGAAATGGGCAAATCTGGAAAGAGGTGAAAATTACATCTGCATGCAGCAATGCAACCTCAAGTGCTCGTCAGCCTTGGTAAGTTCCTTTGCTTCTGTATAAATGTAAAAGAAACCACTGTGTGACAATCCCTTTACAGGACTATACAAACTAGAAGTTGGTCAGGAGTAGTTCACCAGAGAGTGAGAAAGCAAAGGACGTTCACAATTATTCCAAAGATATAGTAAATATCTGCCCAGCTAAAGAAGTTCCATATAAAAAAAGATTCTTATGTTGCCAACATAGGACTAACATATGAAACCATCATTAAAATTTACTAGGCACAAAGTCTTACCCAGGCCATGATGAGGATGACAATGAAAAAGCAAACGTAAAATATTTCTCCGTACATTCCAAGTGAGAGAGCAAATAGAATTCTGCAGTGCTGCCCATACTTTTCTACAACAGCACATGGGGATTTGTTAGCTTTAATAGGGAGTTTCTAGAGTAAACTTTCATGTACCACTTTGCAAGTCTAGGGGAAAAGAGTCAGCGTTATGGTGGGCTCAATCACTCCCCCTTGAGCACTCCCTTGCATTGTTGTGGGATGTTACCTTTATCTTCAACTTCAGCGCCTTCTGCTGTCTGCCTTCCTCTGACTCCAGATCTTCTGTGGCTCAGCCCTCTGGCCAAGTCAGAGAGTTCAAACCCCTTCTGGGGTAGCATGAAAAAGTCCCAATGAATCTGGATAATTCTTCTTCCCCTTTGAACTACTGAAGTCCTCTCCTTGTCCTTGCAAAACCCTATCTCAAAGGAGCCTGTGCTACCTCTGTTACCCTAGCCCTGGGCTTCTCTCAGCCAGATAGACCTGTCTCTTCTGCAGTCTCCCCCTCTACCGAATTCCTTCAGTCTACTTATAATGGCTTAGCTCCACCCTCTCTGGCCAGGAGCCAATTAGCCACTCAACACCCCAGGTGCAGAGCAGAACTGATTGGGTGCAATCACTAGCTTTGCAGATGATGGGTGTTAAGCCCCATCTCTCTCTCACACACACACACACACACGTACATGTACACGTACACACATTCTCTCTCAAGGTAGAACCCCTCAGGGTACTCTCTCCCCTTCACTGTATGGGGCCCTGTAGCCACTCCACCTCTTCCTCTACATCCTGTATTCGGGTGAACAAAGAACTTTTTATCTAGCACATCTTCATAACATTCCTTCCAATATCCTCTCTCTTGGATGTGTATTTGCAGGGCCTCCTCTGCAGCAGTTAATCTCTCTCGAAGTTCCCACATCTGCAAAATCTCCACAGATGGTGTGTCCTCCTGTGGTCACCCTTGAGGTGGTGGGTCAGGGTCCACGATCAAGGCAGCTTCTCCCATCTCCACACTTAGGATGCCCATTTCCCATGAACTCACCCAATTAGCTTCCTCTTGGCAGGGATCTGCTCTTGGCTTCTAGAAGCCAGGGCACCCTTGTCTGGTGTTTCCATGCTTCACAGAGCAGCTAGCTCCTATTCGAGTTGCTGCCAACAATTCTTTTCAACACCAGGTCAAGCATTGTCAGAACCAGGTCTTGCTCTTGTTTTGTGGCCTCTTCTATTATCATGAGGCTTTCATCTCCTTCAGCTCTTGGTTTGCCTTCCGTGACTGTGTCTCCATGGCCTGTAATTGACCTGGCATTTCTTGTTCACCTCTCGTGACTAACTTCTTTCAGTCCGTTGTGTCCACGCACTCTGGTCCTACCTTTGGGCCACCTTGTCCAACAGACCATGTTTGGGGGATGGTCATCTTATGGTCAACTCATCCATGCAGTACTTTGTCTTGTAATAGTGCTGGGAAATTAGGCCAGCTTCTACCCACAATTTTGGGCCAAGGGAGGTCTTTTACTGCACCAACCCTCAATTTGTTCCTCTGACTTGTATATCTCCCTCTACTTCCGCTGTCAGGTAGATTCGTGTCTCTCCATGCCCACATGAAACATGTACCAGACTATTTTCAGTCAGGAGACTAATCTCCCAAACTAGCATCTGCCCACATCTGGAGCCAATCAGTCCTCTCATTTCAGGGCCAGCCTCTTTAGCACTTAGGTACACTGGAGTGCACCCCGTACTGAGAGAATAGAGTGGGCGGTAGTAGCAATCCAAACAGCAGCACTTCATGTGTGGGCGGTCATTTATTACTCGGTTGGCCACACCAGAAATACACAACTGTGTTCTCACCCACCCAGGTGCCTGTCCCAGGCACCTTGTGATGACTAAGGCACCACACCTCTTTCAGTTTCTTAGATACCAGATTGCCTAAGAACTTCTCCCCCCCCCCCCCCCATGTGTGCTCCATGCCATCCCAGGGTCAGAGTTCTCTGTCGCCTTCCTTGCTTGAACATCCCCTGGAACTAACCCAGCAACCAGAGGGTTCAGTATTACCCCCTTCCATGTAGGCCTCCGCCCTCTCCACCGCCTCATCAGTAGAAGTTGGTTAAAACATCCTGACCCAGCTTTGGGCTCCAGCAGGCATTAGGAATTGTTCTAAGATTTTGCAACCAGGGGCTGCTAACAGGGAGTTTTGCAAGGGAGTTCTCCAGGTGAAGGAGGAACAATACAGCACCCTTTTGGGGTAAGTGACTGTCTGTAGTGTGTGTTTGTGTTTGGGGGTAACTTGCTGTGTGCTGAGCTTGTGTTTGTCAGTCTGTTTGTTTGGTTGGTTGTTTGAAGGACCGTGCGCTGTGGCTGACAGTTGGAAGCTGTGAGCTTCAAAGGAAGGTTTGAAAGCTAGAAGCCTCTGGTAAGTGGCTGAGCCTTAATCAGTGGGCGGGGCATTCATACAGGCCAGGGCTTTATAAAGCAGCGCACAAGCGACAGGGAGCGTTTGCGAACAGGGGCTGCTAACAGGGAGTTTCGCAAGGGAGTTTGGAAGAGGAGCGGGAAAGGGGCAAGGGTCCCTTGCCGGTTCTATCTGTTTTCCCTTTATTCCCCTTAAAACCTATAAACCAACTACATTCAAAACTTCTTGCTTAAACAACCCTTTCAGTGGACAGGGGGCTGCAGACAGGGAAGTTTGAGAGGGAGTTTGACAGAGGGAGGCTTATGATGGTTAGGAAGACCTGCAACACCTGTGCCAGCACTGCTTCTGTCTCCTCCACCTGCGCCTGTAGCCAGACAGAGTGCCTGAATCTGGATGCTTCTACCCAGATCCTGGTGTGGTTTTGCAGAGACTGTAATTTGTAATCTCCACTTACTGATATCCAGGCCGGGGGGACCATCCAATGTGAAAGGTGCCTGCTGGTGGAATCTCTCAGACAGCAGGTGGGAGAGCTACAGGAGGAGGTGGCTAGGTTGAGGAGCATCCGAATCCACAAGCAATTCCTGGACTGTGTCCATGTGGAGACAGAGGAGGTAGCTGTCCCAGTACACAGGACTGCTGATACACCACTAGTGGAGGAGGAGATGGCTCAGGGTGGACACTGGCAGCTGGTTACTTCTGGCAGCAGGCAGTGCTCCACCCCTGCTCCGAACCCTCCCGCCGTGGTAATAGGTAACCATTATGCTCTTCTTGATACAGGAAAGAAGGAATCACCCCCTACAGTAAAGGAGGAGAAGCCTCGTACCCCTAAGGCTGGGAGGTCTGCTGCCACCACTGCGAATAGGAAACGTAGGGTAGTGGTGGTCGGAGACTCTCTGCTGAGGGGGACGGAGGCGCCCATCTGTCGCCCTGACATTTCATCTCGGGAGGTATGCTGCCTGCCAGGAGCCCGTATCCGAGACGTTACGGAGGCATTGTCGAGGATTATACAGCCCTCTGACTACTACCCCATGCTACTCATCTATGTGGGCACAAATGATACTGCGAGGTGTGACACTGAGCAGATCAAGAGTGACTGGAGGGCTCTGGGAGTACGGGTGAAGGAGTTTGGAGCGCAGGTGGTATTCTCTTCGATTCTTCCTGTCAAAGATAGGGTCCCGGGCAGAGACGGATGCATCATGGAGGTGAATGCCTGGCTGCGAAGATGGTGTCACCAGGAGGGCTTTGGCTTCCTCGACCACGGGATGCTATTAGAGGAAGGACTGCTAGGCAGAGATGGCGTTCACCTTTCCCCTCCTCGAAAGACCCTATTTGGACACAGACTGGCTAACCTAGTGAGGAGGGCTTTAAACTAGGTTTGACGGGGACAAGTGAGCAAAGCCCACAGGTAAGTGGGGAACATGGAGACCTGGGAGATGGGTCGGAAACAAGAGGGAGTGTGGGCTATATTGGCAGAGAGGAAGGAGGGTCAGGACAAAACTGGGAGGCAAGATCAAACTAGTATCTTAGATGCCTATATACAAATGCGAGAAGTATGGGTAATAAGCAGGAAGAACTGGAAGTGCTAATAAATACCCACAACTATGATATTGTTGGCATCACTGAAACTTGGTGGGATAATACACATGATTGGAATGTTGGTGTGGAGGTGTACAGCTTGCTCAGGAAGGATAGACAGGGGAAAAAGGGAGGAGGTGTTGCCTTATATATTAAAAATGTACACACTTGGACTGAGGTGGAGATGGACATAGGAGACGGAAGTGTTGAGAGTCTCTGAGTTAGGCTAAAAGGGGTAAAAAACAAGGGTGATGTCATGCTAGGAGTCTACTACAGGCCACCTAACCAGGTGGAAGAGGTGGATGAGGCTTTTTTTAAACAACTAACAAAATCATCCAAAGCCCAAGATTTGGTGGTGATGGGGGACTTCAACTATCCAAATATATGTTGGGAAAATAACACAGGGCGGCACAGACTATCCAACATATTCTTGGACTGCATTGCAGACAACTTTTTATTTCAGAAGGTTTGAAAAAGCTACTGGGGGGGAAGCTGTTCTAGACTTGATTTTAACAAATAGAGAGGAACTCGTTGAGAATTTGAAAGTAGAAGGCAGCTTGGGTGAAAGTGATCATGAAATCATAGAGCTTGCAATTCTAAGGAAGGGTAGACGGGAGAACAGCAAAATAGAGACAATGGATTTCAGGAAGACGGATTTTGGTAAGCTCAGAGAGCTGATAGGTAAGGTCCCATGGGAATCAAGACTGAGAGGAAAAACAACTGAGGAGAGTTGGCAGTTTTTCAAAGGGATACTATTAAGGGCCCAAAAGCAAGCTATTCCGCTAGTTAGGAAAGATAGAAAATGTGGCAAAAGACCGCCTTGGCTTAACCATGGGATCTTGCATGATCTAAAAAATAAAAAGGAGTCATATAAAAAATGGAAACTAGGACGGATTACAAAGGATGAATATAGGCAAACAACACAAGAATGCAGGGGCAAGATTAGAAAGGCAAAGGCACAAAATGAGCTCAAACTAGCTAGGGGAATAAAGGGAAACAAGACGACTTTTTATCAATACATTAGAAGCAAGAGGAAGACCAAAGACAGGGTAGGCCCACTGCTCAGTGAAGAGGGAGAAACAGTAACAGGAAACCTAGAAATGGCAGAGATGCTTAATGACTTCTTTGTTTCAGTCTTCACCAAGAAGTCTGAAGGAATGCCTAACATAGTGAATGCTAATGGGAAGGGGGTAGGTTTAGCAGATAAAAATAAAAAAAAACAAGTTAAAAATCACTTAGAAAAGTTAGATGCCTGCAAGTCACCAGGGCTCGATGAAATCCATCCTAGAATACTCAAGGAGCTAATAGAGGAGGTAGCTGAGCCTCTAGCTATTATCTTTGGAAAATCATGGGAGACGGGAGAGATTCCAGAAGACTGGAAAAGGGCAAATATAGTGCCCATCTATAAAAAGGGAAATAAAAACAACCCAGGAAACTACAGACCAGTTAGTTTAACTTCTGTGCCAGGGAAGATAATGGAGCAACTAATTAAGGAAATCATCTGCAAACACTTGGAAGTGGTAAGGTGATAGGGAATAGTCAGCATTGATTTGTAAAGAACAAATTGTGTCAAACCAATCTGATAGCTTTTTTTGATAGGATAACAAGTCTTGTGGATAAGGGAGAAGCTGTGGATGTGGTATACCTAGACTTTAGTAAGGCATTTGACACGGTCTCGCATGATATTCTTATCGATAAACTAGGCAAATACAATTTAGATGGGGCTACTATAAGGTGGGTGCATAACTGGCTGGATAACCGTACTCAGAGAGTTGTTGTTAATGGTTCCCAATCCTGCTGGAAAGGCATAACAAGTGGGGTTCCGCAGGGGTCTGTTTTGGGACCAGCTCTGTTCAATATCTTCATTAACAACTTAGATATTGGCATAGAAAGTACGCTTATTAAGTTTGCGGATGATACCAAACTGGGAGGGATTGCAACTGCTTTGGAGGACAGGGTCATAATTCAAAATGATCTGGACAAATTGGAGAAATGGTCTGAGGTAAACAGGATGAAGTTTAACAAAGACAAATGCAAAGTGCTCCACTTAGGAAGGAACAATCAGTTTCACACATACAGAATGGGAAGAGACTATCTAGGAAGGAGTACGGCAGAAAGGGATCTAGGGGTTATAGTGGACCACAAGCTAAATATGAGTCAACAGTGTGATGCTGTTGCAAAAAAAGCAAACATGATTCTGGGATGTATTAACAGGTGTGTTGTGAGCAAGACACAAGAAGTCATTCTTCCGCTCTACTCTGCGCTGGTTAGGCCTCAGCTGGAGTATTGTGTCCAGTTCTGGGCACCGCATTTCAAGAAAGATGTGGAGAAATTGGAGAGGGTCCAGAGAAGAGCAACAAGAATGATTAAAGGTCTTGAGAACATGACCTATGAAGGAAGGCTGAAAGAATTGGGTTTATTTAGTTTGGAAAAGAGAAGACTGAGAGGGGACATGATAGCAGTTTTCAGGTATCTAAAAGGGTGTCATAAGGAGGAGGGAGAAAACTTGTTCACCTTAGCCTCTAAGGATAGAACAAGAAGCAATGGGCTTAAACTGCAGCAAGGGAGGTCTAGGTTGGACATTAGGAAAAAGTTCCTAACTGTCAGGGTGGTTAAACACTGGAATAAATTGCCTAGGGAGGTTGTGGAATCTCCGTCTCTGGAGATATTTAAAAGTAGGTGAGATAAATGTCTATCAGGGATGGTCTAGACAGTATTTGGTCCTGCCATGCGGGCAGGGGATTGGACTCGATGACCTCTCAAGATCCCTTCCAGTCCTAGAATCTATGAAAGATCCACCACCTTATCTAAGGAGTTTGTGTTTAATAGCAGCCAGTGTTGCCAGATCTCGTAAATGCTGCGCTGCCACATTAGGGCACACCCCTCAGGGGACAGGCTCAGTCCCAGCCTATGCTAAATTGCATCTTTTACAATTCTACGGAACTGCGCCTGCTCATCAGACAAAGCTTGGCAGGCCGCTTGAGCTTCTCCCAAGAGGAACAGGGCCTCTCGAGCTGCCCAAGAGGATTCAGTCCATCCTGCTGCGGTCACTACCCCCTTGAAGCTGCGCAAAATGCCTCTGGGTCATCAGCTGGGCCCAATTTTGCTAGGCCGGATACTGCTCTGGCAGAATTTTCTTCGTCAGAAACTACCCAGGACCCTGGGGTCCATTTCACTAGGCATGACAGGAAATGTTCTTGCCGAGCCTGTTGAGCCTCTTGCTGTTGTTGCTGTCCTTGTAATAGATGCAACAAAAGGCATGCGTCTGCTTGTGCTGGGCTGCCAGCATGCGGATTACAGCCTCCAGGTTCCCCACAGGAAAGAAGGGGGGGAAAAAAAAAAAAAAAAAAAAGAGAGATTTAGTCTGTCCGTCTGCCCCTCTAAGGCAGTTGGTATCTCCCTCCTTCCTCAGAGGTGAGTCTCCACAATCCCATGCTAGTACCAATATGTGGTAGGGCTCACTCACCCTTCAAATGCCCCCTTGCATCAGTGCGGGATGTTGCCACTATCTTCAACTTCAGTGCCTCCTGCTGGCTGCCTGCTGCTGACTCCAGATCTTCTGTGGTTCAGCCCCTCCGGCCAAATCACAAAGTTCAAACCCCCATCTGGGGTATTACCAACAAGTCCAACTAAATCTGGATAATTCTTCTGCCCCCTTGGACTACTGAAGTTCTCTTCTTGTACTTGCAAAATCCCTATTTTGCGGCTTCTCTCACAGGAGCCTATGCTGCCTCTGTTACATGCTGTCCCCATTATTTCTGTCTGTTACCCTAACCCTGTCTCTCCTATAGTCTTCCCCCTCAACTGACCTCTTTCAGTCTACTTATAATGGCTTAGCTCTGCCCACTCTGGCCAGGAGCCAATTAGGTACTCACCTCCCCAAGTGCAGAGCATGACTAACTGGGTGCATTCACTAGTCTTGCAGGTGATGGGGGTTAAGCTTCATCACAGAGTTAACCCCAAAGGAATTTCACAATAAAAGACTGAATATTCAGGATGATACCTTGACCACAGCTTGCACCACAGTGGCCGAGTCCACAGCACATATGATACAGAACATGTTTGAGGGGTTTTTTTAGGGGGGGAGGGTGTATTTGGCAGTGGGATGGAAGAAAGGGAAATGGATGCATGTTGTGAACTTTCGGGGGCTTAGATCTGCACTAGTTTTCATACCAAAAGGCTTCAAAAATATTTAAAAACAAAAGTGCCTACAATCTGGCATTTGCCAAATCTCAGCTAATTTATTAGGCAGGTTTCATTGTAACTAACTGGCATTTGGGCAAATCTGCAGCTACGGTAGATCACTTTCCCACTGTGAATGTCATCATCCCAAACAGTAACATTATCTACATGTAAAGGTCAGCTGAGGTCTATAAAAGCCTCAAGGAGTGAGGCTGTGGACAGTCTGATTTATAGGAAGACAGTGTTCTTTGGAGGCTGTGCCCAGTTTGAGTACCATGAGATGAGGTTTGCAGGCATGTTTTAAAAAGCTAGACTATGATCAGCAGAGGCATTGTTAATTAATCATTCCCAGAATATTATACTCAAATTGTGGCACTGGGCTTGTAAACACAATCAAATGACTGCTGCCAAACATGGACTGTAGTAAGAAATACCTAGAATGATGTGCATGATCAGAATGTATTTAGTGGCTGATATTGGAGTCTTCTGGTTCATTATTTTTCCAAGTTAAAAAAAGTCAGACACTACAAAATTGCACTACAGGAGAACATTTTGCCTCTCAATTTCTTCACTAATCATTGCAGAAGACTTCACTACTATAGCTCTCATGGTTGGTAACCCCTAAATAGGATTACCATATCAACAGGATAACTTTGCTATGCTTTTTAAATGTTACTTGACTCTGTACTTTACTGGTTCTCTCTCCCCTCTTCTTGCATTGGTGCCCAACCAATTCCTACAATTCAAACCTGGTGCTAGCTAACAGAAACAAAAGGTGCATGAAAAAAATATAATTGCTTTTGATACAAAGAATCAAGAAGCTATGAGAATCCACCCTCTAGCGTCACTAGAGAAGTGACTGAAGACTGTCAAGCACTACCATAACCATATAAGCATAGAGTCTTAGCTTAATAGATTATAGGATATGTGTTCTCCAAATGATATACTAGAGGAGTAAATTCTGCCAACTGTGCCAAAGGAATTGAAGCCTGATCCATCTTTACCTCATACCTTGTATATTTACACCAGAGAGGAGACTGAAACAAGGGCAAATGCAGGTGTGGGCATGATACACATTGAGGAGTCGCTTATCTGTTGTGGGGGCCAGGCTTATAAGCAGTGCTGCTAAATCAGCAGCCAATCAGGGGCTGTGGCCACTCTGTCAGTTCCAAGGCAGCAGAATTGGGCTCATTTGTTGCCTAGCAGCAGTTAGTCAAGGAGCAGCCAGCAGTTGGTCTGGACCCTGAGGATAACTCCCTGTGCACAGCCCTGAAAAGTAACCTCCAGCTTGTTTTACCATATCATGTAAATAAAGCTAAATTTTTCTCTCAGACACATCCTTTCTACTTCCACTGCCTTCAAAGGGAGTTGTGCATGTGTCTCTCTGGTTGGAATTTGGCTCTAAACAGGATAGGATAAAGCCAGTTCAGTGACCCATCACTTCTATTTTTATTAGTGTCTTAATACAGCCTTCCATTTTGTTAAACAGAACAATATTTCAACCACAACAGAAAATTAACTTTTACTTGAAAGTAGCGGTTCTTGAGCTGCGGTTGTTCGAGCACTATGTGGTATTTTGTAGTAAGAACTTTCCAAGAGCCAAGCAGTGGAAGGGTAGGGTGGGGCTGAGGGCTGGGACGGGTACATGAGAGTATCTCTATTACCATGTGATCTTCCAAAATAAAGAGCATTGGGAGACACAATTGTCCTAAAGAGTTTGCAGCATCCTGCGGAACCTCATTTACAGTATGCTTTAGTTTTCATCTAAATTCATGCACCCTAACAAGAGTACTGCTGGTCCCCAGACTTTCATTTCTCCATCCCCTCAGATGAAAATGAACAGGACCTGTCTCCTCTCACTCTCTTGCTTTCCCATTCTACCTGTACCTTCCTTCTGGAGAATGATAACAAGCCTAAGTTACAATAAAGGCCCCCCAATAACTGGAAGTGATTTCCTGAATAAAGAAATCTGGAGAACACCATTCATGCCTGCTAAGGGAAAGGATTCTAAATGCAAATGATTTTATCTTTGAATTAGCTCAGAGAGCCTGTGCAGGACAGGGGGAACTAGGAGAAGGCAGTTATGTCACAGCTCCCAATGACAGAGAAAGTGACAATCTCAGATTGCTCTCCTCCCCCCCAGCTCTTTTGCCTTCAATGACAACAGAGGAAGGTTATCAGCTGCTCAATAGGGCTTTTCCACAGAAAATAAATCCCCCTTTCTCCCTGGTTACACAATCTCATTCATTTCTTGCTAAACCGTTTTATAACATTCATGTCAAATCTTTCTGCAGCTGCTACCTCATTCCTAATCCTCCCCATTCTTTGTCTTTTTCAGCAGGGCTACCCTTTTTAAGCAACTTGAACCCTGCCATGTCACTGTCTGTCTTTTTCTCTTTGCTGGCTGAAAACTCCAAGCACAAAGAATACATCAAAATATACATTTAGCAGCTGCAAATAAGAGACACAAACTATTCTCCTCTCAGGGAAAAGAAGCAAGCTCTATGCATTTTCAATACTTTTGTGCAACGTGGAGCGGGGGTGGTTCATTGCCATTTCTAGGCAGCTACTGAAGTTTGGAGAATGGATTATTCTGAACCATATTGTAGGCAGCACAAGTAGTGTCACTTAAAGCTAAGGTTGACTGATGCTTTCCATTATAAGGACCTGTTTTCATTGCTTATAATTTTGCCAAACATAAACCACTCAGGTTGAAATTTTCCATGATGGGTGACTGTCTCAGGCTTCTATGTTGTTTTTCTTAGTTTCAGCTAAAATGGTTCAGTCATTTCCAAGAATGAGGCTCTAAAGATTCCAACACTGATGTTGACCCATGAGAGGTTGAAGGGGGGGTGGTCATTATGGTACCACACAATGGAATTTGTGTTCTCAATTTGTAAACTTAAAAAAAAAATCTTAGAAAATTACACACACGCAAAGGTTAAAAGAACATAAAGGTTGCAAAGTCAGGCACTCAAAGGTTAGGAAATGACTGAAATAGAGGTTGCCTGTGCAACCTTAATTCAGCCTTCTTGTGAACACACATTATGATGCAGTCTTTAATTACATGATCACATATTATTTCTCTCACAGGATCGCTGCCTTATTCAGTTCACAGGATGCATCCACTCTGGGGATGAATCAGGATTGTGTAGTGAAGGAGGCTGTTGCCTGTAAGACCCCTGCTTCATTTGCTGCAGAAACTGGAAGGTGTGTAGTGAACGAGGCAGGGTATTGCAGGAAGAGAAAGGAGGGTTTCATGGTTAAAGCAGTTGAATGTTGCCCTAGAAAGTTGAATTCTATTCCTGCCTCTACCACCTATTTGATGCTGGGCAAATTGTATAAACTAACATTTTCACTGGTGTCCACCGTGTGTTCCTTAATTTTTTGGGTACCCAAATTGAGACAACTGGGGTCTGATTTGCTGAAGTGCTAGCACTGACAGCTGCAGCTCAGCTAAAGGGAGCTCTGCTCTGAATATATAAAGTGCTATAAAATGCTAAGTATTCTGAAACAATCAGGTCCTAGGCATCTCAGATATAGACTCAAAAGGAGTTGATACTTTTGACAGTTCTGTGCATCAGTTCCCCATCTCTAAACCTGGGATAATATTACTTCATCTCACAAGGGCATTATGAAGATAAATTCATTAATGTTTGTGAAGCACTGGGATACTATGATGAGAGAACACCATAAGAAAACCCAAGAGGAAATCAATAATTCTCTTTGGTTCAATGTTTGGATGGTGTGCAGTAAATAATGCATGGAGTCACATGTTGAATGATGAGGATAAAGAGAAATTCATAGATTATAAAGCCAGAAGGGACCACTGATCATCTAGTCTGACCTTCTGTATAACACAGGCCATAGAACTTCCCTGAATTAATTCCTGTTTGAACTAGAGTAGATCTTTTAGAAAAACATGCAGTCTTGATTTAACAATTGCCAATGATGGAGAATGCACTGTGACCTTTGGTAAATTGTTCCAACAGTTAATTACCCTCACTGTTACATTTTTTCACCTTATTTCCCGTCTGAATTTGTCTAGCTTCAGCTTCCAGACATTGGATCTTGTTATATCTTTGTCTGCTAGACTAAAGAGCTGATAATCAAATTTTTATACATTAACTACCCACTCAGTGAGCACCATCCAACCTATGCCTCGAATAGGGAAGGGGCCCTTTGGAAAAAACAGTTTGTAACCATGTAATTTAAAAGACTGTATCATAATGCACATGCACCAAGAGGGTCAAATTATGGTTGCACAAGGGGGCCACATTATGGTTGCACAGGAAGCCTTAATTCTGGCATTTCCTAACTTATGAGAGCTAGTCTTCACATCTTCAACATTCTTTTATTGTAGGTTTTTTTATATATATAATTTTATCTACAACATTATCCCAACTACTATCCAACCATAAAGGCCAAATCCTAGATCCCAGGACATAGGCATGAGGGACAAGCTACACACTGGAAACCTCTGTCAGAGGCTGGGAGGAAGGAGTAGTCCTACTCCCCGTCCTGCATAATAGTCACAAAGGCACATTACAGCCACTACTGCAACCACAGGGCTGTAGCAGTCCTCACAGCCAGTGCACATCCATCCTATCCCACATAACTAGATAGATTGCCCCTTCCTGACACCCCACTTTGCCACTCCTCCTCTCCCTCTGCACTTGGTTGCAGGTTGCTCTTACAATGCAGAGCTCTGCAGAATGTGGTGCAGGGTCTCCAAATCCTATCTACCTCCCATCTGCACAGCTATTGAGCATCGTTTCTCTGGTTAAGGGCGTGCTGTGGCCAGGTGGGAGGGACCAGAGTTTGTCTCTCAGTATGCATTACTATCCTCATCTTGAGCAGGAAACACATTCTTCTCCCCTCCTTCCAGATTAAAACATTTAAACGTGGCATGGTGGATCACAGCAATCTGAACAGAAGCCTTGTTTATTTATTTATTAAAAGAATGACCGAGATAGTTATACAGCTTCCTGGTTCTGAGGCCATCATCACACCTTGCAAAGGCCTCCAAGAACACTACAGTATACAAAAGATGAAGGGTTTTCTGAACAGCCTTTAGGCTGGCTTTTCTACTGATCACCAATGGACTAACTTTCCTACCAGCATGTCTACACTATATTCTTTTACAGCTTTGTCTCTATCAAATAATGCTGAAGAGAAATGACATTTTCCACTTATTTGGTTGTAAGCTCTTTAGGGCAGGAACTATGTCTTCTTCATTTTCAGTGCCAAGTGAATCTCCGGCACTCAATACATACAAATATTTGGTACGTTTTCAATAAATGACTCGGGCTTATGCCTTACCTATTCCCTAACAGGTCCTCAGCTTGACTGAATCTTACTGTTCTATCCTTTCCCTAGTGAATTTTCCTTTGTTGGACCATTTGGTCTCCCATTGCTCTGATCAGCCATACCTTTGTTCTCAAAATACCTCCTCCTAAAGACCACCAGGCAGGAGGCTCTGTGGATTGCAGTTTGATAACCACTACATTAGAACAATGCATAGCCAGTTATAAAAATTAGCTTGTATAGCGGATGGAAGGGTTTTGTATGGCATGCGCTTGCCATTTCTTTTAGCAAATTATGATGCCCTATAAGCACAACATCTGCAAATAGCTTAAAGTAAAAAAAACAAATAAACAAAACCCTCTATAACTAAGGCATCAGCCAGACTGTCCTTTTGGGGAAAATCCTCAGCTGGTATAAACTGACATAGCTCCACTGAAGTTGACACCAGCTGAGGAGCTGCCACTTTATGTATAGTAAGCTCCAAAATTGTTGCAATGAACTCATTCTCCTCACAACCTAAATGCACACAGAAATTAAATACGGTTTGTCAACCTTATACAAATGAATCAGGCTTTGTGCCAGTTGATTCACAAGAACTGTTTGAAAGATTAAAATAAACACATCATTACACTAGCTCTCTAAATCTGTCCACAGCTCAGAGGATAAATGCCTTACCTCATTATGTTTAAATGTTCTATCTCAATCTGGGTTAAGAACGACCAGAGACAGTGGGCTACCAACATGCTGTACTGTGACAAGAAAAGAGATGCTACTATAGATCAGGATATGGGCCATGTTTGGTCTTCCATCTTCCTTTATTGTGTCCTCCATTCCTCACCTCACTTCCTTCCAAGCAGCATCATTTTATCCATTATGAATATGTGTCAAGTACAATAGAAATTATTCCTTTTCCTAACACGCAGCATTTTTGTTTCTCAATTCAATGGTTTTTGTGCATTACAAACCAATTCCTATCTGCCTTGCTCCGCCAATAGTCCCTCTGATGTCAGCAAGTAAAGTAAGCCAAGATTTACTCTGTAAATCTAAATTAACCTTTCAGGAACAAATCTTGTAAGATTTACTCAAACCTAACGTAAGCAAAATTTCCAGATCTTACATTATCATATTGAAGTCAATGGGAGTTTTGCCTGAGTAAAAACTGAGACACGCAGGACCTAGTCCAGGGATTGGCAACCTTTGGCACGCAGCCCACCAGGGAAATCCGCTGGTGGGCCAGGATGGTTTGTTTACCTGCAGCGTCCACAGGTTCGGCTGATTGCACCTCCCACTGGCTGCGGTTCGCTGTTCCAGGCCAATGGGGGCTGCGGAAAGCAGCAGCCAGCCTATCCCTCGGCCCACGCCACTTCCTGCAGCTCCCATTGGCCTGGAACAGTGAACCGCGGCCAGTGGGAGCTGCGATCAGTTGAACCTGCAGACGCTGTAGGTAAACAAACTATCCCGGCCCACCAGCGGATTTCCCTGACAGACCGCGTGCCAAAGGTGGCCGATCCCTGATCTAGTCCGTACTGTATAAAATGGGATATACGCACTGTGATGGGCACTGGATAAAAAATAGTTGATGGCTTCACAATGGTTTCTAAATTATGAATGCCGCTGGGCATTTAAAAATATTTTGCAGATGATTATCAGTGCCAATTGTATCAGCAACTCCAATGGCAGCAGGTATTTTAATATTCTTTGTTTCCGAAATATTCTAAGATGTTTTGATAACAAGTTTCCATTTAACCCAAGAACATGGTTTGGCATGATTTTCCTGGCTAGTGCTTACCTCTTTCAATCTTTCCAGCTCATTTTGCAGTGCTTGTTTGGATATTTCCACCTCAATGATCTGCTGCCGAAGGATTTCATTCTCATCTTCTGCTTTAACACGTTTCTCCTCCACACTCTCCAGTTCATGGTGCAGTCTGACAGATACATCTTTGGCTACCTGGTTAGAATGGCATAAACATCCCATATGAAGTCTAACTACCTGAACATGCAATATATATACACACACATTACAATCTTGGATAATCAAGGGATCTTCAATTTAAATTATTAGACCCAGTTTTGAATACTCAAACCATAGTTCTTATTCATTTACATTCATGTTTCCAATGGAGAAAATGAAGATGGGAACTTTAGACCTATCAAAGCATTTCCCTTGACACATCAAGCTCAGAAACCCTAGGGATAGCATAATAGTAATAATAATAATAATAAAAATGCAGGAGTTATACTGTTAAAATTGACAGATCAGCATTTTGATCAAAACAGCAACTGTGTGGCAGCCTCATCTACCAGGTCTTGCTGCATCAACAGCAGTCAGTACTAGGTAAAAGTGATAAGAAAACCAAAAAATAAAGAAGACTACACAGGTTTGCTAGGTTCAACTTAACATGGGCAACGATGAATATTTCCCCCAAACATATTTAGAAAAGTGAAGCTGATTTTGGACTGTAATACAATTAGCAGCTGCAGGAAGCTTTTAATTTTGCACGTTCTAGTTCCAGGATAACTGTATGCTGTTTTTACAAAGCTTAACGTAAATGGAAACGTTTCCACAAAATTATTTCAATATAAACTGTTTATTTTTATAGGAATGGTATTTTTCAACAGTGTCTGCAACCCAAACATGGTACCAAACTGCTAATGGATGATCACCATGAATTGGAACTGACTAAAAGGAAACATGATTTTTATTAGTCTATTTTCAATTTTCCAAGCTAAGTGAAATGCAAAAAAAGGAAATAAACAGCATAAATGTTGAAAATATATTAGATTTTTAAAATTTAGATACAGGATTCTAAGAATTTTGGTAATACAGAAAGAAAATCATTTTTACAAGAAATCTATGAAAATAACTCCCAAAGAACTATTATGGCTGAGGTGGGTTTGAGGATCAGTTCTCACTCCCTAAAATGCCTCATGCAGTTGGCACAATACAAAGCCTCTGACTGCTAAACTCCTACCACTTGCCTTCTCATGGCAGAGAAGTTCTTAACTGGAAGTGAGAGTGTAAAAGGTGGGGGTGTTTGGCACTTTATAGCCAGATTGCTATGGGCAGGTGGGGCTCGTTAGATGTGGCAGGCAGTCCATATGGGAGAAGGAACTTCAATTTCAAACCAAGAACATCAGCCCGGTGGGTGCTTTGTAAAAGTTGTGCCAGTCACACATGCTCTATGGTCTTCATCTTCAGAGAATATATCAGTACAATACTAGGGCATCAACTGGAAGCAGCATGCAACTGCTTCACCTGATGGCGATAAAAAATGGGCAAAGGCTATTGTATTCTGGCCACATGCAGCTGAGGGAGCATTGACTGAGATGGCTGGGTCACTTGAGATGATGAGATCTGGGATATGTTGGCCAGAGAGGACAAGAGCTAGTAATCATGGGACAAAGACCATGAGGGAGACCCAGAAAAAGGTAGTTTGAGACTCTGAAGAAGAACATGAAGGAGGTTGATGTCAGCTTGGAAGATGCTCTTGACAATAACACTTGGAGATGAACAACAACAGCCACCAACCCTGATTGACAGGATAAGGCAAAAGTGAAGAAGATATAAATGTAACTTGATAAGTGTTCCTTTCATTTGAATTTGTGTATAGTTTTCATTTAGTTAAGTCCCTTTTTCATGACGTTAAGTTGCATATTTGCTCTCTGCCAAGAAATAAGGACACTGGGTCTGATATTTTGAGAAATACAAATAATTGTTTTATGTTACTTTTATATCTGTTATTTTGACCAAAGACTAAGATTGTGCCCTTTCACTTTTTGCTATGAATATATTCCATACAAGTACCTTACCCACCTTTAAATCTTGCTCCAAACTTCTAATGAGCTCTCCATCCACTTGGCCTGTCTGCGCAACTTTCAAACTTTTCTGTTCTGCTTTCCTGAGACGATACTGCAGGATGCGGCAGTTCTTGTTTGCACGGTCCAGCTCTTTCCGGAGTTCCTGCAGCTGATAAACATCTTCCTCTAAATAACTGTCACGCATCTCCTCCATTTCAGCCCGAAGTTCATCCAATTCATCCTGTGAAAAGTCAAAACACCTCTCCATTATATCTCTAAATCTCATCCAGGAGAATAAAAAAGAAACTTGCTTGTCAAGATACAATATCAAAAAGGTGATGTAGATTCCAATATGCAGTTCCAGATGTCACGGGAATATCAATATTATCCCTTACTAGAATAGTTATGTTGAATTACATTAATGAATGTCTGTTCTATTTGTTTTAATTGCCATGGTAATTAAGAATGGACCAGGGTTACCAGGATGTGTATCTGTCTCCTGAAACCGATAACACCTTCCCCTTTCCTTCCCCTAATGAATTAAAATGAAATTTACATAATAATTAGCCATTATCTTAGCTGATTGTTTATTTCATCAGAATTATAGCAAACCTACTTAAGCGCCTGAACTTCTCTGTGTGATGTCTTTATAATAGAGAGTGCTTTGAAGAAATAAAATGTTCTTTCCTGCTTTAATAAATCTTTGCAACATGAACTTTTCAATTTACAGTCAAATAATCAACTGTTCCACATCAGAATGCTTTATGTCCAAGTCTTTTAGTGCATGCACATTGAATTCCCAGTCAGTTGAAAACCCCCTCCCTCACCTATGCAGGGTGTGCGCACAGACACACTTGCCAATCCCAGAATCACGTGTTCAGAAAAATATCTGTGTCAACACGAATGTAAACAGGCCATGCCATCCCTAAAATCTTTTAATTGTCCCAATTCTAAATTATACCAGGAGAGGAACATGCCCGCTAAAGTCAGATATTAAGGTTTACAGCAGGGTAAACCGCTTCTGGAAGAGGATAAGCTCTATCATTCCCAGTCATTTAATCTGTGCGTGATTGACGCTTTTGAGTTAAAACTCTTATATAGGCCTTCCAGCTCAGGGTATAGGCCATTAAATTACTACATGGTGGCTCAGGGGATCTCTACAGCTCTATTATTAATGAAGTTTAAAATAAGAATGGACTCGTGCCAAGGCAAAGAGCAAGGACAAGAGATGTTCTCCACCATAAAATCCTCCAGAACGACTGATACAGCTGCAGTAGATTATTAGCCAAATCAAAAAGGCATAGTTATGTATTTTAATGAGCAACAGAATCAAGCACTATTAGCAATATTCACAGGAAAAAACTGTTACATAATATGTCTGCAGTATTTTCAGAGTTGTCTCCTGCCTACTTTTAGCTAATAATTAAATTTCTTGCTTCTAAAACATGCACAAGCTAAAGCAGATGACATCCTTCTTGTTCCCCTTTCTAAGTTTTCAGTTCCTACTCTTTTTTTCCCCCCACACACACACCCCAACACACACATCTTATGTGACTTGTCTTCTTATGCCCCATCCTGCAAACACTGTTGCACAAGCTTAATTGTACACATGGATGGTACTATTCACTTCAATGGAACTACTCACATGTGTAAAGTTGAGCATGTTTGTAAGTGTTCGCTGGATCGGGGTCTTAGATTGTAATCTCCCTGGGACAGGGATCTTGTCTATACATGTATTTGTACAGTGTCAATCACAGTGGGTATTCAACACCTTTTATTTTGCACGTTCTAGTTCCAGGATAACTGTATGCTGTTTTTACAAAGCTTAACGTAAATGGAAACATTTCCACAAAATTATTTCCATATAAACTGTTTATTTTTACAGTAATATAAACATCAGTAACTATCATATTGTTCATGTCTTACTAAAAATTCTGCCAGGGGTTCTGAAGCAGTGCTCACTAGCATGGAAGTTATCCAATCCTTGACAGGGGTGTACATGTCCCCCTTTCAAATGCAGGCTAGAATGGAAGTAGAAAGGTAGGGTTGTGACCCAAACCTTCCCACAATGTTTCCCTCCCCTCCCTCCTTTCACTTACCTAATACCCACAAGACCAAAGGAGGAGCAGGGAACATACTCATCAACAGGTTCCTGACCAGCCCTTGAGCTGGAAAAAAGAGGTGGGAGCTCCTTTGTCTTCACCTCCACCATCAAACCCAAGATGCCTACACAGGAGCTAGCCACACACTGGCCTAGTTGGCAATGTCCCTTTAAACTCAAACATAACTGAAAATTATCAAGTTACCCTAACAAGTGGTAACTCTGATGTGGGACTTACAGACTTGTCATGAATCACTCTGGATGCATCATTTTATGCCAGTCCCCTGCAACATGGCAAGATTAATGTATTTCTAAATCACTTCTAATAGGTGTGTGTTTAATCTAGCCTTGACTGTATCCAATGATAGTGATTTCACAACTTCCCTTGTGAATGAGGAGGTTAGTTAAACAGAAATTAAAAGGTACAGTGACTAGAGTGAAATCCCTGCAAGCTGCATGGACGCTTTTCAAAGACACGCCCAATTTAAATGTATACCCCAAATTAAAAAATACAGTAAAAAACTAAAAAAGAGCCACCGTGGCTTAACAACCATGTGAAAGAAGCAGTGAGAGATAAAAAGGCATCTTTTAAAAAGTGGAAGTCAAATCCTAGTGAGGTAAACAGAAAGGAGCATAAACACTGCTAAATTATGTGTAAAAATGTAATAAGAAATGCCAAAAAGGAGTTTGAAGAACAGCTAGCCAAAAACTCAAAAGGTAATAACAAAATGGTTTTTAAGTACATCAGAAGCAGGAAGCCTGCTAAACAACCAGTGGGGCCCCTGGACGATCGAGATACAAAAGGAGCACTTAAAGACGATAAAGTCATTGCAGAGAAACTTAATGAATTCTTTGCTTCAGTCTTCAGAGCTGAGGATGTTAGGGAGATTCCCAAACCTGAGCAAATCTGAGGAATTGTCACAGATTGAAGTGTCACTAGAGGAGGTTTTGGAATTAATTGATCAACTTTATAGTAACAAGTCACTGGGCCCAGATGGCTTTCACCCAAGAGTTCTGAAAGAACTCAAATGTGAAATTGCAGAACTATTAACTATGGTTTGTAACCTATCCTTTAAATCAGCTTCTGTACACAGTGACTGGAAGATAGCTAATGTAAAGCCAATATTTAAAAAGGGCTCCAGAGGTAATCCCGGCAATTACAGACCGGAAAGTCTAATGTCAGTACTGGGCGAATTAGTTGAAACAATAGTAAATAATAAAATTGTCAGACACAGTAGAACATAAATTGTTGGGCAAAAGTCAACATGGTTTCTGTAAAGGGAAATCATGTCTTACTAATCTATTAGAGTTCTTTGAAGGGGTCAACAAACATGTGGACAAGGGGGATCCAGTGGACATAGTGTACTTAGATTTCCAGAAAGCCTTTGACAAGGTCCCTCACCAAAGGCTCTTATGTAAATTAAATTGTCATGGGATAAGAGGGAAGATCCTTTCATGGACTGAGAACTGGTTAAAAGACAGGGAACAAAGGGTAGGAATAAATGATAAATTTTCAGAATGGAGAGGGGTAACTAGTGGTGTTCCCCAAGGGTCAGTCCTAGGACCAATCCTATTCAACTTATTCATAAATAATCTGGATAAAGGGGTAAACAGTGAGGTGGCAAAGTTTGCAGATAATACTAAACTGCTCAAGATAGTTAAGACCAAAGCAGAATGTGAAGAACTTCAAAAAGATCTCACAAAACTAAGCGATAGATCAACAAAATGGCAAATGAAATTTAATGTGGATAAATGTAAAGTAATGCACATTGGAAAAAATAACCCCAACTATACATACAATATGATGGGGGCTAATTTAGCTACAACTAATCAGGAAAGAGATCTTGGAGTCATCGTGGGTAGTTCTCTGAAGACGTCCTCGCAGTGTGCAGTGGCAGTCAAACAAGCAAACAGGATGTTAGGAATCATTAAAAAGGGGATAGAGAATAAAACGGAGAATATCTTATTGCCCTTATATAAATCCATGGTACACTCACATCTTGAATAATGCATACAGATGCGGTCTCCTCATCTCAAAAAAATCTCTCCATATGAGGAGAGATTAAAGAGGCTAGGACTTTTCAGCTTGGAAAAGAGGACACTAAGGGGGGATATGATAGAAATATATAAAATCATGAGTGATGTGGAGAACGTGAATAAGGAAACGTTATTTACTTGTTCCCATAATATAAGAACTAAGGGCCACCAAATGAAATTAATGGGCAGCAGGTTTAAAACAAATAAAAGGAAGGTCTTCTTCACGCAGCGCAGTCAACTCGTGGAACTCCTTGCCTGTGGAGGTTGTGAAGGCTAGGACCATAACAGCGTTTAAAAGAGAACTGGATAAATTCATAAAGGTTAAGTCCATTAATGGCTATTAGCCAGGATGGGTAAGGAATGGTGTCCCTAGCCTCTGTTTGTCAGAGGGTGGAGATGGATGGCAGGAGAGAGATCACTTGATCATTACCTGTTAGGTTCACTCCCTCTGGGGCACCTGGCATTGGCCACTGTCGGTAGACAGATACCGGGCTGGATGGACCTTTGGTCTGACCCAGTATGGCCATTCTTATGTTCTTATGTTATGTTGGCCATTGGCCCAACTGTATATGTAGTTTTATTTCTCCCAATATTTAACCTAAATTTATCTTGTTCCACCTTAAGCTCGTTATCTCCCATCTTATCTTTGCTAACGAATGAGTATTGGATGCTTGTTCTCTTTACAACATCCTGGCCAAAAGAAGATGCATCCAACTTTGCTTAACTTTATTAACAACAAGGGCTTATCTTCACTGCAAAGTTAACTTGAGTTATAAATTGAGTGTTGCAACTAACTCAACTCTCTTTCACACACAAAAACCCTTACCAGGAGTATTTTTCAACCTGAACTAGCTAGCTCATCAAGGGATATAGGCTAAAGCTTGAGTGCGCACATCTCATCAGCTGCTAGCAAAATAATATTGCAGTGTGGATGCAGGCTTGACTACCTCCAGTCCTCCAATGCCTTCCCACAATACTCCCTGGGTGCTCAGAAAGGACAGACAAGTTCTCACACAATACATTGTGAAAGAACTCATAACATGGCTCAACATACTGCAGCATTAAGAATCACGGAATGTGCTCTCAGAAGTCTTAGGGAAAAACACAAGTGAGTGCAGCATCAGTGTGGACACAGCAATTCAAGTGTTATTTCAGTGTGGTTACTCTTATTCAAGCTAGGCTAACTCAGGAGGAGTAACTCGAGTGTAAAAAATGGGAGTTAACTCTGCAATGAAGTTAACCATTAAGTTGCAAGTCAATTAATTAACCACAAATAACATACTATAACAATGAACTAAACCCTACACACACCAAATTGAACAGAATTCTTTCAAAATACTATATACACCATATAATCCAGGCCCTGTGTACTCCATGGTAAACTGAATCAGATTTCTATAGCATTCTGGTGTAGAAGACTGAACATAAATGAAACTGGCAAGAACATTTGTTTAAACAGAAGCTTTTTAATGAATGAAATATGAAATTAAAAATGTAATAAAGTAATCCAGCCTTGTTTATTTTAATAAATTTTGTTTTGTTTTTTACGTTTTTTGGTTTGTTTTTGCTGTCCCCACATTTTCACTATGCTGTACATTTCTGTATAAATAACGCATAGCAGCACTTTAAATTTTTTAAGCGGGAGGGAAGCTGGAGTTTTCAGCAGCAGCTTAGGGGACAGTTGTGTCTTTGGAACATGAGGATGACAGCTTGGTAATGTGTTATTAGCTAATATTTAAGTGTTGACTTTAAAATTAGCATCTTTAGATTTCAGAGTTAACAACACATTAAGATGAATGGAACATTCATACATGTCAGATCTATTGTTTAAGGCTCACCGCTGACTCAGAAAGACTATGCTGGTTCACATTTTTTAAATTATCTTCACAACCATAAGGGTTAGAAACATTATTTGATTTGAAATGAAAGATTCCGAAGTACAATATCACGGTAGTGGATGGCATCCATAGCTGCAGAATTCATGGGGCACTGTTTCTAACTCCATACCCTTACTCCACATGCCAAAAGCAAAGACTCATCCTTCAGGCATGAACCCCAAGTAGTGCCTACAGATAACAGTTTTAGCATCCTTTACACTTCCTTCTCATCCAATCCAGTACTTGCATCTGGGTAATCTGGCCGCTTCCCAGAAGCAAATAATCCAATAAAGGGGTTGAAGTAATTATGGCTATAAGGATTATGCACATATCAAAAACTACTAATTGCAATCCAAATTGGAAAGTTAATCTCTTGTCATCCCACTAACAATCCCAACTGTTGAAACAACTATCCCAGTCAAACCAAAGTCCCCAATACCCCTAGAGCATAACATGTGTCAACCCCAAATCAAACTATGCCTGTTCACAAACATGGACAGATGAACTTGACCTTAATGAGCAGTGAAGCTAAGAAAAATTGAGCCCACTTTGCTGCTTCTTAAGAACCTCCAAATGGTCCACTCTTGACTTCTTCCCTGTCTCAAATTCTCAACCAACTAGTCTCTAGACTAGAACCTCCTGCCAATGGTCACCCAGGTCTCATCCTGGGGCCTCTATTAGCTGGACAGTTGACTCCAGTCCCCTCCTTCAATCATTCCATCCTAATGATTCCCAGCAAAATTGCTCAAGCTGGTGTGAATTATATTTCTGTAGACATTCATCTCTGCCCTTTGTTTTTACTGTAGACTACACATGTTAAATTCACGTAACCTTTCTGCTCACAGCTCTTAGTTTGCAAGCCTGTCATAATTTGTTATACTTGCCTGCCTCTGGGCTCTTTTATATCTTCATAAGATTTCATTTCTTTCAAATATAACTTTGGGGATGAACTAGAAATCACCCTCTTAATGCACTAGAACCCACCCTCTTAATCTTTTCGATGGCAAAGGGGCTGTTCTTCAGCACGTGGGTGAGTTTCAGAGTTGTACAACAAGGCATTTGAGTGCACATTTCAAATGATGGCACAAACATTTCTGAGCACATAAGGGAATAAGAAAAGTAGTCTTCACCCCCATGGTGTTCTTCATATAGTATTTAGCACTAAATAAACAAATAGATAAAATAAAAAATAGCTTTTGCTAATATGTACCCCAAGGAACTTGTTGGTTTCATAGTATGTTGTGGGAAAATAGCTATATTCTGCACATATTGTTATCCCTGACACTGCTACATGGGCAGCCTTAGAAATGTTCCACTCATGTTTTCTGGAGCTTGGATCAATGCACAACTCTCCAGCCAAGCGAAAAGGAATAGACTGAACATCTTCATGTGAAAATCAGGAAAATCTATTTTAAATACTAAAAAGTGGAACTGCTGGTGCAAAGTCAAAGTTCTATTACTCTGAAATATCAAGTCAGATCCAAACATCAGATGTGGTTTCAGAATGTGATTTTGCACGATAGCACTTGGAGATTCTATGTGAGAGACAGAGAACCTCAACATAATTTATGGAGAAAGGGGTTACCCTTTCATTGTCCAAAATAAAGGTCTGACCTTGCTCCTAATGAAGAAAACAAACACAGTGGCAAAAAGACAGGTATGCCCATGCAAAAGAGATGCATGTTTGTCCATTTTAAATGAAAAAATTGTTCAATAACAGTTTATTCTTCTCTAAAGGTGCTCAGCCCTAAAGGTGTTTCGAGTGGTGTTAAAGGGCGGAGTCTGTTGCTAAAGAGAGCAGGCATGTAACCATTGAATGTCAGTACATGGGCTCCCTTTTTTTAAACCTGATCATAGTATACTATAAAATAGCATACATCAGACTCAGTGCTCAATGAAAACCAGGTCCTGAAACACATCTAAATAAACGCCCACAGCCAAGAACGAGAAAGATGCCTCCTTTTTACACTGCACACATCAGCCTGGCAGACCTCTCAGGGGGAACTCCCAAAGCATAAATACACTACCAGAGAGACTAGCCTGAAGGTTTGGTTATTTGACTTGAAAGAATTCTATTTGAAGCCTCTGAGATGATGTGAATAGTAAGAGTGACAATTTGCAATCCTCACAACAGACATGGAGAAAAGACTCAGAGAAGTGGAAATTACAGTTGAAACTATAATGGCCCAGGTTTTTAAATGTACTAATCAAGCCACACTAGAGGAAAACACGTCAGTCATCATCGAAGTTAAAGCATAAGCACAGGAGACGCAGAACGTTAATAGCTCCCAAACTTAGAAGCGTAAGAAAAAGATTCAGTCTGGTTGAGAGAGAGTTGGAAATGACGGATGGATTCAACCCATGCCTTCATTAAGGTTTGTTTTCATTATTATTGTGGGTGAACAAACATTATTAGGATATTGCTTCTTACGTGTGTTATGATAGTATATTTGAATGTTGTAAAATTGCATAGAGAACTTGGAATGGGCACTTAGTAGACATCAAAGTAAATAAATACATAAAAGAAATGTCTGTTTGTTCATCTAGTAAAGGAGAACTGATCTGATATGGTTTATAAAAGAATATATTACTGAGAGGATGGACCTATACTTAAACAGGGTCCTGATATATATACACTCTGCTCCAATATCCCAAAGTGGCCATTTCAATTGCAAGACAAGGTGGAGAGCATGATGATCTTTACTTCTCTGCATGTCTGATAGACTCACAAACTTTACAGTCTGAACGGAGCATCATGATCATCTAGGCTAGTGGTCTCCAACCTTTTTACACACAAGATCACTTTTTGAATTTAAGTGCAATCCAGGACCTACCCCATCCCTTCCCCAAGGCCCTGCCCCTTCCTCGAGGCCCCACCCTGCTCATTCCATCCCCCCTCCCTCTCTTCCACCCTCACTCACTTTCACTAGGCTGGGGCATGGGATTGGGGTGCAGAAGGGGGTGAGGGAGTTTGGGTGCAGAGGGGGCTCCAGGCTGGGGCAGTGTTGGGATGCAGGAGGACGTACAGGGGTGCAGGAGGGGATTTGGGGTGCTGGCTTCTGGAGGGGGCTCAGGGCTGGGGCAGGGGGTTGGGGTGTGGGATGAGTGCAGGCTCCCACCGGGCGGTGCTTACCTTGGATGGCTCCCAGGTGGCGGTGCAGCAGAGCTAAGACAGGTTCCCTGCCTGCCCCGGCCCCATGTGGCCAGCACGTCCCTGCGGCCCCTGGGGGTGGGCATGTGGCTCCGCACACTGCCCCTCCCTGCAGGCACCACCCCAACAGCTCCCATTGGCCGCAGTTCCCCATTCCCAGCTAATGGGAGCAGTGCCCGCAGCCAGGAGCAACACGCAGAGACCCCATGCCCCCCACTCCCAGGGATCGCAGGGATGTGCTGGCCGCTTCCAGGAGCAGCATGGGGACTGGGCAGGCAGGGAGCCTGCCTTAGCCCCGCTGCACCGCCAGACTTTTAGCAGCCGGAGATCACGATCGCCTGTCAGAAGCTTCAGGATCGACCTGTCGATCACAACCTACCAGTTGGTGACCACTGATCTAGCCTGACCTCCTGCACATTGTAGGCCACAGAAACTCACCCAGCACTCCTGTAATAGACCCTAACTTCTGACTGAGTTACAGAAGTCCTCAAATCATGATTTAAAGACTTCAAGTTACATTTACACTAGTTTAAACCTGCAAGTGACCCATGCCCCATGCTGCAGAAGGTGAAAAAAAAACCGAGGGTCTCTGCCAATCGTACCGGGAGAAAATTCCTTCCCAACCGCAAATACGGCAGTCAGTTACACACTGAGCATGTGGGCAGGACCCAACAACCAGACACGTGGGAAAGAATTCTCTGTAGTAACGCAGAGCCCTCCCCATCTAGTATCTCATCACTGGCCGTTGGAGATATTTGCTGCTAGCAGTTGCAGATCAGCTACGTGCCATTATAGGCAGTCTCATCAGAACATCCCCTCCATAAAGTTATCAAGCTCAGTCTTGAATTTTTGCCCCCACTGCTTCCCTTGGAAGGCTGTTCCAGAACTTCACTCCCTGATGGATAGAAACCTTCATGTAATTTCAAACCTAAGCTTGTTGATGGCCAGTTTATATCCATTTGTTATTGTGTCCACATTAGTGCTTAACTTAAATAACTTCTCTCCCTCCCTGGTATTTATCCCTCTGGTGTATTTATAGAGAGTAATCATATCGCCCCTCAGCCTTCTTTTATTTAGGCTAAACATGCTAAGCACTTTGAGTCTCCTCTCATCTCATGATGACAAGAGCCTGATTCTGCTCCCACTGAAGTCCTGGAAGAGAGAGAATATTGCTTAGAAAAAAGTTAAGCAGTTCTTCTTTCCAGATGTCAGTCTAATTACACAAACAAAGAAATGGAATTACTGGAGATAAAGCAAAGATTTTTAACTAGAAAACACACAACTTTTTTTTAGATCCAGCCAAATGGAATGTCATTTATGCTTACAATGTCTGACAATACAGTCTTCTCGTTCCAGAACAAATAAAGAGAATTTAGTAGCAACAAACTCAGGAAGCCAAAGATTCAGTAATTGAACTTTTCTGAGTGTAACCAGTCAGGCACAACTTTATAAGCCAAGAACTTAATTTACTCTTTCTTACACTTTGATTATCTACTTGTGAGTATCTGATCATTCACACATTTATTATTCTGTTCCTAGAGGATAATAGTTTATCAGGCCCAAAGTGCCTCAGTGAAAACTCTGCAAGTTTTCCAGACTTCATAGTCTTTGGGTATGTCTACACTGCAAAAAAAAAAAAAAAAAAAAAATCCATGGCATAGTCTCAGAGTCCAGATCAATTAACTCAGGCTAATGGGGCTCAAGCTGCAGAGCTAAAAATAGCAATGCAGACAGTCTCACTCGGGCTAGAGCCCAGACTCTGAAACTAAGGTGGGGGGGGCGGGAAGAGTCTCAGAGCGCAGAATTCAGCCTAAGCAGGAAAGTCTACACTGCTATTTTTGGCCAACAGCCCGAATCTCACAAGCCTAAGGGTATGTCTACACTACGGAATTAGTTCGAATTTATAGAAGCCGGTTTTATTGAAATCGGTTGTATACAGCCGATTGTGTGTGTCCCCACATAAAATGCTCTTGGTGCTCTAGTCGGCGGACCGCGTCCACAGTACGAGGCTAGCGTCGACTGCCGGAGCATTGCAGTATGGGTAGCTATCCCACAGCTATCCCACAGTTCCCGCAGTCTCCGCCGCCCCTTTGAATTCTGGGTTGAGATCCCAATGCCCGGATGATGCAAAAACAGTGTCGCGGGCGGTTCTGGGTACATGTCGTCAGGCCCCCCCCCCCCCCCGTCACAGCAACGGCAGACAATAGATTCGCACCTTTTTACCTGGGTTACCTGTGCAGACAACATACCACGGCAAGCATGGAGCCCGCTCAGCTCAGCTGAGCTCACCGTCACCATATGTCCTCTGGGTGCCGGCAGACGTGGGACTGCATTGCTACACAGCAGCAGCTGCTAACTGCCTTTTGGCGGTAGACGGTGTAGCATGAGTGATAGCCGTGGGGCTGGCAACCGTAGGGCTGCATTGCACCAGCCCCTTGCCCTTTGGTAGGCGATGGTATATTATGATTGGTACCCATCGTCGTCGTACTGGAGTGGCTGTCAATCATGGCCACCTGGGCAGACATGCTACTGTTTCGAGGATGATGGCTACCAATCGTAGTATACTATTTTCTGCCAATTGCCCAGTATTGTCTGCTAAGCACCCAGAAGAGACCGAGGGCGATGCTGGGTGCTGGCGGACGTGGGGCTGGCGGACGTGGGGCTGCATTGCTACACAGCAGCAGCCCCTTGCCTTTTGGCAGACGATGGTATATTATGACTGGTATCCGTCATCATCATACTGGAGAGGCTATCACTCATGCTGCACCATCGGCTGCCAGCTTAAGATGTAAAAAATAGATTTGTTCTGTATTCATTTGCTTCCCCTTCCTCTGTGAAATCAACGGCCTGCTAAGCCCAGGGTTTTCAGTTTAATCTTTGGGGGGACCATTCTGTGTGACAGTTGTTTGTGTTTCTCCCTGATGCACAGCCACCTTTCTTGATTTTAATTCCCTGTTCCTGTACCTGTACGCCATGTCGTCACTCGGCCCTCCCTCCCTCCCTCCCTCCCGCCCTCCCTCCTTCTCCTGGTCCATCAGATACTAGTTTCGCGCCTTTTTTCTGACCAGGCGCCATAGCTAGCACTGGGATCATGGAGCCCGCTCAGATCACCGCGGCAATTATGAGCACTATGAACACCACGCGCATTGTCCTGGAGTATATGCAGAGCCAGGACATGCCAAGGCGAAACCCGGACCAGCCGAGGAGGCGATTGCAGCGCGGCGAAGAGAGTGATGAGGAAATTGACATGGACATAGACCTCTCACAAGGCACAGGCCCCAGCAATGTGGAAATCATGGTGTCACTGGGGCAGGTTCATTCCGTGGAACGCCGATTCTGGGCCCGGGAAACAAGCACAGACTGGTGGGACCGCATCAAGTCAATTGACCTGGGCTCTGAGACTTGGTGCAATGTGTTTTTCTTTGCAACATAGACATACCCTCAGAGGTTTCCTTCTGTGAAACTATGACCTGGGCTACACAACACAGTTGGTCAACATAAGGCAGTTTGTTTACATTTGCAGGAGATAATGCTGCCCTCTTCTTGTTTGTAATGTCACCTGTCATGCTCCAACCATCATTCCAGAGACAATGTGTCCATCCTGATAACAGGTACTGCTTGATAATGATTCAAAGTGTGGACCGATGCATGTTCATTTTAATCATCTGAGTCAGATGCCGCCAACAGAAGGTTGATTTTCTTTTTTGGTGGTTCGGGTTCTGTAGTGTCTGCATTGGACTTTTAAGACTTCTGAAAGGATGCTCCACACCTCGTCCCTCTCAGATGTTGGAAGGCACTTCAGATTCTTAAACCTTGGGTCAAGTGCTGTAGCTATCTTTAGAAATCTCACATTTGTACCTTCTTTTCATTTTGTCAAATCTGCTGTGAAAATGTTCTTAAAACAAATAACATGTGCTGGATCATCATCCGAGATTGCTATAACATGAAATATATGGCAGAATGCGAGTAAAACAGAGCAAGAGACATACAATTCTCTGCCAAGGAGTTCAGTCACAAATTTAATTAATGCATTATTTTTTAACAAACGTCATCAGCATGGAAGCATGTCCTCTGGAATGGTAGCCAAAGAATGAAGGGGCATACAAATGTTAGCAGTGGTCACCAACCGGTAGACAGTTGTGGAGCCTCTGCCAGTCAATCGTAGTCTCCGGCTGCTAACAGTCTGGCGGTACAGCAGGGCTAAAGGCAGACTCCCTTCCTGCTCTGGCCCCGCGCCGCTCCGGGAAGCAGCCAGCATGTCCCTGCGTGGTGAGGGAGAGAGTCTCCGTGCTCCGCTCCTGCCTGTAGGCACTGCCCCCGCAGCTCCACTGGCCAGGAACGGGGAACTGCGGCCAATGGGAGCTGCAGGGGCGGTGCCTGCAGGGAGAGTCAGCACACAAAGTCATGTGACCCCTTCCCCCCCCCCAGGGCCGCAGGGCCGTGCTAGCAGCTTCCAGAAGTGGTGTGGGGCCAGGACAGGCAGGGAGCCTGCCTTAGCCCCACTGTGCTGCCACTCAGGGTAAGCACCTCCTGGCGGAAGCCTGCACCCCAACCCCCTGCCCCATCCCAGAGCCTCCTCATGCACCCAAACTCCCTCCAAGAGGTTGCACCCTTCACCCCTGATGCACCCCAACCCCCTGCCCCAAGCTCAGCCTGGAGCACTCTTTCACACTCCGAACCCCTCGCCCTCAGCCCAGAGCCCACACCCTCTCCCGCACTCCAATCCCCTGCCCCAGCCTGCTGAAACTGAGTGAGGGTGGGGGAGAGTGAGCGACAGAGGGAGGGGGATGGAGTGAGTGGGGCGGGGCCTCAGGGAAGGGGCGGGGTCTCAGGGAAGGGGCGGGGTAGATCCTGGGTTGTACCTACATTCAAAAAGTGATCTTGTGCTTAAATTGTTGGAGACCACTGGTTTAGCATATCTGACATATCAGTACCTTGCAATGCTGGCTACAAAAGTACCAGGCGAACGCCTTTTCTCACTTTCAGGTGACATTATAAATAAGAAGCAGGCAGCATTATCTCCCGTAAATGTAAACAAACCTGTTTGTCTTAGCAATTGGCTGAACAAGAAGTAGAACTGAGTAGACTTGTAGGCGCTAAAGTTTTACATTGTTTTGGTTTTGAGTGCAGTTATATAACAAAAAAAAAAATCTACATTTGTAAATTGCACTTGCACGATAAAGAGATTGCACTACAGTATTTGTATGAGGTGAATTGAAAAATACTATTTCTTTTGTTAATAATTTTACAGTGCAAATATTTGTTATCTAATATAATAATATCAAGTGAGCACTGTACACTTTGTATTCTGTACAACACAGTTGTATACTGAAATCAGTATATTTGAAAATGCAGAAAAACATCCAAAAATATTTAATAAATTTCAATTGGTATTCTATTGTTTCACAGTGTGATTAAAACTGCGATTAATCACAATTATTTTTTTAATCGTAATTATCTTTGAGGTAATCGCATGAGTTAACTGTGATTAATCAACAGCCCTACTAATTACACACATTGAAAAACATACAAGCAACTTTTTAAATATCCAACAAAATGGAACACAATTTATGCTTATAATGTATGACAATATTTGCACTGGAATTAGGAGGTTATATATTAAAATCAGTGAAAAAAAGATAGCATTAACTGCCGAGGTTCTAGTGACTGCGTAAGTTCTAGGTAACCCCTGATAAATGTCAAATTTTTAAAAAGATTCATGAGTTGCAATTTTATGTCATTCCCATTTTCATATTTTAAGTATCTCATAATGTCATTATGTAGGTTGAGACAAGGTAGTTGAGGTAATCTTTTATTGGACCAACTTCTGTTGGTGGAAGGTACAAGCTTTTGAGCTACACAAGTTATCACTATGCTCTTGAATGAACTCACACAGGAAAATGATAAAAGACAAAAACACCATATCACATGGGCGATTACTTTTTCACAAAGTGATCACACTATATCTGATCTTTCAATACTTGTCCTCAGAGGAAACCTGTTCACCTTCAAAAGGCAGGCCTGGGAACTTAAATTCATAACTCGGCTTGACACCTAAAAACCATGGACTTAACAGAGACACTGGAATTATGGCTCATTACAACAATTTGTAACACATCACATTGCCTGCTACCCTTAACTGCACACTTCAAACCCTTTACACATAACGATCTAAACCTCAATTCCCAATTTATTTCAAGTGACCACCTCCACGCATTACCCCTTCTGCTTAGAAATCTGTCCCAACTTGTATTTTTTAGCTCAGAAACTGCTTCCTTCCGCAGACCTGTGTAGCTGAAAAGCTTGTACCTTAAACCAACAGAAGTTGCTCCAATAAAAGATATTACCCCACCTACCTTGTTTCTCTGAGCCTGGAACCAAAGCGGCTACAACAACACTGCAAACATTATGTAGGTTACCATGTTACACCAGGGATGAATTTGATCCCAATTGTAACTCCAATGCCTTCAGCAGAATTACACTAGAGATGAATATGCCCCAAGAAGATTGTTTTTGATTTAATCAAACAATAGTATTTTTGCCTTTTTCAAAATGTGCCAATGAACTGCAAATTCCCTGCATGCGTCAAATTATTATTCAGCTATCAAACTGTCAAACCACTTTAAAATTCCTAAATTGATCCTTAAATGTTGGTATCAGTTGTGAGCAAGTAGCATTACATTATCATACAGTATGTTGGCTGCACAAAACAATTTTAGAATTCTGACAATTCTAACATGATTAATACCTGTGATTTTAGGGAAGTTTTGCTTTTCCACAGTGGAAAACAGAAAGCAGAATTATGCATTTGTGAGCTTATGCATTTTATTCAAATAATCAGAGCTATTACTGTTTCAGTACATTTCCTTAGCTGCTACCATTGGAACAATTGGAGTAGTCATCTGGCTAGTGCAATGTTACTATAATCTACTAAAACCTACAGATGGAAACTATTGTCTATCACATTATACAAATAATCCACTCTGCTGCCCCCTGGACAATTAAATGTTTTCAGCAGAGCCACAGCTGTGGCTAACAAAGCACATGGACCTACTGCCATTGTTTACCAAACTGACATTTCATTCTAACAGCTGACTGACCCTGTGTCTGAAATGATTCACATTATTTTGATGCCTAGGGTTACCACCTCTATTCTTCCACATGACTAATGCATATTAGGTGTGGAAAGGGGCATGTCAAAGAAAGACTACAATAACTTTTGCTTTACTAACCTCTGTAACCCTTGCTAAATGAAAATATTAGTCACATCAGTTCTGATCATTCGTGTCATATAGAGATCCTACGACACACACCAAGTTACTGTAGGTCATTGAATGGAAACTATCATGTAGTCTATCTGATGTATATTGATCCAAACACCTTTGTATGTCATTTTCAAACACATGATCCAGAAGCATTGAATTGAGAAGGGCTACAATGTAAAAGAAGCTGAAAGTTGTGAAGCATAGCATAACCATGTTATACATATTGTAATTTTAAACAAAAATTAATATTCCCACCCAGGAATACCCCCTTTTCCAATGAAATACAGCATAAGTCACTGCTAAGAAAGACAAAGCAAGACATTCATCTAAGAATGTAAGTGCTATTTTAGGGGATATGCTGTTTGTGAGAACAGTTTGTGCTAGCCTGCAGTGTAGCAACATTCATGGCATTTTCAAGTTATGCTACTTGATACACAGTGAAAACTACCCAATAGTGTATATGTGAGAAAGCACTAGTTGCACTTTAATGACTGTAATAAGTGCTCAAGTTTTGCTTAGGACCTTTTTGCATACACTGTTCATTAAACATGCAAAGTACTTAAGATGGGAGGATTTATAAAGCAGCATCTCTTATCAAGGGTCCACCTTTATTTTTGAATAGCAAAATCCATTATTTAATATTATCACTATTCCCAATAAATTTCTTTACTTAAAATAAGCATTTCCTTAATTCATTTGATTTGAATTAATCTGATGTGAAGCGAAAGCAAGGAAATTTTGAACGAGTAAAATTTGGTCCCTGATTCTGGTGCCACTAAGCCAGTGGTAAAACTCTTACTGATGCGAAAGGGAGCAAGAGAAAACCCTTTAAGGTCCAATCTTGCACCACTGATTTCAGTGAGCACCAGATAAAGCCCTTAGTGAGTTTTCTCTCTCTCTCTCAGTCACTCACACATACCTCTCTCTCCCCCCCAGGACTAGTATATCATTTATCCTTTTCCACGGACTGCAGTCTGCAAAGTAAACCTGAAAAATAGTAATAATTTACATGTATCACTTTAATATTCTAAACAAGGTTGATTTAAAAACATTTAGGTACATTTAAAGCTTAGCTTCTTCTAGGGCTTATTCATTTATTAAAATTTGTTCTCTTAGCTTTTATTCTCTTTCTGCCTGAATGCTTTGTGGTTTCACTGTCTCAACAGTCACGACATTTCACAGTGGATGTGACAACTTTGCCTCAGAAAATAACATGATACCTTATATAAGTTATTGGAAGGTTCCATTCTTTCTGTATAGATTAAATAAAACTACCTAGGCAAAGAGGCTTGCTAAAACACATGAAAATGAGTCAATTATGAAATGCCATCACAATATAAGAACTGGATGGTGATGTCCTGGTATACTATGGATTTTAAACCAGGTCCTAAGGCCTGTTGGTAAAATAAACTAGTCTGATTTCAAAGAAATTGATTTGCTTGAGATCTAACTTTATTAAAAAAAAAACATGACAAAAATCCTCTTTTTTATCTCACAATTTGCACTTCTTGAAGTGCTTATGTGAAGGCTAATACATTGAAGAAATAATGAAATATAAGTTTCCTGTTTGTGTATTTTTGCACTGGTCATTTTAAAAACTGGTATTCTACATAATTTTTCTAATTATTATTATTTACTGGTTTATAATACCCAGAAGTGTGATAGATAACTTAGGGCTTGTCTACATGGAGAAGTAAGGTACTCTCCTGGAGGGTGAGGGGGGTGATTTCTAAAGTGCACTAATATGTTACGCATTAATTAGTCCATTTAGACCCCACTGGTGCGCACTAAAGGGTCCCTAGTGTGCTTTAATGCAGTGCTGTTTGAAACAGCAGTATGTTAATGTGCACTTATGGAACTTTTAGTGCACAACAACAGGATCTACATGCACCAATTAATGCGCAACACGTTAGTACGTTTTAGAAATCACATATTTCTTAAGCACATAACCCCGCCATGTAGACAAGCTCTACGAATACAACAAAGATGACCTGAAGAACCTTTAGACATAGTTGAAAGGATGGGGAAAAAGGTAAAAGATGGGGGTTACAGCAGTGAGATTATGCAGCTAGATCTTCATCCTGCAAAGATTTACACACAGGCTTAACTTTACATGCTGTAGGAGGGCACTCCTGGGGCCAGATCCTCAGCTGGTGTAAACTGGCATAGCTAAACTGAAGATCTGGCCCACTGTGTGTCCAGTTAAGCACATGCTTTCCTCTTTGCAGGACCAGCACCTTATTCAGCAAAGGCTTGTGCATAGCATACCGGAGGGAAAAAAGACAACAGCATCTTAAAAATATAAATAGAAGTAAATAATTCTGTTTGTTGATTCAATTCTTTTTAATTTCTATTAATATCTAGCACTATAATAAATCTGACTGAAACAGTACCATGATCTGAAGCTTTTTTGTAAGAAAATATACTGCATATCAGATTAACACCAGAAACGTTTCTTCAAATTATTTGCACCAACTGCCATGTCCCAGCTGGTAGGAGGGAAACGGGTGAATGGATAGTGATGGCTGGCCTTGCCTTCTGGACTACACACAAGAGAATTCACCAAATGAACATGCTCAACAAATTAATGGTATCTTTTGGGATTTACCTCATCATTTGTCCATCTATGACTGACAGTTTATCCATTATTCTTTAAACCACCTTCAATTAAAGCAAAAAAAAAAAAAAAAAAAAAGCTAGCCTCCTTATCAGAGAGGAAAGTAGAATTTTAAGATTATATATATACAAAATAATATGATATTAAAACTAGCTCACCACATGTACAATGTTGTGGTTTTGATTTTTAGAATGGAAAAATGTTTTTATGAATACACATTAATAAAGTCAACATTCAAGACAAGCAGAGTACACAACTATAGGGCCCCAACTGCTGCAGGTGATAACTCAAAATGAAGGACACAAGACTAGAACTATAACACAGAGGAAGTAGTTTGAAATGATGTTAAACTGATTTCTTTAACATAGGAATTGCCTCACTGGATCAGATCGATGGTTCATCTCATCCAGTCTCCTGTCTCTGACAATGGCCAGCATCAGATGCTTCAGAGGAAGGTGCAAAAAACTTCACAGTAATCAGTTGTGTGATAATCTGTCCTCCCACATTAAATCTCCTACTCCTTAATAGTTACAGATTGTGTTAAACACTGAAGCATGAAGTTTAATATGTTTTCCAAAATTTCTTAGTATTAACTTTGGATATCCTTGTTATCCATATAATTGTCCAATTCCCTTTTTTCATATTGCTAGGATTTTGGCTTCAAAGACATCCCATGGCAATGAATTCCAGAGTTAATTGCTTGTTACATGAAAAAGTGTTTCCTTTTATTGGCTCTGAATTTTCTACCTTTTTCATTGAATGTCCCCTCCCCCCATTCTTGTGTTATGAGACAAGGAGATCAGAAATCCAACATTTGTTCTCTATACTATTCATTATTTATATACTTTGATCATGCCCCCTTACCTCCTTTCTAAAATAAAGAATCCCACTCTGTTCCACCTCTCTTCATAGGAGAGTTTTTCCATGCCCCTAATCATTTGTCTCTTTGCTCTTGCCTCAACCCCAATTCTGCAATATTCTTTTTGAGATGGGTGACCAGTACTGCACACAGTATTCCAGATGCAGATGCACCATTACATTTTCCATGTTATTCCTCAGCAATGTAACATTTTGTTTGCTTTTTCAGCTGCATGTAGGGCAGAGGTTTTCATGGAGTTGTCTACAGTGATGCTCAGATATCTTTCCTGAGTTAACATAGTTAATTTAGAACCCAGTAAGTAGTATGAGTATTTCATTTTTCCTCTCCAATATACTTTTCAATACTGAACTTCATTGCCATTGTGTTATCCATCCCCCCTAGCTTGGTTAGATTCCTCTGGAGTTCCTCCCAATCCTCTTTGGACCTGAGTAACCTAAACAAATTTGAATCAACTACAAGCTTTCCTATGTCACTGCTCTCTCCCCTTTCCAAATCATGAGCAACACTGGACCTACAGAATGTTGAGGCACCTTGTTGTTAATTCTTTGCTATGATGAAAATTGTTTCCTATCTCTTAGGTCTGGTTTACACTACAGACCTATATCAGTATAACTATGTCACTCAGTAGTGCGAAAAATCCATACTTCTGAGCGATGTCATTATATCGATCTAACCCCCCATGTAGACAGTGCTATGTTGGCGGGAGGGCTTCTCCCATTGACATAGCTACCGCCATTCAGGGAGGTGGATTAACTACGCCAACAGGAGAGAGCTCTCCTGTTGACATAGAGTGTCTTAATTAAAGCACTACAGCAGCGCAACTGCCAGGGCCGGCTCTGGCTTTTTTGCCGCCCCAAAAGAAAAAAAAAAACAAAAATACCTGTGGCGCGGCCGGAGCAGCAAAGCAGGAAAAAAATAAATAAAAACTTGCAGTGCGGCCAGAGCGGAAAAGCAAGGAGGAAAAAAAAAAAAAAAAAAACCTCCGGTGCGGCCGGAGCGGCAAAACAGGAAAATAAAAAAAAAAAGCCTGCGGGGCGGCCGGAGCCAGGATGCAGGGGAACTCCCTGCACTGCAGACGTGCCCCGGCTAGCAGGGGGGAAGGGGAAAGAGCGGGGGGAGAGAGAGAAGGGGGGCAGCCAAGGCTTCAGCGGGGCGCTCGCCTCACGGCCCCGACCGCTGCACTGCCTGCCGGGAAGGCTCCGCTCCGCTCCGGTCGGCGGGGAGGGAAAGACGTGGGCTGCCCTGCCGGGCTTGCTACAGACCTGGCACTGGCTGGGACAGACGGAGCATGCAGCCCGCTGCCAGCAGGGCGCTCCCCTCCTCTGCGCCGCTGCCGCCCCATAGAAGCTGCCGCCCCAAGCACAAACTTGCTCGGCTGGTGCCTGGAGCTGGCCCTGGCAACTGCATCAGTGCATTTGTACCAATGCAGAGTTTTAAGTGTGGGTTTGTCCTTACTCAAATCACTAGATTTTCATAATTCCTGTCCCTCTTTCTGCCAATGTATCATCCTTCTCTCCTTCAGGGTTACCCAAATCACCTGTTCTTTGGGCTCTGTTCTGGTGCAGTCCTTACTCAGATAAAACTCCTACTGGCTTCAATGGCAGTTTTGTTTGAGCAAAGCCTGCAGGATGAGGCTTTTGCAAAACCAGAGAACAAAGATTGTATCCAAGAACCAGTGTATGGTATGTGTGGTTACCCAGTTAGCTCAGTTTATTTTATTTATAGAGCTTTATGAATGTAATCTCTTTGCCATACCAAAAGATCATACATATGTACATGTCCAGTTAAAGGTTCCAGCGGACCAGTTCAGCCAGTAGCAGTCCCAATTAAAGGGGATAGAATACATAGAGAAGTGAGAGGAGGCAGAATTAATACAGAAAAGTGTATTTTTACACTAGGATAATAGTGTAAATATGCCTTTAGTTGTTGATCTTGATCTCAGCCAGAACCTGTTAGTACTTCACAATTAATGACTTGGGTTTGCTATGATAAAGTAATATAACAATGGACAGTATAACACTAAGTCATTGTTACCATTTCAAGTGAGGAAAAAAAAGTTTAAAGAAAAGCTAAACTGTGGAAGATATTTCGTGTGTATTCAACAGAGAAAGCATAATGCTTTGGATAGAAAGAAAATGTAGGGATTGTTGAAATATCACACACCGGCTAACCATAACAGCCTTACAGTGCACACTGCACTGGATTTATATGCATTCAGAGACTTCACAAATCAGGCTTTTATAGAGAAAAGGAACTAATGCATGTGATCCTGTATCTGCCCTTTTTAGCTTTGCCATGGCACTACTTCCTGGGAGATCTTCACACTGCTGTCAAAAGGTCAAATGGTCATGTACTTATACTGTGTGTCCATATTTATTTTACACAGTTTTGGTGAATATAACATGCAAAATTTGAACACTGATTTTGGTGGGTGATTTACGCCCAAGAGATGCTAGCTTTAGTTCGGTTTCAGAATAACACCTTCTGAATTTAGACTGACACAATTACGGCATTTTAATTAAAGAATCCAACCCTTATTGCTTCTGTTGCCACACACTGGCTTGGAGTAATGTACTGGATTCCTTTCAGCAGATATCCCAGTACAGCAGACCTTTTATGGAAGACTATATTTTTTAAGAATCAAAATAGAGCCGTCAACACCCCTCTTCTTCCAAAAGTTTCATCCAGCCTACTACAATGCCTTGTACTGGAGACCAAGCATCACAACCGTTAGAGCCACTGGAGCCCTAAGTGCCAGTTTTACTGCACTGTCAAATAGTTGACGGGGAAGTGCCCAACAACTGAGTCACATCCATACTCAATGAACATAGCCCTTCGCCCATCCACGCATCCCCCAGCATGATCCCTCTACACCACGAGCACAACCCCCACCCCGTTTACCTGGAGAGGGAAAGAACCCAGCAATTGCCATCTACCCCAGATGCACGCACAGACCATCCCCCCTCCAACACACCAGCTCCAGCCCCACCCAACCATCCGCACGTGCTCAGCCCCAGGTCCCCGGAGGAGGAAGATGCCCCACCGCCTCCCTGGGCTGGGAGGATGCGAAAACCCGCTGGCTCCTCCCCTCGGCGCTGTTTACCTTGAGATAATCATTTTCCGAGCGCAGCTCCTCGATCTCCCGCAGCAGCTCCTCCTCCTCCGCCGGCGGCTGGCAGGGGGCGGGCGCTTTGCTGCCCAGCCGCATGTTCTCGGCGGCTCGCCCCCAGCTCGCCTCTTCTTCCCCGGGCGCGCTGCCTTTGCCCGCCGCGGGGGCGGACGAGGCGGGCTGCGGGCTACAGGGCGGAGCTGGCTGCGCCGCCCCTTGGCCGGCGGGGCTCTCCGGGGAAGGCTGGGCGCCCAGCGGGTGGCTGGCCCCAGGCACCGGGGTGCCCGCTCGGCCCGGGGCAGGCGGCTGCTCCCGGTCGCTGGAGCCGGTGCCGGACTCGGCGTCGCTGCTGGCGGCCTGGGCCGGTCGCTGCTCATCGGAGAGCGGCTCGGAGGGGCAGTCGGACAGGTCGGAGCTGCTGTCCGTGTGGCTGAGCCTGGCCGGAGCCGCCCCGGCCACATGGCCGCTGCCCAGCCCGGGCCCGGCGGCTGATGCCAGAGATCCCCCCTGCTGCGGGGGGGCGCCTCTCTTCCCCTTCCTGCCTTTGCCGGGCGGGTGGCCCGGTTCCCCCCCGGCCTTGCCGCCCCCTTGCTCCTGGGCTCGGGCCGCCTTCTTGCTCCACAGGGAGGCTTTGGCGCTGCCCGCTCGGCCGCCTGTCCCGGCTGCTGCCGCTGCCTTCGCGCCCTGGGAACCGCTGCGCCTGGAGAGGCGGCTCTGGGTGGCCAGGAGCCCGGCGGATTGAGGCGGGGGGCCCGGCTGCTGCGGCGACTTGCCCGAGAGGCTGGGGGATTTGGGCGGCACCGGCGGGGGCTTGGCAGACGATGCCCGGCCGTGGAGATCCTTGAGGAAGGGTCTGGCCGGGGAAGGGGCTCGGTTCAGTCTCTTCTTCTCAGCGTGGGGGTGGTGGTGGCCCTGCTGCTGTTGCTTGAGGTTATCACTTGGGCTGGTGCCATTTAAAGTCTCCATGGTCCAGGCAGAGGCAGCAGCAGCCGCAGCCCTGGGGGTGTCGGGCACTTGAGGCTCTTTAATCCTGTCCACCCACAGGAATAGCAGCAGCGGCAGCGAGCCTCTCGGCAGAGCGCAGCAGCACGAGCAGCCTCCCCCAGCCTTGCCGTTTGTTTTCTCATCACTTCTGCCGCTCCCCAACCACAAGCCTCACACTTTTCTTCTTTAGCCCCCCTCCCCCGCGCGCCTGCCCCTCCTCAGCCCCCACCCTCGTCTGTTTCTTTTAAGCACTGGCTTGTTTCAATAAAATGAAGGCAAATCCCTTAGTGGCAGCCTTCTCCTCCTGCCCCTGCCGCTCTTCCCTCTCTCTGGATCAGCTTGATGCAGCTCAAGTTATTTTGCAGCCCGAAAAATCGTCTCGCTTTTTCTTTGGTCCGCTGCAAATGACTATTTTCCAGGTTCCTTCTCTTCTTTTCCCTTAGCTCACAAACCATCATTCATCAGACTCCAACGGCTACCCCCCCATCTCATTCCCATCCCTCCTTCTCTCTCGCCTGCACCCTCCAGTCTTCTCAGGGTCCTTCCTCCTCCTGCTGAAATAGGGAAACTGCAAACGCTGCTGTCTCTCTCTCCAGTCCTGACGCTTCCCCAGTCTGTGCGCATGATCCTCCCCCCTCTGTCACCGAGCCAAACTGCTCTATGCAAGCCACTTTTTCCTAGAGCTCCCTGTATGCGTTTTTATAAGGGTTCCTGGACCAGTTACTACTTATAATAAACCCAGATTTGAGGGAATGTAATTCTTCAGCCATTGGCTATGTACTATTTCAGGTTAAATACTTTTTTTTAGCGTTCACTGCTTTGCAAAGAATCTTTCCCCATAGGTTCGCCACAACAAAACAACAACAATCTGCCACCTGCATTATATCTTTGCTGAAGACACAAAGTAACCCCCAAGCAGGTCTAGTTACCCAGAGGATAAGCAAGTAGCTGGCTGTGTGCTGAAATCAAAAAGGCATGGAACAGTCCCTCTGGTGTCTGCTGGATACATTGGTATAAAACTGTAGTAGTTAAATTTGGAAGGCATCTACATACAGGGCTGCCCAGAGGATTCAGGGGGCCCGGGGCAAAGCAATTTAGGGGCCTCTTCCATAAAAAAGTTGCAATACTATAGAATACTATATGCTCGGGGGGGCAACTCTGTGGGGCCTGGGGCAAATTGCCCCACTTGCCCCCCCTCGGGGCAGCCCTGTCTACATAGTAAATGAAAGGAAGGAGGGATTAAAGCACAGAAGGGGCCCACCCAATCTAGTGGTTGAAGCACAGCAGTGAGAGTCAGGGGATTTCTGTCTCTTGCGCTGACTCACCGTGGCTCAGTGTCCTCATCTGTCAAAAGAGGATAATAAATAAATACTTATCTCACAAAGGTGTTGTGAGGCTTAATTCATTCGTGTGTAAAGTTCTGAATAGAAGGTGCTTTCAAAGGTGCTTATGGAAGTTAGTGGTCCAGCTCTCAAGTCACTGGAAGTTGAGTACCTAACATTCTTTGGCACTGTTGAAACTCCCACTCTATATTATTAGAAATACAATGTATTACTGTGAAAGGTGGAAGCCACCAGGCATTGCTGAATGTCAGAAAGCCAGATAACCACTCCTCCCTTGCAGAGTCAATGTACACTAACCAAGTGACCAACGGATAGCGCCAGCCTGAGTTCAAGTGCCACACTAGAATTTAGATTTATATCTATATCTGCTTCTGTAGTGCATTAGAGAGGGTGTTGCAGTAAAGGTACCATTCTCTGGATGAGATATTCAAGAAACTGGGGTGATTTATGGCTTTAAAGACCACTTGGCACTTCTATTTATTAAAAAATTGCAATAACTGGTATCCTGAGGAAAGTTTACTCTTTCAGTAGAAGAGGTTTTTATGGCCAAGGGTATGTATGAGCTATTGCTGAGTGCCTATACAGACATTGTATTATTTTGTAAAGCATGTGATTATGAAAGACTATATAAAACAGAACTGCTGTATATAATAAAACTGGTCTCTGCAACCATTTGCAGGCATCACTGCAGTAAATCACCACAAAGGTATCTTATAGATGTTTGGGTGGCTAAGTTCTAGAATAGAGAGCTTGCTTAGTGACAGTCTGAAACTGTTACCATTCCACAGGAGGTTATCTGCAGCCAAAGCAGTTTGTGCTTTGCTTTTGGCTCGGTGGTGTTGTTGCTTTTGTTCAGATCTAAAAAAAGGTCCTGAAGAGTCTCTATAAGGGGCAGCACTTTGGAGAAGGCCTGATTTAAAGGTCTGAGGAAATCATGGAAAGTCCATGGGTGAATTTCTGTCTTCTGCTGGTAGGGCCAGGTCCAATACCTACTGAAGTGAATGGGAGTATTTTAAATTATTTCAAACCCTTAATATGATGTAGATAATTACTATATTTTACTTGAAAACTTTAGCTTCTCTTTCTGCTTACAGTTTCCTCAGTTGGGATCACCACTGGAGGTTCAGCTATAGAAAAATGAACTGCTTTTGCCTCTACAAGCACTTCTTCTAAGTCAGCTTAGGAGGCATTTTTGAGCAGTCTGTCAAAGTTTGCACTTGCTGCTGCCTGTCTGTGCATGTCCTGCACAAAAAGAGAAGACTGGTCTCTAGAGACATCAGGTCAGCTCCTTTTGCAAGCATTACAATTCACACAACACATTTAAAACAAAAATATGTTTTTAGATTTAAGCCAGCCCTTCTATTCTAGCACATAAAATCAGTATTCAATGATTACTAATCACACAGGATAGCCATGTGTCAGCAGGAGCAACATACAGTGACTCTGCTTGACCTCTATTTAGCAGAACAGTTTATAGCAGTACTTTACGGCAGTAGCCTTTGTAACATATCATTACATATATCAATCTTTTCTAACAGGCAGCTGTATTGTTGCTTTCTTGTTAACATAATTACTTATCAGTTGGATGACTTGAGTTGTACATGTACACAATGCATCTGTTCTCTTTTTCTAACATTTTAGTGTTATGTAGATAGCATTGTTCTCTCCCACCCTAAAAGTAATGTTAATTATCATGAAAACTGCTGCTAGTGATGGATCTGCCCATAACTCAGAGGGTTTCCTTTGCTCTGTATACGTTGCCGCCACCACCACTCAGCTTTTTGTTATTTTTTAAGCACAGAATGGAGCTCCATGATACCTCTCCACTTCCACTTCCTTTTTTAATTAAATGTCTCATGATGGAAGTGGAGCTGCTCTGCACTAATTGAGGAATTATATCATATATGTTGACCTGGTTATTGCACTATTTACTGTATGAATATATTGGTTTAGGGTAATAGGGTGATGTAAAGTAAAACAGGAATGAAGGAAAACGAATGGTTCAAGATAAGCCATTTCTCTGCAAACACTTACGGTTGTTGAGAGAAACCCAGGACAGAAAAAGGACTTGTTGGGGTCTCTGAAGAAGTTAGGCCTGCCTAGATTACCATTAGGGGCTGATAAGCCTTTAGGTAAGACAGACATATCTAGACTATTGTTTTCAAATCCCTTTCCATGTAATGCTTAGTTTCTACTGTGGAAATAAACAATACTTTGGTTTCAGAAGGCTGTTTTGTCACTGTATTCACTACTGTCACAGACTCCTGAAGAGAAGAACTGCTGGTGCCAGAATATAGCTCAGGGCCCACTCTAAGAATCTGAGACTTGCAGAATTCCACGCCAGGAGAGGTAAAGACATGAGGCCTGATACCTGAGGGGTACACTCAGAAAGGGAGCAGAGGTGCAGCTTGCCTTGTAACAACATCTGTCACAGAAGGGTAAAACTGGACTAGTTATCCCCTCTATTTACAGGCAGCAGAAAATCAGCTGGGTGGCAAAATGAGATTTGTTTACATCACTATTCAAACAAAATAAGGAAGGAGCTGAAAGCGTATATAAATGAAACAAAGCAAGAGACAGCAAAACATACATTACAATAAAGGCCTAATTTTCATTTACACAAAGACCTGTTTAAATTGCTCTGGCAGTGCAATGGGCTTAATGTGGGTGTCTATTACATAAATAAACAAGAAATACAATATCAGTAATCCTTACTGAGCACCTGCCTAGCTAAATACATTTGGCAGATTTTTGTGGTGTGTGCCTAGCTCTAGTATTAGGGCCTAATCCCCCGATTCCCCTGCTGTGTATGCAATGCCCACTTTAAGGCTTTACATTGCCAGCATGGTGTAAATGGCCCTTAGTGTGAATAAGAGGAAGATCCTAATATTAGAGCTAGGTGCATACCACACAAATCTGTCCATGTGTAGTTGGCTAGGTAGATGCCCCATAAGGATTATGGATATCATATATCTGAGGTGGGGTTTTTTTTGTTTTTGTTTTTTTTTAAATATCAAACCATTTTTTTTTACTTGAAACTTGCTAATAATGCACATAGCAAATCTGTGAAATTGTGTGTTCCTATCAGGTTCACCCTCATTCTTTTCCCCCAGCCCCTCCATTTGTTTTTTCTTGTCTTAAGTTAGGTTATAAACTCTTTGGGGCTAGGACTTTCTTACTATATGCTTGTACAGCACCTAGCATAATGGGGCCTTGATCCTGACTGGGGCCTTTGGGTGGCACTGTAATACAAATACACAGTCATAAAAATTTAACCATTAATTTGTTTTAGCTGTGTTGGAGCCCTTTGTGTGCTTGGCTTATGCAGACACTTGAGGATTTCAGTTTTACTCGCAAAAGTGATCATGGAAAGTGAATTTTACACCTGACCATTCACACCAGATATTGTTTGAAACCACAGACTTGCAAGGTTCCCTAATCCCTTTGCAGGAGCCCTTGCACAAAAGTTTACAGTTATTTTGTATGAATATGAGACAAAACTAAACGTAAACTCTGCCCCCGGCCAGTACATCTTATAGTAATATAAGCCAAGGCTACTACCCTCTCCTATTTCAAATCTCTTAAGGATCCACTTCTGCCATACCACAATAAATCAACCAGCGAGGCTGAGAGTTAGTTGAAGCACATTAATATTTTACAAAAAAGCAAATGGATGTGACTGTATAGATAGATAAATTAGATTGACAGACAATCTTATCAGCCCCCTTCTATATGTTGCTGTTCTTCGCGGATTGTAAACTCTTCATGGCAGGGGTCAATTGTATTGTCTAGCACAAAAGACTACCAATCCCAATAAAGACCTCTGAGTGCTAACATAATATCAAATTAAATAAATAATACTAATAATGTGTGTGTAGCCCAGAAAGGAAAGTTTAACATTTTCTAAAATTCTCTAATCCAGTTTTTGTACAATCTCTCCCTAAACTGCTTCCTGTTCCTGAGAGATTCAAAGACCCTGTTACTTTAAGCCTTACTCTGGATTAAAGGAGTTATACCGGTATCATGATTTCACAGGGGCAGGGAGTGTCTTATTACTTGTTTGTACATGGCCAATCACAAAAAGACCCCGCTTTTTGATCAGGACTCCTGGGAGCTACAATAATGCAAACAAACAAACAGTCATTCAGTAAGGGAACAAAAGCCATATGACCAGTCAAAATTAACCAACAGTTCGGTTTTCAGGTATCTGAATGCTCAATCCCTAGTGTTCACGATCAAGCCTTAGTGTTAAAAAAATAAAAAATAAATCACAAACAAAAAAATTGTCATCTAATTTCAAATAAATAGTATTCACTGGGAATCAGAGTGACAACACAAAATTCATTCCATGCAGCTCATTCAACAAACATTGAACAGATAATTGGTCTACTAGCCTGTGCTGAATCTGAACTGAATCGTGACTCTGTTACCCTGCAAAATAATGTTATATATTTTTAAATGCCGCGGTAAGTGTGCAATGCAAAAAAAAAAAAAATCTATACTACAACAGATGCATTCAAGCCTTCAGTTCTACAACAAATAGTAAGCAGCATGTGAGGAAGTGCACAACTCCAGATACTGACTGGTGGTTTTGGCTACACTTAAATGGAGAGACTGAATGCAATTTAAGAATCACTGTGACAGTCACAGACTGGGCTAAATCTGGCATGTCAAAAAGAAAAATGGTGCACTTTATGTATTCATGGATGCTAAGGAGCTGAATGCTCACATACAGAGACAGAGTTAATTTATTAGATACTCAAATGAGGAGAAAGATTAATGCTTGCTACTTACCGAAGACAGACACTTTTCACAGAGTCTGGCAATTGAAGCTTCACAATGAGCATGCGAAGATACGGATATTGAATACAGTTTGGAAAGGGTTTTTTTGGATATTACAATCAGCACCTGAAATATTTCACAGATCTATGGAACATATGTTTAAAAGCCTACCTGCAGAGGAGTATACGTAGACTTTGTTATTAGTTTGGATAATCAACAGGGACAAGTGTCAGTTCTCAGGGAACAAAATATTCTTAGGATATCATAATAAATTATCCATTGCTGGTGTGCAGTTGGACTGAAGAAAGTTGCTGGTGCGGAAAATATATGTCCAAGGGTAACAAATACAAGTTTTAGAATAGGCATTCAATATGATTAACTCCCTGGTTAAATTTGAGCTATTTTTGACAGCAAACATATCAGAATCTCCCTCATTGTTTTGTTCCAGCTATCACTGCCTCATCTCACCCTAAAATCTTTTCAATCAGTTCCTCTTTGACCAACATTTGGGAAGGAGCTCTCCACAGACTGCACCCTGGATTTTTTTCATTCCTGCTTCAGCTCCTTCTAGGATGCAGTTGCACTTCAGGAAGCTTTGGTCTCTCCCCTCTTCAGTAGTTCCAATTAATCCATTTGCAGTTGCTGCTAAGCCTTTGGTCTCAGGCTTTAGTGGCTGCTTCCTAGTTTGTGTATGGGGCGGGGGGGGGGGGGGGTGGGATTTTTCCTCCCGCTGAGTTAAGTCTGGGTTTAGAGGCAACTGATCCCTAGTTTGTCTGTGAAAGTCCAGAATAATTGCTTCTTCCAAGTATTCTGACTGTGATAGCTTAGGAAAGTGGCTTAGTCCTAAATGCATCTGTTGTCCTGTCAGGGCTGAGGAAAGTTGCTTATGTAATTCTTCTTCTTTGATGGTATCCTCACATGCAGTTCCCACTCCCACACCTTCCCTCAGAGTTTAAGGTTCTGTACTACAATGGTGTGTTACTGCCAAGGCCTGGATTATTCCCATCCTTGAGATGATTCTCACAGAGTGACTTCTGGAGATTTCACACTTGTGATTTGTGCAATTGGCATTTTCAGGGGAGCTCTTGCTTCTTGGTCAGGGGTGGGCAACCTATGGCACACGTGCCAAAGGCGGCACGTGAGCTGATTTTCAGTGGCACTCACACTGCCCATGTCCTGCCACCGGTCTGGGGGCTCTGCATTTTAATTTAATTTAAATGAAGCTTTTAAAACATTTTAAAAACCTTATTTACTTTACATACAAAAATAGTTTAGTTATATAGTATAGACTTATAGAAAGAGACCTTCTAAAAACATTATAATGTGTTATTAGCATGCGAAACCTTAAATTAGGGTGAATAAATGAAGACTTGGCACACCACTTCTGAAAGGTTGCCGACGCCTGTTCTTGGTCATTCTAAAACTGACTGGGATGGTTCTAGAAGGAGCTGAGGTGGTTAGACTGGAACATGGGAGCTCGTGCCAAGTTGTAAGTGCCTCTCAGTACCAGAAATCTAAAACCTTGGGGAGTTCAAATCTGTTTTACACTAGGAAGTGGAAACCCAACAGTGGGAATCCTGTACGACATCATCTTCAAAGAAGCAGCATTACAGGTAAGTAACTTTGCCTTCCATATGCTGCGAGGAGGACAAATTCATTGTTTATGAGGTGTTCAAGTACTAAGGTGATAGGGGCCATCTGAGTACAGACACATCTAATTCACAGGAAGTTAGCATCAGTGATAGATGGACAGTGGTCAACCCTATTCCAGCAAGGAATTTAAGCCCCTTGCACCTATTTGTGAATTCAAACATGGTACCAGGAGCGCCGCCAGCCTTTTTGCCGCTCTAGGCGGTGGAAGGTCCCGCCCCCAAAATGCCGCCCCTGACAGAGGTGGCGGACGGTTCCACCCCTGAAATGCCGACGACGACCAGGGCAGCCGAAGATCAGTTCGCCACAGTCGCCGCCCCCAAAATGTTAGCGTCCTAGGCAACCGGCTAGGTCGCCTAATGGGTTGTGCCGGCCCTATGTGGTACCTTTGTCTCCATGAGGAAAAGGCACAAGTTTTGCTTGGCTTTATTAGCTTTTTATGCAGTTTTCATTAGACAGCAGTTTGTGTTCTGCAGAAATACGAATGGCCCAAACATTATATGCAGTCTTTCCTGCATCTGTAATGAGTGGCCCAACAATGGAGTCATTCATAAAAAGACAGTAAAAGTTCAACACAGAAATATTTTGAAAAAGCAACAAAACGTTCTGTATAGTACCATATCAGGAGTAGGATACACTGAAAAAATGTCAGATTTAGCACCAAATGGTTACAGTTCTGTAACAAGAACTGGAGACTAGTCCAAGATGTACATTTTGGACTCTACACTAGACTTCTCCAAAGTTTGTAGCTATTCAGATCTGAGGTTGGTTTGAACCAACCATTTGCATCATTCAGTACTCAAAATTAATATATTTTTAAAAGGAATAGGATACAACATCAGACAACTAATCAGAGATCCATATTTCAGCTGTTAGGGTTTATTTAAGATATTTGTTGAAGTGGGATAGTGTCCCCCACTGACAACAAAGGGGTGGAGGGGAGTAAGAGGAGCAATACATTTAGAGGGGCATATATCCCAGGTTGTTTTTTTAACTTTATATCAACTATTTTGACCCTACACTCTTGCTCCTGCCACTTCTTGAGGAAGAAAGGATGATCTTTTGTTTAAAGCTCTGCACTGGGACTGAAATGATCTGGGTTTAGTTTCCAGCTCTGCAACAGACTTTGTATGAGCTTGGGAAATACACATAAATCTGTGCCTCAATTTCTGCCTCTGTAAAATTGGGTGTTATGAGCATAACACAAACCATGAGCAAAAGACCCACTCCAACCCCCCCAAGTAAGTTTGGCAGTATCCTTTTCCCCTCAGGGTCTTATGTCCAGCAACCCAAAAATCACCCAAAGTCCCAAAAGTCCAATAACCTAAAAGTCTCTGTCCCTGGTCAGTGCAGCCCCAGAGTTCAAAAGTTTATCTGCAGAGTTTTACCTCCCTGCCTGTGGGGGGGGGGGGCACAGCGGTGTTAAGGGGCACCTTACGTGGTCCAAGGTCAACTGCCCAGTCTCTCCATGGGGTTCTGCTGCAGCCTTCACCGCGAGCTACTCCACCAGCTGCTCCACCAGCTGTCCCGTGAGCTGCTCCAGCCATTCTGTGAACTGCTCCGCTCCACCAGCAGTCCCACGAGCCGCTCCAGTTGTCCCGCAAATGGCTCTGCCAGCCGCTCAGCAACATATCTTCAGGCCCCCCCACAGCACTCAGTGATTTCAGCTCTTAGTAATTTTAGCTCTCTAGTATTTCAGCTTGTAGTAGGGGAACCCCAGTGCTGGTGCACCATTGACCTGAAGTGAATTCAGCTCAGCAGCCTGTAACTAGGCTACTAATGGAATATAAAATTAGCTCTGATATTCCACAGTAGAGAGGAGGCAGTGCAATTGGTATTTCAGGCTCTCAAAAGGGGCCCATACCATCAGGTACAAATACCTGTCCCCAACCTCTCTCAATTCACTGGGTTTTGAAACCTATGTCCCTTGTCTAGCGAGTGCTACTTAGTTGATGGCGAGTCCCTCTGTCATAAAACAGTTTCATTGTCCTTGATTCAGGGTACCTAATCAGGGTAACAACACTTTATTCTTCCTGCCCCAATAACAGAGAATCTGGGGATCCCACAGCAGCCAAAGTGACCATTTGGGCTCATGCTAGGCAGGGTGGGTGTGCCTATGCAAACAAGATCAGCCTCTGAAGTTCTTTTTCACAACTCACCACAATTCACCACCAGATGTCAGGGTAAAGCTCATCCTAACTCTGCTTACATCGGCAGCAATTCTAGCCTCTTAGGCCTGGTCTACACTGGGGGGGAGGGGATTGATCTAAGATACATCGACTTCAGCTATGCTATTCTCGTAGCTGAAGTTGCATATCTTAGATCGAATTAAAATTACTTACTTCGCGTCCTCGCGGCGCGGGATTGATGGCTGCGGCTCCCCCGTTGACTTTGCTCCTGCCTCTCACCGAGCTGGAGTTCAGCAGTCGACAGGAGAGCGATCAGGGATCGATTTATCGCATCTACACTACATGCAATAAATCGATCCCCGATAGATCGATCGCTACCTGCCGATCCGGCGGGTAGTGTAGACGTACCCTTAGGTTAGTTACTAGCAGCAAGTTACTCACATGAGATACTAGAAGTGTTATCATCAGACACTTATCCCTGGTTGTGTTTCTTAGGTCAAAAGCATCTCTCAGTAACACAGATGGAGTCAATGAAGTTACAAAAGCGTAAGTGATAGGTGGATTTTAGCTTTGTCTGTAAGGCTTTTAGAACTAATAAGGACATGATGCTATCTCATCTCCAAAGAAAAAATAGATCAGGACTGTGATCCTGTTGTGACGCTGCAGTCTATATGGTTTTATAAAAATATGCTAATGAGTGAATATAATGCAACTGGAGTATTCTTCATGCAAAAGGTCTCTTGTAAGGTATCATTACAAAGCTTATAATCTACTGGGTACGATCATCCTATTTGTATAAATGTACCACTCTTGTATCTGAAACTAGAAATATGAAATATAACTCTGAGGGCCTATTGTAATTATGCAAAGTGTGGCCATTAATGGTGGTTTGGAATCTTGATGACTCCCATTAACCAGGACAATTGTCTGCAGATGGCTGTTTTTTACCTGTAAGTCTTCCAGTATACCTGTGTGCTGGCAAGTGGGCAATTAAGTCTTGCAGTGACATGTGATCATGTCACCTGAACTGGAATCCATCTTTAACCTTTTCACCAAATGATTTATCCAACCCATTCTTGTTTTAGAGATTGTTTGTGACAAACACCCCATATCTGAAATTCAAGTTGTGCTTGGTTTTGATAGACACATAAATCACATGGCATTGCTTCTAATCCCAAATTGGTAAAGTTGCAAGCAAGAGAATAGAAATAAGGACTGATTTCCAGGCTCCAACCACAAAACCACACTTCCTTTCCAATCACAGAGTTGCATACTCAAAGAAATTGTAAAAGATTAGTCATGTTTGGGAACGTGTAAGAGGAGATATGATAGAAGTATCAGGAACAATAAAAGATAAGAGAATATTAATGAGCCTTTCTGTTCCCTTCCCCTATTATGCAAGAGGAAACTCAAAGTATTTTACAAAAGGCAACAAAAATATGTTACAAATATAAAAATGAAATACTTATTATCCATCATATAATTAAACTGGTGATTATTGAGATAAATACTTAATTAAGATGTAAAAATCATTAAAAATGATGTGAATAAGAATAGCATACAGGAAAAGTAAAAAAAAAATGTGGTTCATAGTAGAAATAAAATTCTCAGAAAAAATGAAACAGAAAACATAGGGACATTCAAAGAAATAAAGTTGAATGGTTTGTAAGGTCCAAAATGAAACGTGGGAATACAGCAGTAACTTCTTGCAGTAATCTTTCAGCAGTTTTGGCTGGAAGTTATCATTGGTTATGGACGCAACTTTTGGCCTCATTTAAAAAAAAAGCATCCTGTAGGTTAGAAGCCAAGAACACTTTGCACAACAAAGTATGGAAAACTAACATTTGGCATTCTAGTCATCCCAAAGTAGGGTGACCAGATGTCCTGATATTATTGGGACCATCCTGATAGTAGGGGCTTTGTCTTACATAGGCAACCTATTATCCCTCCCCCTCCATCCTGATTTTTCACATCCTATCTGGTCACCCTATCCCAAAGGCACTGCTTCCAGACACATGCTGGTAGTGAAGACCTAGGCTCAGGTTCTGTCTTTTTACAAAGATCTGGATGGGAAATGACAGTTTTGGGAGCCATGGCGACCAACTGGTCTTGTATAATACATATGGGTACAATTTTGTCATGGTGAAATTAGACAAAATCCACAGAACAGTATAAGTAAAATCAAGTAACATCTGACATTCTGGCGGGTGAGACACAAAGAGTAGCTGGCTGGAGACAAAGTGAAGCAAAGCCTATTTGGGTTATGCATGTCTCCAAAACAAACACCTCTAACAATTGTAAGCCCTTCATGACCACGATGCCCCTTGCATTATAGCATGGCTGGGAAGTTCTTGCTTTACAGCCTTAGTAACCAGAAACACTTCAACCTCTTTCTCTGCCCCTGCTCCCCATACATGCCCCTTTTAAATAGGAGAGGGGCAATGCTTAATTTGTAATGAAAAAGTGGCCAAGGCTCAAGCAATTAGATGCCAGGGCTCAAGGAATTTTTTTACATTCAGAACTGATGCAGCCAAGCCCAAAGGTGTTGGGCTATAAATTGCCAAGCCTAGAGGTGCCAGGGCTAGAAATTAAGCACTGCGGAGGGAGGAGGGGTGAAGGGAGCAAGAAAGTATGAGAATGTTATGTTGTGACACTGCATCAATACCAGTTGTAATTTGTTGGAACAACACATCCTCAAAATATACAGATGCACACATCACAATACAGGCCTTTGTGGCACTATTATTTTGTGCCTCTGTTTCCCATTAGTTGAAAAAGTGGCTCTTCAGTTCTTATATGGTGAGTAGCACTGTTCCTGAGTATGGAAGCATAATGTGGTATATGAGGAGGACCATAGTATTACAGTCTGATTCCAAGAACAAATTAAGTTTGTACTGTTTCTCATTTTTAATTCACTATTGCAAATGAATTGATTTTGTACCGATTCTGGTTTTGTTACCATCTTCATGTTAATGATGATGCACAATATTTTTCTTCACATGAAATAGTAGTGGTCCAACACTGACCTTTTATATTTTCTATTTTGAGTACTAGTCATTTCTGCTTTCACATGAATTACTACTGGTGCTGTCAACAGAGGAGAATGAGACCATCCAAAGCGCTGATATTAAAATTCAGATGCTTCCTTGTAGTGACAAACTCTGTACAATTGAAAATGCAACAATATGAATAATTTCTTATGACAACAATTGTAGGAACAAAGAACAGTACATACCTGGCCTGTTATTACTATCGGTCAACTGTACATTGTCAATGGTCTTGTACTGCTCCTGGATACCATGGGAGAGGTGAATTCTCCTTTCTTCTGGCCAAGAATGGCAATCATGATAAGCGGCAAACTTCCATATCCCCACACTCCAGAGAAGTGCATCCGTTTTTGTAACTGCTTCTTCTTGTCTTTGAAGGGCAAGAAAAATCTTTAGCGTGTATTAAAATTGCAGCTTGTTAGTAGTGTTTTAAGCCTATCATTTGTAACTTAAAACCCCTTTATTGTAGATCCTGTATGTCAGACCTTTTTCACAACAAAAATAGAGCTTTTAATTTCAAGAAACAGACACGTATTAAAAAGATATGAAATGTATCCTGCATTCTAGCCTAATATCCTTCTTTCGTGTGTGATTACATCAGGGAAATTAAATTCTCTTCTCAACATTCCGAACTAAAAAAAGAAACAAAAGCATCACTGACAGCTATTCTGGTGCAAGGTTTGTGTTACTCTGGTACTCTGTCTCTATAGCTCAAACACTGGTCAACTCCTTGGTTATCCCTTCATTGCTACTACTGCAATCTCTTCCTCTTCCTGCTCCTCCCTTGCATCCCTGATCTCCATCTTGTTCAACTCCAGTCCATTCAGAACATTGCATCAAAAAAAAAAAAAAAATCATCTTCACCATGCACCACTTGGACCATGTTACTACCATCTTCAGAATCCTTACACTAGCTCTCCCCATCCTTCCTCTATGAAATTGAAGCTTCACATCCTCCTCACCTTCAAGGTTCTGCATAATTTTGCCCTTCCTACCTCTATACCCACCAAAGGTGAATTAAGCAGGTTTCCTAGATCTGGGTCCTGGGCTGGGAAAGTGCCCATCAACCAATACAATTGGAATCCAGAAGGACTGGCTCTGCCATGGAGACTGGGAAAGTGGAAAGACAGGGAGCTAGGGAAACTCCTGCAGCACTGCTTTCTAATTTTGCTCTCAATCCCTGCATTATAGCTTCTTCCCTCAGCTGGCTCTAACCCCACCTGCTCTCAGGTGGTTGGCAGCAGCTGCATGATGAGGCTTGGTGCTGCCACAGACTCTAAGCACCGAGAAGAGGGAGCAGATCAACTTCCTCTCCCCATACCTGCTCTCATTTCTTACTACTTCCTTCAATCAGCAATGAATTTCTTCTCACCTCTCAGCCTCATATTGTCTTCCTCTGGCTGCTATATGCTGCTCTGGTATACTGGAGAATTTGCCCTTAAAAGTTAACAAAAAATGATTGAGGGTTGATATTATATATCTTCATATAATTAGAAATACCAAATGGTCATATTGTCTTTGGGCTTCTTGTTTAGTGTTCATACATGAACTTCTAAACCATTTTTAAAAACTAAGGACATTCTCAGATAAAACTGCATTAAAATGGAGTTGTATATCTGTGACTTAAGGGTAGAATATATTAGAGATGTTATAATTATTTGAAACCCAAGTATTAGAAACCAGGATATTCAGGATTTAGGTTACACTTAAAAAAATCCAAACATGATAAAGTGAAACATGCATAGTTAAGGTACCCAAACAACCTTAACTCTGCTCTGTAGTAATGTCATAAAGGAACTGTATGATTATAGTTAGGCATTTTAGTATCTGTGGTCTAGGTTAAACTGATTTTTTAAAAACAAGTTAGATATTTTACATAGTTTTCCCCTTATGGCATCACCAGAGGACAGAGTCAAGGGCTGAAATCCTGCTCCATTTAAGTCAACCGAAGTATTACCATTGACTTACATTGGCATGGAATCACTGAATAGGTCTGAATTATTTTCAGAAAGTTTGGAACATTTTTAAATCATGGCACTTATTTACTACAAAAATAAGATAATCTGGCTAACAGGGGTTCCAAACTGTGCAAGCCTCCAATGTGACCAAAGGGGTTAGACTTAGCACCATATTTGTCTCTTCTTGTAGAAGTAAACCACCATAAAAAACAGCTCTTCAGAAAGTGAAGTTATCTCATGTGATGCATCTGCAAAGGAGGGAACTACAACTCCCTTCAGCTCCCTCCCTACTGCACTTCATTTTCCCCTGGCCAGATAAGGGGAAAGGTCCTGAACCAGTAAGTGTTCAGGCTCTGTTTAGCAACAGGTGCCACATGGCATCAGGAAGCTGGAGCGAAGCCCCACGAATTGTGGACAGAGCCATCTGTGGAACAGGTGGTGACTGCTGGATGTTACAGCTACGTGCAGGTCTCTGTGGGACTTATGGGGGAGCAGCAGCACCTGGGCAGGGAGTCAGTGCAGAGGGACCCCAATGAGAGACATTAGCCCTGGAAACCTGCAAATGCCTATTTGCTGGATTAGAGACAAGACAGGAGATGGAGCTCCAGGCACTAGACATGAAGATCCCTGACTCTCAACTGGACTTCCCCAGAGACCCAAACAGGAACTGCTACTGCTCACTTTGAACTGTAACTGTTTAAGCCTCTGTATCTAGGGTATCTAAACTTTCCCTTTCCTGCCAGCCCTAGTAGCCATGGGCCTGAATTAGGGCTAACATCTACAAGGCCTATCAGCTGAAGCACCTACAGTGCTTGCCTCCAAGTTGCAGTAAATGTGGTAAGCTACTGGCATCCTAGTGTACTGTTGCCAACTCCTCTGATTTTATTGCAAGTTTCATGACATTTGGTCTTTCTTTTGCAGCTCCACTTCCCGGAGTCTGTTAGTAGGTGAATATCTTGGCCTTAATTTTAACGACAACATTTCCAGCCTTCACGGCTGCTGAAAGACACTTGAAAACAAGTTCCAAATGTATCCCAAAGGCTAAAAAACCAGAAGGCTAATAAATAGAACTCCCAGTTCAGCATTTTTTTTAAACTCATGATTTTGGAATGGATTGTCAATACTGTAATAATAATATTGATAAACCATCCTTTCCAAAGCTGACTTTCATCCCTGGACCCTAAAGACAATGGAAGGCAATTTTTTTTTTGTCTCCAAAATGCAGCATTTTGTTTTAAATAGCTTGTAACTGCAACAAATCTTGCAGGAGGTTATTCCTAATTCCCTAGGTTTTATAGTGAGAGACGGGTTTTGTCCCCTTCTCTGTAAATTATTCCATTTCAATACAGCTTCTGATTGTAGCAATAGCTCACCCTCATCTGATACACCGACTATTTATCTTTTACTTACAGTTAGTATTTTAGTCTGGTTTTATTCAAGCACACTCCCCTTTGATCCTCTCGAGGCTTCCAGCTTCCAGAGAGACTCTGCAACACAACCTGTAAGCCAGACGTGGAAGGCCATCACCACAGTTACTGAACAGACACAAGCACTGATAGTAGAGTGAATAGTCAGTATACTACTCAGAAAATTCTACACAGCTGCATCTTTGAACTTGCTTGCCTGGTGTGACACGGTTAGTCACACAGTTGCTTAAAACAGAGGACATATTCTGAGTCCTTCTGTGTGCCTTCTTCTAATCGCAAATACATGATAACATATGGCATAGGTAAGATCTGAAAGTGTACAACAGAGCGAATGAAAAATAGCAGATCTATTTAATTTGTAGAGTTTGTAGATTATAAACTCTTTGAGGCTCTTTGCTTCACGCTTGTCTGTCAATCCTTAGAACACTGTTGCTGCTATACAAATAAAATAATCATATATCAAAAACAATCTGTGATGGGAATATTGAAAAAAAATGGGCAAGGTCAGCAAACTGACAGAAAACTCCCGAAATATAGTTTCAGCCAGATAAACAATTATTTCCCCATTTGATTTTTTTTTCATAGTTGAGGAAGAACTATAGTATTGTTCTCTCTGAATCGCTTCTCCATTTGTGCATATTCTGTAAGTGTTCTTTAAATAATGAAGGTCAGGAGGAAGGGAAGCTGTCTAGTCTGTTTTCAGAGCATTAGGTGGACAGCATGCAATGGCTTACAATGCTAATTTCTGTTTGATTGCATTAGCCCACCGCCCTTCTGTGGTGGGAATTCAAGCCCCAGCTGCAAATTCAAAGTCCTAATGAGATTATGGTGATGTTCTCAGTCTGAGCCTGCATGGTGGCACAAGCAAGGGAGAGGGGGATGCTAGTTTCTTAGCTGACTGACTGAGTGGTTAACCCTGGTAAGAAAAGGTGTATGGGGGAAATTAGTTGGAGTGACAGTGCATCCTTTAAACTTCAACTTGCTGTTGACTAAGGCAAAAATACTGCCAAGCAAAGACCATGGGGAAATTACCCTTGTTTGAATCCTTGTCTCTTCTAGTTGATGCCAGTGGAAAGGTGATGGGGGCAAAGAGACAGGCTGTGATAAAGAATATTAAATTGTAACTGCTAGATAAACACAAAGCTATGCTTCTACACCATCTACTATGCATTACTTTCAGGTGAAAGGGGAAATGTTTTCCCCCTTCTTCATGCAGTATTTTCCTCAATCTCTAATCTATCTTCTATAATTTTAATCTTATTTTTTACTTCCCTGTATAATGGGGAGGGAGGGGTGTCTCTTGTAATCCACTCCACCAGATAAGCAAATTGCCCTCCATTTGTTATTCACACTGGTGTTGGAGTTGAAAGAGGTTGACTGGAATTTATGCTTTCATATAACTGTTGACTGAGCCACTTCTCAGTTCTGTGTATGCATTGGAATTGTACTAGAATTAAAGTGTGCATATAAAAAGAGTTCATGGATAAAACAGTTGATAACATTTCTTGCTGTTTTGCCAATAATTTGTACTATGACATAGGAGATGTGTGGCACTGTTACTAAAGAGAAGCTGTCTATAGAAGGAGAGAGATGGGTTCTGTTTATATATTTCCTTTCTATAAAGCAAGTATGAACTCTTATGGGTGAGTTGCAGGACCCAAGACAACAACTCTTATGTATGTAGATAGTCAATACTGCTGTGAGTAGTCCCACTAGGCCTGATTTTGATTTCACTTATACTGGGATAAATCAGGAATAACTCCACTGATGTCAAGAATTTTATACTGGTTTAAAAAACAGGTGTATGTAAAATCAAAATCAGGCCCATTGAGAGAGGGTCAAAGGATCAGGCACATGGTTGGAATTGAACCAGGGCTCCCAACATTGACTGAAAAGTGATAGATTGCATTGATCACCTTGTATTTTTATTAGAGACTATCCCCTCATCCCTAGCCCCCTTTGGGTTTGTGAGGGGCAGCATGCCGATGCCTGGGAGGGGAACATAGGGAAGCAGTGTCTCCTGGGTGCCTGGGGAAGAAGCAGGAGGCAATCTCTTAAAAAAGAAACCAAGACTTTGTAATGCCATATTTGTGCATGAGCGCAGCTGAGAGAGACTGTAACAAATTTAAAAAATTTTTTTTTTTGCTAATTTTAGATCTCCATGACCAAACTGGAATCACATTTTGTAGCTGGAAACTTAATTTTGTGTTTTGGAGATACCAACATGCAAGACAAAGAAGTGGTGGCCAAATCCTGCATTCCTGACATCTTTCCTCATCCTTAAAGATACTCGTATCCATTACTGACCAATCCATTATGAAAATGGATCATGGTAGTCCTTGACCTGCTGCTGTTTGCCTGTGGTGGTAGGGTCCATTCATTTCTAATAGAACCATTTTTAGTTTTCATTCCCAATATAGCATGTTGAAAAAAAAAATACAACAATGGGGTTTTTCTCCTCTGTTCCAACAGGGAGGTCTATAATTCTTATAATCTCATATTGACCTTGGTTCTCAGGATCCTCTAGGTTAGCCTTCTGCATCCCGTTGTCTGCTGGTAGGTCTTCCAGATTTGAAATTGGTAGGTCCTTCTCTTTAACTGCTTTGTCTATTTTATTTACTCTGTAACCTATGTTCTGAGTTTTGCTTTCTAGTTCTTCAATGTGTGCATCCTGCCACAGTGACATGTTGATTGTCATTTCAGCAATTACTGTCTTGATTGTTGGTTTCATCTGCAGTTCCTCCCTTTGGTATCTGATGTTTCCTGAGACGTTTTCTTTTCTACTTTCTTTAGGTTTCTTTGTTCTTCAGCATTGTGCCACAGATCAGGCTGAGACATTATGGTGCCCTTTTGAAAAGTTCAGCAGGCTAAATTATCCTTAACTATAGTTTCCTAAACCCAGGTCAGCAGGAGCTTGAGATGCACATTGCTGTTCTATCAGCCAGACCATGTGACCCCCTCAATTTTTATGAGTGTATTAACCTTCTGAGGAGAAGGGCGTGAAATTAACTTCTCTACAGGATTAGCACAAAAAGCTGGTATATTCAAATAGTCTGGAGAAGAGATGGGCACACACCAGGATATGAACTTCATGCCTTTATAATTGGGAAAGTCCAACTGCATATATCTGAATGGACTCAAGCTCAAAATCCCACTTTGAAACTCTGCTTAGGGTTTGGAGGAGGGTTCAGATTCATTGTTCAAAATTAGTCATTTACAGAGAGGTTCAAAGTGTGAACTTGGATATGAACCCAGATCCAAGGTTTTGATCCTCTAGCTAAGTTTTGGCATCAACTAGTTTCACCAACAGTAAAAAATGGGCATTTTGATTTTCACGGGGGTGTCCAAAATCTTACTCACAGGCATTAAGGCCAGAAGGGACCTCATCATAATCTAATCTGACCTCCTGCACATTACAGGCCACGGAACCTCACCCACACACTCCTGTAATAGACTCAGGACCTCTGTCTGAGTTACCGAAGTCCACAAATCGTGATTTAAAGACTTCAAGTTAGAAGAATCCACCATTTACATTAGTTTAAGCCAGCAAGTGACCCCGCACCATGCTGCAGAGGAAGGCAAAAAAAACCCCACAGCCAATCTGAGGGGGGGGGAAATTCCTTCCCAACCCCAAATATGGTGATCAGTTAGACATTGAGCATGTGGGCAAGACCCACCAGCCAGACACCTCGGAAAGAACTCCCTGTAATAATTTGGAGCCTTCCCCATCTAGTGTCCCATCAGGTATTTGCTGATAGCAGTCACAGACTGGCTACATGACATTGTAGACAGTCACCTCATATCATCCCCTCCATAGATTTATCAAGCTCAGTCTTGAAGCCAGTTAGATTTTTTTTCCTCCCACTACTCCCCTTGGAAGGCACTCCTCTGATGGTTAGAAACCTTCATCTGATTTCAAGACTAAACCAAATTAGTCTTTTTCACGGCCACATCAAATTGGTGTGGTCATCCAAAAATCCTGGTCATCCTATGATCAACCAATACACCCAGGTTTTTCTCCTCCTCTGTAACTTCCAACTGATAACTCCTCAGTTTATAGCAAAAATTCTTGTTATTAGTCCTTAAATGCATGACCTTGCACTTTCCACTATTAAATTTAATCCCATTTCTATTTCTCCAGTTTTCATGATCATCCAGATCTTCTTTTATGATATTCAGTCCTTCTCCGTACTGGCAATACTGCCCAACTTTGTGTCATCCGCATCAGGACCGGCAGCACTGGCAGCTAGTACAGGGGATTGTTGTCATCGTCCCACTAATCATTACTGGGATTCACAAGAAGTTCCTGCACCCCTCCTAGGAAAAAATGTTTCCGTCAAGAGACCTCAGTAACTTATGCATACTCCCATTTCTGCAAGGCTTATGGTCAAAATTAAATACAGTACAAGAGTTAAAAAAAAATAGTTTACCCCTTCCAAATGATTGGACAACTCAAGGAGATGCTTGATCAGACCTTTCTTTCCTGAATAGCTGTAAAGAAGAAATTATAAGTCTCAAAATTAGTTTTAGATATTGAAAAATTTTGCAAAGAAGTGTGGGTCTTTTCTTTGGTTTATTAGCTTAGCATTGTGGGGTTCCCACTTCCCAGGGAGTGGGAAATGTAATTGGTCACAGAAGCTCTCCTACCTCTTTCCCACTTTGGGGTTTTTATTACCTGTGCCAGCATGAACGTTAGCTGGCAGCTATGTTATGCATCAACAGGGACTAGCACAACTGTGGGGAAATGGAATTCTTCCCTTTCCAAACATGTGCTGCCCTTCAGCCTCCCCTGGCCAAAAAGAGCATACAGCTAAGTTCACTCCTTAACCTCAGCCTCTTAAATGGCAATTACTGCCATGTTGGCAATCACCTGGATAAAATTATTTGTATCAGAGTAGCACTCAGCAGCCCCAGTCAGGAGGAGAAGAGCCCCATTGTGCTAGACACTATGAAAACACAAGAGACAATCCATTCCCCCAAAGCTTACAACCGGAATGGAGACAAGATGCAAAAAAGTTGGTTGACCAAACTAATAGAGAAAGGGTGTATGTATAAGAGGTAGAGGGAAAGGAGGACAAGATCAGAGTGGTAGGAACAAGAAGTTACATAGAGTAGCTCATAGAATATGAGCACAATATTTTATAATTTAGAAATTAAAGTCCACAATTGTAGTTAATTGTGAATTATTATTATCGTTGCATTAAAATACATTGTGTGGATAGGACGTTTTGAGCAGGGTGCCACAGACTTAGGTCATTTTCTTTTCCCCTGATTTTCGGATCATCAATGAAGATGTTCATTTTATGCATATTAGCACATCATTCCAACTTGGGAGATGTGACGGTAGAAATGTTAGGAAGGGATCAAGGGAGGTTACAAATAAGGACCAGAACTAACAAAATAAGATTCAATTTGAAATTCATCCCAGGGTCTCTCTCAGCATTGCGGCTTTCCAAGTTTCTCCCTCCCACTGAATCAATGGCATGTATTTTTAGAGTGTTTTGAAAAATCTTATTTGGCAAAGTTTATTTGCATTTGCTCAAGTTTGTATCTCAGTTTGTTGTGGACTGCCCGGCTTTCTCACCTTTCCAGGTATTGCTGTCGCATCTCATCAGTCCTCACAGTAATACCTACCAGTTTATTGGTGTGCTTTTTACTTTCATATTCAATTAGACTGAACTTACAGCTGATCAAAATGATCCAGATGCTGCAAAGACTTAAAGCATGTATGTAATTCTACGCTCTGTGAGTAGTTCCACTGATTTCAATGAAGTTAGACACGCACTTAAGTCTTCGCAGGGTAAGGGCCTACGAAATTCCCAGAATCATCTCCCTCCTTGATACATCATCATTTATGATAAAGCATTGTTACTTACCTTGGATTCCACCGCATATGCCTGCACAACAGACATGGGCTCTACATGGGTAAATACTTGGGAACCTTTTGTTTATTGTCCTTTATAGAGTATTTCATTCCATTAAACCATCTTTGTATCCATGCCAATTTTGACAAGATCTTTCTATCCTTTAAAATCCAGGTGTGTCTACTGTGCATTTTGTAATTATAAAAAGTATTATTCTTTATAAAACAATGTTGCTTTTGTTAGTGTTTTGTTTTCTCAGATAATTATTTGTTTGAAGATTGACTTACTAGAGGGTAATTGTGCACTTCTCTTCTCTTTTTGACCCTTACCATTCTTTATGACTTTTCAAAAATATTTTTCAGAGCTAGAGTAAGTTTGTTTGCTAACTTCCTTACTGCTACCATCCACATGGGGCAATTCATGTGTGTTCCAAGTATCTCTTATAAATAAAAATTTATATCTATCTCACTTCCATGGTTCATTTTTCCTAGGTGAAGACATCTTAAAAAAAAAGAGAGAAAAGAAAAACCATCACAGCCCTTTTTGATTAATTTTCTCATTTATTAATGAACTAATTTTCTCTTTAGCGTATAGTGTTTGGTTAGCATTAACTCACATTGCTTTTTCCCCACCCTTAGACCTGGTCTACACAAAGTTGCACTAATTTAAATAAAGGTTTGATTATAAAGCAATTCTGTTAAAGTGGTGCAAGTCCCTCTTCCCCCATTTTTGGCCATTTTAATCTTGTTTAGCTTCCTGGTCTGCACATAAACTTGCAGAGAAATAACTAAATTGGTAGTAATTCTCACCATTTGTTATTTCAGTGCACTTCTGTATGCGGACACTTATTTCAGAGTAAAAGTGTACTATATTGATTTAGCTTAAGTCAGTAAAATGGACAGGATAAAATCAATAAGACACTCAAACCAAAATAAGTGTCCACACACAGACTTGCAGAAAGCATGAATTACAACCAATGTAGTTATTTTGGTGCACATTTGTGCGTAGACGAGACCTAAGCTTACTGGTACAAGCTAAACAGATATAACCAGTTTCAAACCAATAAGCATGGCCATACAGAGATTTGCACCAGTGTAACTAAACTAATGCTGTTTTTAACTTGATTTAAGTTAAGCCAGTGCAACTTCTGTGTTTTCCTAAAAGCCTGGACTATGGACAGTCCAGGAGCCATAAAGTTCTGCCTGCCACTAAAGATTTCCTGTCCTCTAGCATAAATTGCACTGAACACAGAACTCCTGGAGGCAAGGGAAAACCGCTTTCTGCAGGACAGCTAGAATTTTAAAAGCACCTGAATTATAGAAGTCTAGCAGTTCTGGAAAGCAGGGTCTCCTGATCAGTTTGAGACCACAGGTTAACTAAGGCCAGGACGTCATCTTCTGTAGGACTAGAAGGAAATTAACCAAAATGTTATAGAAGCAACAAAGCCACTGTTCTCTGAGGGCCGGCAAGCCTATGGATCTGCAGATGCAGCTTTGGACGTTTTAGTTTCCCTAGATGGCTAACAGTTCCACTTGGAATATGTCCTGCTTCTGGTGTATAACTAGAAACACCTTTGGGAGCAGTTCCCAGGCCTCCTGGAGAAGATGTCTGTTTTGTATTTTAGATTCCTGGCTATTTCAATGTTGTCAAAGACCAGGTTTCTTTCTACCCTGGCAGACCCCAGCACTATGATTGTCTTGCTGAATTACTTATTTCCTTGTATTTGCAATATTGCATACCACTTTCTCTGAGCGGGGACTCAATACAGTAGAACCTTGACAGATTTTGGGTTCCAGGCAGTTTATTAGGATCCATGATCCTATGCCACCTTTGGGACTTCCTACCAACGGACAATGGCATGTGAAGTGTGACAATTTGAGGAACCTATGCATAATTTATGAATTCTGATTAATTTTATGAAATTACTTCATAATTGAATGTGCAATGTGTATTGAGTCATCCATGGGCTGAAAAGGTCCCTGACACATATCACACATCCTCTCTCAAAGAAGCCATGAAACCAAAAAAAGAAGTTGTACCCATAGCCCTGCCAGGGCTCTGGGATTAACACTAAGGAGGCTGCCTGAGCTGGAAAAAAACCCAGTTTGTCCATGTTTATCTTCAGGGAGTGGAATGTGGAAAATCCCCAAAGGAAGAGAAGAAAGGGACAGAGGTCAGAGCACAGGTTTAAAAAGACAAAGGCACAGACTTTTGGTGGCAGAGGACTTTTATTGTGGGACCAGTCAAGGTCAGATGAAGCTGGCTGAAGACTGAGAGGCAAAAGTCCATATTCCAGTTGAGAAGACATGAGGAGAGAGGTCCAAGAGCGGGGACCTGGAATACTAAAAGGACACTGTCCCAAATGCTGAAGAGTGGTGAAGAAATGGCATATAGGGGTTTTATTGTCTTGTCTAGGTCCATGTATTTCTTATGCTGTCTAAAGTAAAGTGTGATTGTTTTTGGAACCTCTTGCAACATCTGTGTGTTATTTAGGTGTTTTAACTATCCCCTATCCTTGTAGATCAGAGTGCCCACAAGGTTGTAGCTTTGGGAAAGGCTGTTCAGAAGCAACAAGGGTGTTCTTTGGTGATGGGACTACACTGGTCTTGGGGGCCTAACGTAGTTGGATTCCAAGTTCCCACTTCTGTGGATGGGTAATTGTGTGCCAGAGACAACAAAGAACGAAACAGTACTGAGGCACTAAGCTTAAGCACAGATCTTAAGAGCACATGGCTCCAGTGTAGGGGGACCTAAACACACCAGCCTGGTGAATATCCAGATGAGGAGCTTGACTAGGGCTGTGACGTGTAGTAAGTATTGTCCATAGTGACATGTCAAGAGGGACCCATGGCTGATGTTACCCTTACTGTAGGAACCAGGAGACAGCGTTTTAGAGTGAGAGCCAATGTCTTGATTAAATACTGCTTTCCGTGTTGGCAGGAGAAACCCCTCATGAGCAGAAGAGATAGCAACTTTCATGCCAGAAAGAAATAGATTCGCCTCTCCCTAGTGACACCGACAATGGAGATACAGTGAACAAGCCAACTCCTCTGAAAGAAACTAAAATCTTAAATGAGAAAATATAAAATTAGCATTCAGAAAAAATTAGTTAACTATTTCATAGCTATTTTACCTGATGGGGACTAGAGTGCACTGGATTCCCTCAGCTGGAACTGATCATCTTAAAGGGGTTGGCATAACATATTTATATTTTTCTATCCAAACCAGCCCTGGTGACAAAATATTCATTTCTAACTTCTATGATAATATAATACTCTGTCTCTTAGTACAATGCTGAACAACAAAAGAAGGTACAGAAAGGGACATCTTCAAATACAGCAGAACCCTGTTTAGCCGAGCCTCCATTATCCAGCTCTCCATATTAACTGAACAACCAGCATGCACACAGGACTATGGGAAATTGACATCACCTGTATGGCAACGCTACTCTAAGAGTTGTGCCTTTTCAACCTTGTAAAATGACGACTACTATGTGAAAACGTGTAGTACTGTCATTGGATGCTAAAATAGAAATGATTAATAAAATAAAAAAAGGAGAGTCACTGGCAAAAATAGCCCTAGATTATAACATTGGAGAAAGCACAGTATCGGACATCAAACACAATGCCAAGCAAATTCTTAAACACAGCATGAATAACTCTGCATCCCGTAAGACCACAAAGCAACCAAAGGACACTGGTCTAGGTGATGCCCTTTACTGGTGGTTATACAGGCGAGAGAGGAAGGCATTCCTATTTATGGTCCTTTACTATGCAAGAAGGCTAAGAGCTTTAATCAAACTTTAGGCGGGGATGGATGTTTCTCTGCTAGTCAGGGATGGCTCAGTTGGTTTAAAAAGTGTTACAACATCTGACAACTAACAGTCACCGAGGAAAAGCTGTCTGCCAATTTGGGAGTTATTTATAAAAAAAAAAAAAAAAAAAGAGTTGCAAGATATCTTAGTCGAGCACAACTTGTCACCAAAACAAGTTTACAACTGAGATGACGATGAGACTGGTTTGTATTGGAAGATGTTGCCATCAAAAACATTTGCTGCCAGAACGGAAAGATCTGCACCTGGCTAAAACTGAGCCAAGAAAGTTTAACAATCCTGGCCTGTGCTAATGCCAGTGGTACACACAAGCTCCTGTTAACTGTCATCGGTAAAGCAATGAATCCGCATGCACTTAAAAATGCAAACACGAATGCTTTGCCCATCATCTACCAATCACAGGGAAAAGCGTGGATGGACAGTGCTTTGTTCTGTGATTGGTATTTTAAAATTTTGTACCAAATGTATGGGCTCATCTGAACGACATCCCACCAAAAACTCTTTTACTACTGAACAACACACCCGCTCACCCTAATGACAGAGGGCTAACCTCCCAAGATGACCTGATCTTCTGGGGGTTTTTCTCCCTCCAAACATAACATTTCTTGCGCAGCCTATGGACCAAGGCGTGCTGGAGAGTCTAAAACGGCGCTATAAACAGCATCTCCTTACTTGACTATTGATGTCTGATGAAGCATCTGAGAACGAAGGCAACATGTTGCAGCACTGGAAAAATATCAGTATCAAAGGATGCTATATACAGGGTTGCAGTAGGATGGGAAGACATCCCCAGGTCAATCTTGGAAAAATCTGTGGCCTGAAGTTATTGCTGATGCTCAGGACAGTTAACTTGCAGTTGCAACAGCAGCATTGGCAGCTAAAGAGACCAGTGCATTTGTTGACCTCTTCCACAGACTACTGGCTGCACAGAAGTTGATGAAGATGATGTTGCAGATTGGCTTGAAAATGATGCTAATGACCCTGGCCATCAGTTACTGGATGGTGTTTAAATCATGCAGACTGTACTACATGCTGACAGTGATGCTGAAGCTGAAGATTCTGCAGAGGAAGAATTGATGGAAAAAATTTCTCACTGTGATGCTGCAATAGCGGGAAACCTCTTCCTTCAGTACTTGGAACAACAGCCTGATACCAACTCCATGATCGTGCAATGAAGAAGAGAAGCTCTCAACTAAAACAACACAAACTGTCAGATTTTTTCCAGCCATTATAAAGATGAGTGCTGCTGTACCTACCACTGTGCTGTACACAGTACTGTGTTTTAATTGGATACTTTATGCAGATTACATAGTGTTATTGTAGGTAGTTGCTACCATTAGTATTGCTGTTGTTGCAATTTAAAAAGATCATTAGTGCATTTTTAAAAACTTTACTGGAAGTGATGGTTCATGTACACTGTAAATATAGGGAACTATGTTTTAATGCTTTGTAAGAATGATCATGTTTGCATTTTTTAAAAATGGTACTGTTTGATGTTATGTGTAAACAAGCTAAATAGAGATGGTGACTTGTGCAACATTAAACAGACTTTGTAGATGGTCCCTATAACATTCAGGGTTAGAGAGTGTAAAATTGATCAAATACAACTTGTTAAAAACTCAGAGCAGTTTTCCTGGTAATAAGTGACCAAAACATTGTTTACAACAACTAATTGTTTGTATATTGTGTTAAGTAGATAAGAAGGGAGATGGGGGGTATGTTTTAATGCTTTTCCGGGAGGGGTCAGCTGGTTTAAAAAACAACTCCACATCTTAAAATAATGGATAGAAAACTCTGCCCATTCTCACGATTATCCAAATTTTAGATCATCTGATCCGGCCCTAGTCCCAATTAGATCCGATAAGCAGGGTTTTACTGTACCTATAATTAACGCAATGCACAAATTTAAATTTTGTGTTCCTATGGAATGGCATCCTTCACCCTCAGTACATTATTCATGTTTTGTTGATAGCCAAAAGAAAAAACATTGTTTCAAAAAGCCACCAATAACTACTAACTCACATTGAGTAGCAATCCTAAAAATGTAATGATGAGACTTTACAATTACAAGTTGTGCCCTATTATTCTGTAATCACAAGACTTAAGTCACTTGCAGGATTGTTCACTTTTGGTAGATTCATGCGCTAGGAAACGCAAGAGGCACAGAAGCAATGAATTTAGATTTTAGAAAAGTTCAAAAATTACTCTTTAGCAAGTATATTCATGAATTTAGTATTAAATAATAGGAAACAGCTCACTGGAAACTAGCTAAAACATCTATTCAGCAGGAGGAGATATATTAAGGGACATACACAATTCTTTGTTTATAGAAAGGATCTTTTCACGTTCAGTTCCTCAAAAAAGTTTCCTTGTATCACTACAATACTTGCATTGTTTTCGCCATAGTATCTTCAGAGTTTACAAATGTTCACTACTTTGACATTTAAAAAAAACACTGAAATATTCTTCTTCTTTCAAAGCATCTGAACTTCTGCTTTCAATGTAGTAAAAAAGTACAAACCCAGTTCCTGGTTTAACAGGGTGCATTGTACATGCTTCTTTTACATGTAGCACTCCAGTGACCCCTAATGGGCATTCTCCATTAGTGCACATGCCATTCAAAGCTTATTTCCCTTCTGGAATCAAAATGTTAATTTGTTATCTGGGTACGGTTAAAAGCTTTATGTTTTACCCTATTATGTTGCATGATCCTATTAAGTTTCCTTAAAGCTGTATACTTTATTTTTACAGTTCACATTCAAGACATAAGTACAATTGATTAAAGATACCAACCTTCCAAAGACCGAAGACACACTTGTCATTGGAACATACATATATATTTTAGGAAATTACAGACACAAGGAAAGAATAAATGTGTTCTTGAACAAGGCCCAGGTTTATGCAATAGTATATTGACAACCAGCCATGGTAACAATGAGAAACTTGATGTGTTAGGGTCCATGCTGTATATGCAATATTTTGATTTTAGACATACTTGTACTACTAAATGGAAAATATTAGTTTGAAAGAGACAGTGAAGCCCATAAGAACATAAAAATGGTAATACTGGGTCAGACCAAAGGTCCATCCATCCCAGTATCCTGTTTACCGACAGTGACCAATGCCAGGTGTCCCGGAGGGAGTGAACCTAACAGGTAATGATCAAGTGATCTCTCTCCTGCCATCCATCTCCACCCTCTGACAAACAGAGGCTAGGGACACCATTCCTTTCCCATCCTGGCTAATAGCCATTAATGGACTTAACCTCCATGAATTTATCTGGTTCTCTTTTAAACCCTGTTATAGTCCTAGCCTTCACAACCTCCTCAGGCAAGGAGTTCCACAGGTTGACTGTGCACTGTGTGGAAAAGAAAAAATGGTTACTCACCTTCTCGTAACTGTTGTTCTTTGAGATGTGTTGTTCATGTCCATTCCAAGCAGGTGTGTGCACACCGCGTGCACAGCAGCCGGAAGATTTTCCCTTAGCAGCATCCATAGGGTCAGCCTGGGCGCCCCCTGGAGTGGCGCCTCCATGGCGCCCAATATAGGGGCCTGCCGACCCTCCAGCCCCTCACTTCCTTCTTGCCAACACTCCGACGGAGGGGTAGGAGAGTGGGTATTGGAATGGACATGAAAAAACGGTTACTCACCTTTTTGTAACTGTTGTTCTTCGAGATGTGTTGTTCATGTCCATTCCAAGCAGGTGTGTGCGCGCCGCGTGCACGCCAGCCGGAAGATTTTACTATAGCAGTGTCCATAGGGTTTGCTTAGGTGCCCCCTGGAGTGGCGCCTTCATGGCGCTGTACATAGGGGCCAGCCGACCCTCGACCCCCTCAGTTCCTTCTTGCCGACACTCCGACAGAGGGACAGGAGGGTGGGTATTGGAATGGACATGAACAACACATCTCGAAGAACAACCGTTACAAAAAGGTGAGTAACCGTTTTTTCTTCTTCGAGTGATTGTTCATGTCCATTCCAAGCAGATGACTCACTGGCCTGAACCTAGGTGGTGGGGTCGGATGTCACAGCAGACTGGAGTACTGCGCGGTGGCCAAAGGCTGCATCGTCTCTGGCCTGGTGCGTGATGGCATAGTGTGCCGTGAAAGTGTGGATTGAGGACCACGTGGCCGCTCTACAAATTTCCTGTGCCGGGACCTGGGCCAGGAATGCAGCGGAAGAGGCCTGTGGTCTTGTGGAGTGGGCCATGATTAGCAGGGCTGGAATGTTAGCCCGACTGTAGCATTCCCAGATGCAGGTTTTGATCCAAGAGGAGATCCGCTGTGAAGAGACCGGGAGCCCCTTCATCCTGTCGGTCACCGCAACAAAAAGTTGGGTTGATTTCCTGAAAGGTCTTGTCCTTTCAACGTAGAACGCGAGGGCACTGCGAACGTCCAGGGAATGCAGCCTACGCTCCTTAGCCGAGGAGTGCACCAGGAGAAAAATGTCTTGACCCATGTGAGATGAGGAAACCACCTTAGGAAGGAACGCTGGGTGCAGCCTGAGTTGGACCTTGTCTTTGTGGAAGACGGTGTATGGAGGGTCAGATGTCAGTGCTCTGAGTTCCGACACCCTCCGGGCTGATGTGATAGCCACCAAGAACGCGACTTTATATGAAAGATATAACAGCGAACATGAAGCCAGTGGCTTGAAGGGGGGCCCTGTGAGGATGGACAGGACCAAATTGAGGTCCCAAGCAGGGACAGGTTGATGAATGTGCGGGAACAACCTGTCAAGGCCCTTGAGGAAGCGATCAATGAGTGGGTCCGCAAACACTGAGGTACCCCCCACTCCAGGGTGAAACGCCGAGATTGCAGCAAGGTGTACTCGAACCGAAGAGAGGGAGAGTCCCAGGTGTAGCAAATAGAACAATATGAGAGGGACCGGGGCAAGCAAGGGAGCCTGACCCCATTGTTTGGCCCAGAGGGAGAAGCACTTACACTTGGCCAAGTACGTGGTCCTTTGTTGAGGGCTTCCTGCTACTGAGAAGGACCTGCCTAACCTGGTGCGAGCATTGCATCTCCACGGGGTTTAGCCATGGAGCATCCAGGTTGTGAGGTGGAACAACTCCAGATTCAGGTGACGCAGGCGACCCCGATCCTGTGTGATCAAGTCCGGGAGTAAGGGCAACCTGAGGGGTACCCGTGTAGACATATGCAGGAGCGACATGTACCAGAGCTGGCGTGGCCACGCCGGCACTATCAGGATGACACGAGCGTGATCTCTGCGGGCCTTGAGGATTACTCTGTGAACCATAGGAACCGGGGGAAAGGCATAAAATAGCCCGTCTGCCCAAGAAAGGAGGAAGGCATCCGTTAGAGACCCCGGACTGCGTCCCATGAGGGAGCAGAATTGGTGACACTTCCTGTTCTCTCTGGAGGCAAACAGGTCCACCTGGGGATGACCCCAGAGCCGGAAAATTGAGAGTACTATATCCCAGCAGATAGACCACTCATGACCTTGGAACGAGCGGCTGAGGGCATCTGCAAGCCCATTCTGCGTCCCCGGGAGGTAGGATGCTGTCAGGTGAATTACGTTCTGTACGCAAAAGTCTCATAATGCGAGGGCTTCCCGGCACAGGGGAGAGGAGCGAGCACCACCCTTTTTGTTGATATAGAACATCGTTGGAGTTTTGTCCGTGAGGACAGAAACGCACCTGCCCGCCAGCTGGGATTTGAAGGCTATGCAAGCGAGGCGCACCGCTAGTAATTCCCTGACACTGATGTGTAATGAAAGGTCTTCCCGTGACCAAAGGCCTTGGGTCCTGAGGTCGCTCAGATGTGCACCCCATCCCACATCCGATGTGTCTGTTACCAGGGATAGGGAGGACTCGGGGCCGAGGAAAGACACTCCTATGGGTGAGCCACCATGGGAGGGAGTCCAACACTGGCCGAGGTAGCATCACCAGATTCTAGGGAGTCCCTGACTGGCCAATACACCCCTGCCAACCAGGACTGGAGCGGACGCAGTCTGAGTCTGGCGTGGCTCACCACATAGGTACATGCCCCCATGTGCCCTAGCAACTTGAGCCAATTTCTTGCTGTGGTGCTCGGGTAACGTTGGAGGCCGCGAATAATGTTGGATATAGTCTGGAACCTGGCTTCTGAGAGGTATGCTCTGGCATGTGTCGAGTCCAGAACCGCCCCTATAAATTCGATTCTTTGGGTTGGAGAAAGTGTGGACTTGGCCTCGTTCAGTAAGAGGCCGAGCTCGAGGAAGGTCTGCCTGATGAAGACCACTTGTGCCTTGGCACGGCCCTTGATGAGCCAATCGTCCAGGTAGGGAAACACCTGAATACCGTGCTTGCGCAGGAAGGCTGCCATGACTGCCATGCACTTTGTGAAGACCCTTGGGGCTGCTGACAGTCCAAAGGGAAGAACCGTAAACTGTAGATGGGCGTTGCCCACGACAAATCTGAGGTAACGCCTGTGCTGAGGGATTATTGCAATGTGAAAGTATGCGTCCTTTAAGTCGGGGGCGGCATACCAGTCTCCTGGATCCATGGAAGGTATGATGGAGGACAAGGAGACCATGCGGAACTTGAGCTCCTTTACAAACTTGTTGAGACGCCGCAAGTCCAAAATAGGTCTGAGGCCCCCTTTCACTTTCGGTATTAGGAAATAGCGGGAATAGAAGCCCCTACCCCATAGCTCCTGAAGAACATCCTCTACTGCCCCTGCTGCGAGGAGGGGCTGCACTTCCTGAATTAGAAGTTGCTCGTGAGAGGGGTCCCTGAAGAGGGACTGGGAGAGGGGGCTGGTGGGGCGGGAGAGAAGAGAACGGGATAGAATATCCCCTCTCTACCGTGCGAAGCACCCAACTGTCCGATGTGATCTGGGCCCACACACGATAGAAGGGGGACAGACATGACGAAAAGGTAAGGTTGGTAGGATCCAGAGTTCTGACTGGTAGGTCATCCTCGACCAGGCCATCAAAATGGTGGTCTAGGCCCCTGTGGAGGCCTTGGTGGGGCAGATGACTGGCTGGTGGGCTGCTGTTGTTGCCTCCTTCTGCCTGTCCTTGCCCTTCTGCGCAATGTGTCCATGCGATTTTGAGGCTGGTACAGCCGTGGGGCCTGTGGCGGCCTGAACTGCCTACACTGAGTGACTGGGGTGTGTAGGCCTAGTGAGCGAAGGGTAGCCCGTGAATCCTTTAGGCTATGAAGCCTCTTATCCGTCTTCTCCGAGAAGAGCATAGGCCCTTTGAAGGGGAGGTCTTGGATTGTCTGTTGGACCTCATGTGAGAGGCCTGAAACTTGAAGCCAGGCTCCCCGCCTCATGACCAGACAAGTCACCAGCGTGCGCGAAGCTGAATCAGCCGCGTCCAAGGTTGCCTGGAGGGAAGCTCGGATAATCAATTTTCCCTCCTCGACCAGGGCTGAAAACTCGGTTCGCGATTCCTGGTGAAGGAGTTCCGCGAACCTAGACAAAGCCGAACACTTGTGTCCATACTGGCTCACTATGGCCTGCTGATTGGCTATGCGCAACTGAAGACCCCCTGTCAAATACACCTTTCGCCCGAACAGGTCCAACTTCTTGGCTTCTCTATTTTTTGGCGTAGCTCCCTGGAACCCTTGGTGTTCCCTCTGGTTGGCCGCATCTACTACTAGGGAGCCCGGGGGAGGTTGTGTATAAAGATGTTCATAGCCCTTGGATGGAACAAAATATCGCCTCTCAGTCCTTTTAGCCGTGGGGACCAATGAGGCTGGCGTCTGCCACAAGGTGCGGGTTGTGTCTGCAATGGTCTTTATGAGAGGCAGGGCTACCCTGGATGGGCCTGACGGGGTCAGGATGTCCACCACCAGATCAGTATCTGCATCGATCTCCTCCGTTTGGATCGAGAGGCTCTGGACTGCTCGCGTAAGCAGCTGTTGGAGGACCCTATTGTCCTCTAGAGCCGGTGCCGCTGACGTTCCCGCTATTGCCTCATCCGGCGAGGACAAGGAGAAGATCCCCTGAAGAGGGCCTTCTTCTATACCCTCTACCTCTAACAGGGCCTGTGGCACACGGTACTCAGGCTGTGCGGCCGGTGCGGGTTCAGGATGCGGCACTGCGGCCGGTACCAGGGTCGACACCGAGTGGCGAGGCATACTGGGCGGTGCCTGAGGCGTTGGGAGCATGGTCCCCATCGGTGCCGGTGCCTGACTAGGCGGTGCCGTGTCCCGTTGTGGCACACTCCTGTCAGACGGCGGTGCCGGTGTGGGGGCATTAGCGGCGGGGCCACCGACGTCGAGGAGACCGATGCAGCCCGTGAGCGGGGTCCATACGCCTGACCCCCAGACTGATGGTAGGCCCATGGTATCCAGGACGGCCACTGGGGGCGGGGGGGTGGCCACTGTTGCTGCCACTGTGGCGGGTAAGGCTGGGCACTTGCACGCGAGGCCAATCGTCTGCTCCTCGATCTATTGGAGTGGTATGAGTCCGCCTCTGAGTCAGAAGTCTCCGAGTACGAGGACATAGGAGGGGCGGTACCCACTGTCACCGGGGATCGGTGCCGCTGGACCGGAGAAAGTTCCCTCTGCGCCGGTGCCACTGGGGTGGCACGGTGTGGGGAGCGTGGCAATAGCATTGCTGGTTTGCCCCGAGATTGTAACTGGGGTCGAGCGGAATCCAGAGGTTCTCTCCTGCGGCGACACCGGCAGGCTGAAGAGGTCTGAGGCAGCCTCGAACGCCTCTGGTGTCAATGGGAGGCGCACTTCCTCTATGATGTCCGGGGATCTAGGCCTGTCCGGACTCAACCGTACCCTCTCTGGGGCGGGAGTCAACGGGATAGCAGAATGGGTCTGCGGTGCGGCCTGTCCCGCAGCACTCGTGGACGGCGCCAGCTCCTTAGGGTCCTGGTGGGGGGAATGTTCCCTCACCGGCCTCTTCTTTTTAACGCACTGACGATATCTCACCAAGGCCAATTTCTTGTGTGCTGACTCTCTCCAGTGCCGGGGTTTGGAGGCTTTGGCCTCACGACTTATCACCGGTGCCG